>NW_023339774.1:10542118-10547750 GCF_004916995.1 Morone saxatilis | reverse complement strand
TTTACTCAAGTACTGTACTTTACTACTACTTTATATATTTTGTGCTAACGTAGTTTTTGGTTTGACTCTACAACATGCCACAGGGTACACTGTACCTTTTACAGACAATTATAATTACTTGATGTATATTTTACATACTTAATATGTAATGAGCATATAGATAGATAGATAGATAGACATACTTTATTGATCCCAAGCTGGGAGATTGCAGTGTAACAGCAGCATTACACACAGTAACAACACAATAAGTAAAGAGAACAACCTAGACATATAAAAAAAAGCAATATAAAATGCAATATAAAAAAATTATAAATAAGCAGTATAAGTGTAGTGCAAGTAAAACTATAAATATATAAATATATATAAATATACAAGTATCACCAGCAGTAGCATTAAAAGGCATTCACAGACCTGATAATGATGCAGTGTCCCTTACAGAAGCCATTCTGTGTATTGAGTATTTTATACTTTAAGTACATTTTGCTGGTAATATTTCCAAAAAGTTAGGATATTAAAAATTGGTGAAACACAGGGCAATTAAATCATGAATAGTCCCTTGAAGTCATGACAAAAAACATGTAAAAAAGTAGCCTTTTAAAGTTCCCCCTTGCTTTATATTTACAACGCAAGAAAACTTTATGGTTGTTGGAATTACTACTATGTTGACTTTTCGTTTCCCCTATAACTCAGCCCTGCCTTGCAATGCTTGTTTGTTTGTTTCACTAATTATTGTGTGTACTAGTAAAACTGAGCATCACAGGGTGCACAGGGAGAGTGTGCTTCCCCCATGTAGGCAGCGGCCAGGGTTTGGTTCCCACCTGACTGAGCGTCACACATGGAAAACATTAAATTAAAAGATTTTAAAAAGAGCTAGCGCCTGGAACTGAAACAAAGTGGACTTGAGTTTAATTTAATACTTTGGCTGGAGTTTATCTTCTTCGCTCTTTTTTACTGCTGAAAGGTCGGCTAAATTTACTGCAATATCGATATATAAACAAATGAATACAATATCCTATATTACTTATTATAACTATAACTTATACACATGTTTTAATATATTGTGTAGTAAAGGCACTGTAAAGGTGTGTGTAGGTCAAAAAGGTTATTCCTATTTGAGAGTCCCAACTATGGATTGATTGGAGAACAGGCCATATTTGCAAAAGCTGATTATTCTTCTTTTGAGAAGTTTTTCCTCCCAACTTGATGAAATTTCACCCTGGAGGTGACTCATTTGTCCAGCTGGACTAGTGGAAGACCTGGAAAAAGATTCAGCACGGTCACCCCCTCCTCTTGTTTGTGTTGCACCTTTGTATTAATGTGGTCCCTTTGCTCGGCACCTATGAGAAGGAAATTGTGTTATGAGTTCAAACAAGTTAAAAATATCCTTATCCTCTGAAGTAAATCAAAACAACATGGCATCCCTAAGTTTATTAATTCCCTACAGCCACTGATTGTCCTCACATGCTTTCTCTTTTTGGACCAATTCAATAAATGCATAAATTGTGTGCAACCTCTAAGAGACATTTTTGCTTTTATGAGAGAGTTTTGCCTCAATCTTGGAGAACAGAAAAGGTGGTCAAACCACTTGTTCATGGGTTATTGTAGTTTAGACTCATTTGCAACTTCTGTTTTCTCTTCTGGAGGTTTCCGTAGACCACTAACCTCAGTGTCATATTCACTGTATCAGCACTGGAATGCAAAACATACTGTGCATATTAATAAAGGCACATTTTGCAATTAACCACAGACATTGCATATTTTCAAGACACATAGAGGTCAAGGTCTGGCATTAGCAGTGGGGTGACAGGCTTCCATATAGGCCCATAGAGAAAGAATACAGAGAACCTGTACACAAGAAGTCAACTGAACAACAATTAAATCCACAGCAGGAAGTGACAGCCTTTTTTTGGGCTCATTTAAAAAAATGTTCACTAGCAGAGTTAGTTAGAATTAATCTCTGGGCACTTTTGCAGATTGTTGTGCACTGAAAACTTTAATATAAGTAATTTTCTTTCTTCTCAGGAACCCTCTGGGCCTTTGTAAAAAAAAAACTGAAGGGCATTGAAGGGGTTAATTAGTTCATGTGCTCCTGCACAACAGGCAATGCTGTCTAAATTTAAGATCCTCAGCAGAAAGCCAGAGGAAGTCGGGATGACTATTGCTTCCCAGCTGAGAGATGCATCTCATCCTCCTGCACGTGTAGCCCATTAACGTTTTTTTCCGTCAATAATTGTGGTTAAACTATCAGGCATCAAGCGAACAGAGACTCACTGTTCTCTCTAAGTTAATAGTGGTTTTCAACCAAGAAAAGCAGACTTCTCACCCACTGGATGCATCATTCTCCGGATGAGCCTGCAGTAAAAAGGTGGGGCTGGATCATCATGTCCATGTGCTTTCTCTCTCTCTCTGGTTAAAGACAGATTTAGCTTAATTGCAGACCAAAACCACTCATGATAACAATGATAGGATGTGGGATTTGTGATTTGGCAGTAGATCAGTGGGTATAATATGTTGTTTCACCAGGATTCGTAACATTTGTATCATGTTTAAATTTCAAAAATGTACTCTGTCCAACTTGAAGTAACAGAAAAGGCCCACAACCTATTTGAAAAGACAGTTCATCTATGCAGCTCACAGCTTTTCTGTATCCACACTCTAACAAACTGTAAACCAAATATTGTTTTCAATCCAGACGGACCATCATGTCAAGCTCTCCTGACACTCTACAGTTTTGTTTCCCCACCCACGGTGACTTTATCCTCTGCAAAATGGATGCTCTAAGAAAGGAGCACCACTTTTGTGATATCACACTACTCCTTGGTGGTCCACAATGCTCCACCGTCCAGCCTTTCCATTTCCACGGTCATAGAGTGGTGCTTGCAGCGTCCTCGGACTTCCTGCGTGACCAGTTCCTGCTTCATGAAGGCCTGGCTGAGCTGAGTGTGGGTGTAGTTTCCAGTGTGGAAGTCGGCAAGAGACTTCTCCTGTCCTGCTACACCGGACTCTTAGAGGTGCAATATCAAGAGTTACAGTACCAAAGCAGAAATAAGGAACAAACATAATGTTACAACAACAAAAGAGTGGGTGTTATGTGATATGAAAGTTAAAGATGACTGTGACAACATTTCTCAGTGGTTGTAGTTTTGTTCTTGCGTGTGTGTTTAAATTGTGTGCCAGTGGAAGTTTGGCATCTTGCACTGTTGTTTTTTTCTTTCTTTTTTTTCTTAATAGTTTTCCTTGATTACCATTATATATCGATCACTGTAGGTCCCTCTGAGAGAGCTGGTGAGCTACCTGACTGCAGCCAGTGCGCTCCAGATGAGTCAGGTGGTGGAGAAGTGTTCCCAGGCCGTCTCCCAGTACCTCAGTCCCACGCTGGCTTTCTTGAAACTGGGGAGAAACTTAGAGGAGAAGGATATCCAGAAGCCTGGCAACCTAAAAAATCTGGACGAAAGGGATACAGCCTCACCCAGTAACTGCATCCAAGAAGCAAGTTCCAAAGAATGGGGAGCAGTTGTAATTCAGTCCAAGTCAGGGTTCAGCCAGGAATCTAAGGTTGATTGTCAAGGACTAAAGGAAGGAAAAGATGATGAGAGAGTGAACATAGAATTATCTGAAGATGAAGAAATTCAGACTGTTTACACAAACAAGTCATCAGATAAATATCACCACATTGCAGGTTCTCTAAAATGTAATCTGCCTCCTCCTACAGATGTCCAGTATGAAGAATTGGTGGACAGTTCTCAGAACCAAGATAAGGATGCAGGGGAAGAGCAAAAAGAAGTGGAGGAAATGTTTTTACTAGCAACTGAACTGCAAGAATGTGGAGAGCGTATGGAGTCTAAGCTACTCTGCCTCTCTGGAGCACCTTTATCAAAGACTCATTGTTCTGCAGATGAGCAGACAGAAGATTCAGACAGCATATTGATCCAGAGGCCCTACCTGTGCAGGAGGTGCGATAGAGTCTTCCAGCACCTAGAGAGCTACGTGGGCCACCTGAAGGAGCACAGACAGTACTTGTGTTTGGTCTGTGGTAAAGGCTTTTCCCAGAAGAGTAACCTGACCCGCCACATACGTGTCCACACTGGTGTCAAGCCTTTTCGATGCCCGCTGTGCCACAAGACATTTTCCCAGAAGGCCATGCTGCAAGACCACTTCAATCTGCACACAGGTGACAAGCCCCACAAGTGTAACTACTGTGCTGTGCACTTTGCACACAAGCCAGGTCTCAGGCGCCACCTGAAGGACATTCATGGTAAGAGCAGCCTGCAAAATGTGCTTGAGGAGGCTGTGGACCCATGATAAAGAGACAGTTTAAGCACCAGATTAGATAATGCAGCTGGTTTTAACTGTTCTATGTTTCAATACTATTTTGGGAGCATGTCAAATAAGGTCCCAGGAAGCACAATAAGCAATATGAGACAGATTATTAGATATTAAAGATAAAGTAAATCAATACATTTTTTTTATTATTTTCGGATTTTTAAAAAACGTTTCAGCAAGATCTCAGCGAACTGATGACCTCACTTTCTGCTACACCCGTGTCTAACATCAAAGTAATGCATTTGCTTGTAACATCTGCCTAATGGGAAGTAGTAAGGGTCCCTCTGTGCCTCCTGCAATGTTTTCTTGATCTCTCTGGGTACAGTACAGTGAATAAAGTCCTGTAGCATGCAGTGTACAGATTTCATTAGTTGTAAGTTAAAGATGTAAGTTGTAAGTGAAGTTGAGTTGTGCATTGTTCCCAACAGTGTGCAGAGTGCTCCTACATTTTATATTGTTTGTGTGTACAGTCAACTAAATGTGTGCCTCTGTTGTTCTACAAGGATATGCTTCTCCAAGAAGAAATAAAATGCCATTATTGTCTAAGCAACTATTTCTTGGCTTGTTTTCTATTTTTTTAGACACACTGAATACTGTAAGAGATGTTTGATGAAGGCAGTTTGCCTGTATACAATTGAGGCTAGGGTTCACAGACAACCATTGCTTCTCCATTTGACCCCAGTGAAATTTTGTGCAGCTCACTGAGCATTATGTTATAAGTGAATGGGTTCTCCCTGCATGGCTGAGAGGGTTTCCATGCTCTCTCACTCCATTCTTTCCCTTCACATCTCTCCTTTTCTTCTTCTTTTATCCTTTCAGCCTAGAAATGTAATTGTCACTCATCTTGGTGAATGGAACAGTAGTTGGTGCCCTCCTTGGGGCATCCAACGCGCAGAGCCACTAACTTGAAATTTGTCGGTCTATGTGCAGACAAATAATGTACGCATGATGGGGTGTTCAGAACAGAAATTAGAGCAAGTATATGTATTGTGTGTGTGACATGAAGGAAGACAGAGACTACACAGAAATATAGTCAAAGGTATATATATAAGATATAAAGTATGTTTAGTGTAGTGTAAATGTACACACATACGCATCCAAACAGCAGAAGTGGCATTTGGGGCACCTCCATTATGAATGAGAGACTATGAGGTTTAAAATATGAGGATGATGAAGATCATATGGAAGATGAAACAATTGTGGTATATAGAGGCGGGGATGAAAAAAGATAAGTGATTAAAATATTGAGAAAGAACATTTTATCCCTCTCTCGCTCTCTCTCTCTCTATATTTATATGTGTGTGTGTGT
>NW_023339774.1:10512493-10542018 GCF_004916995.1 Morone saxatilis | reverse complement strand
ATTTGCTTTGTACTAAGCTAACTATGTTTATGTCCCCATTACCTCAAAATACTACGACATCTGTACATCTGTTCTCTCTCACAAATTGGCCTTCATTTCTTCACTCTTACAGTTTCATATGTTTGTTACTTATTCCAAACAAGCATCTCCACCCGGGTGCTCCAAATACACTTTATTCTATTAAGGGAAAGTAGGCTTGAAATTAGTAATTTGGAGAAATTATTGGCATTTCAAATACAGAAGGAATAAAATACTCTGGGAGTAAATGGGACCGGCTAATTATACCATCCTCAATTACCAAGCTGTTTGTACCCTTTCTAAAGGCAGCAAAGTAGTATTGTATCCCTGCATTCTGCTGCCAGAGAGAAAAACAAATTAGCGTGTGAAAGTGGCCTTTGTTGTATGGCTTTGTGCTTGCTCCTCTGAGGCCCATTGCTGAGCTCGGCATGCATAAATGTTGAGAAACAAATGAGTGTGAGACATGCTCTGTGCTTCGGAATAAGAGGATTTGATTGCGAGAGTTGAGTTATCGATGGAGATGGTGAGCCTGTGAACCCAGCAGCCTGAGGCTGTAGCTGTGTGTGTGTATATATATGTATATATGTGTGTGTGTATATGTGTGTGTATATATGTGTATATATATGTGTGTGTATATATATATGTATATGGTGGTGGTGGTGGATGGAAAGATTGAGCAAGACCCTCAACCCCCAACTGTTCCAGTAAAGCTGAGGAGAGCTGCCAACGGATCAGTCTGTGGTTGTAAAGGTGTGAATGCATGTAACTGTGTCTGAGTGTAGAGCAGGCTTAAAACATTACAGTGACATGAACAGTGAATATATTTATCTGAAGCTAAAACACACAAATAATCATCTTTCACCAATTGGGATATTCAGGAAGATAAAAAAAATTCTATTCAGCTCAACCAAAGAAGCTAATAAATGCTAACGTATAAAACAGCCATAATAGTGGTTGGTATATTTTCAACAACAGTGATCTAGGTTACTTGCCATAGTCGAGAAATTGAAGGAAGAGTTAAAAAGAGTAGAAAAAGAGTTTTTTCTAGTGAGGACAAGTTGTTGCTGTTTCTAGCCTGACACTTTGTAGCATTCTACATAAAGTTCAATAAAAGCGTATCTCCAACTCCTGTGGTATTCTGCACAGATGTTTAACAGAAGAGTAGTGAACCAAGAGCTGAGGAACATAATTAGTATCACCTGAAGAGACACTAGTTCAGTGTTACACATGTTCACAGTGACAGTGCTAATGCTAGTGTTAATTATCAGGCATAATGTTCACCATCTTAGTTGTAGTTAATTGCAGTAATTGACATTGTAATGTTTGACTCAAAATCATCACTCACTAAATGCATGTGGTTTAAGGGTGCAATTTAGAAAACGCACCTTTTAAAGATTTAAAATGAGTTCGAATGAACAGACACTACTTACTGCTTGCTGCAGAACCTGCACCCACATACACACACACAGAGGGGAGATGGATCGTTCCATATTGTAATTATACCTAATGCATCCATTTATAGCAGAATAGCCTTGCTATTAGAGCTATCTTGAACACTATGGCTGGCTGAGGTGTTATACATCAATTTGTGCTTTTACTGCAAGCTAATAATATAGTATATCAATCTCCTGGTGCAATGTGTGCAGCACTGACTGGCCACTTCATTAGGGACACCTCACTAATAATGCAAACAGCTCCAGTGAGTCCCATATAAATGAAGCAACCATGAAACATTCAGATAGGAAGGTTTCAGTTACTGTTTAACTTTGAGTAATGTCATCCATACTTGTTATATAACTGAGATCCTTACAGTGCCAAATGTACCACTTGTTACCACGGAGACAGGTGCCTGTTCAAATTTCCACCAACTAAAGTGACTTTTTCAAGCCAACAGCCTGCTGCATACAAACAGCTTGCTTCAACAGTAATGTGCAGAGGGGGCGTAAAAGATGTCAGATCTTATATGTTGCTGACCAGGCACATCTTTCTGTGGCCTCCTGCTGTCTTGCTGCAGGAATAATGCATTTTTCCATATATCTCATTAAGATTGTCTGGTCCCACAAGTTTATAGCCAGACCTGCAGTGCAACAAAAAGTTTCAATACTTAATTCTGCATATTGGGAGTGTATAACATGCCTACAGCTCAAAAATGCAATTTAGCACATAATTAGAACCACATTATGTCCTCTTAATGAGTAGGCTCTCCTGTGGTGAACAGCAAGTCGGCGAGGAGAGCGTTCACGTAGTGTGACACAATTATACCTGAGGTGAAGCCTACATGGACAATGAGATTGTTAAATACAATTGAGATGCCAGACTAAGTCCATTATAATGTGCAGGATGAACGATCCAACTAATAGGCTTAGCCTCAGTAGGCTAAGTTCATCAACATTATTCAGTCTTGTATTGACCAGTGTAGTCTAAAAAAAGGTTCAATACAAAATAACTGGATTGCATTTTCTATAGACATTTGAGCATTTTGTGTTGTTCAAGCCTTTCCAAAGGGCTGCAGCTAATCAAACATACGCATTAGTTTCAGATTATGGGAAGATAATCACTATAAGGTGTTGTAGTGAAGTTTTTTCTTCCGCCACTCTACTTCTCTAAACGCAGGGCTTCAATAATACGAGCGGGAACTGTGTGTGTGTGTGTGTGTGTGTTTGTGTGTGTGTCTATGTGAGCACTTCCTCTTGACAGACGCACTTGCCGAAGCGCATCCACTGCCGCTCTCTGTCTCTCGGTCTGTTCCTTTAAAACAAGGCAGCCCACGCCTCGAAAAGCGGCTTGTTCCGGCTTGCCCCTTTACATCTTTTTATCCTTGCCCACAACATTAAAATAGTGCCCCGCGCCGCTCCTCCGACAAAGTACACGCAGAAAGCATTTTTGTGGAACCGTCGGGAGGGTTTAACAGAAAAAAAAAAACCTCGTCTCGGGCGGAGTATGCATGATGCGTAGCGGTGCAGCAGCCCTCTGCCCGGGCAGCCCGGCGGTGAGGCGCAGTTCGGGCACCATCACCGGCGGAGCGATACCACCATCTCCTCTCAGCCCCGGTTCGTGACACGGAGAGTGTGTGGCTCACTGTACCTGAGCGAACGTGTCCGTCATTTACTGTCGGAAAAGGGGGGCAGAGGATCAAAACTGGACCAAGGAAGCTGTATCTAATGCTCTAAAATGCAGTGCCACATCGCTCTCGCATCACGAATGATCTCCCCGGGCTTGCTGCTGCGGTTGTTTTGCAACTGATGAAGATTTTTTTTTAATTTTTTGTATTATTTTGACGCGCTTCTGTGGATGAATATGTTTATTCTGCTGCTGTGGTGTAGTGTGTGAGGTAAGTGACTTATCCAGGGGTGCGCGTTACTTTCTCCTGCTCCTCAAATCGAGGTTTTTTTATTTTGTGGCATTTTGATTTTATATTAGGACTGTTTTCTTGTTTTTGTTTTTCTCCGCTGAATATGAGGGATCGTATGGCAGCTAGAGAAATTCTATCATTAGACCTGGAACTATTCGGCTACTAGCTCAGCATCAATTTCTGCAACTGGTGCTGGTGGAATATTATAAGAGAGGCTGGTTGTATTGGAAATATGGGCCCATAGTTCATAGCCAGCTACGAATGCAAACCAGGGTTTTCTAGAAAGAGTTGAGGCAGTCATTGCATTCTGTAAGGCAATAGGAAACTGTAGATATGCTGCTGCAATGGTGGAGGCTGGTTGATGGTACCTCCTGAGCAGGATGATAGGAATTTGCACAAATGTGAAATGTATAGTGCAACATCACCTTTGCTCGCAACGTGACTCCTGAGCCACAAGCAGAGCAGTTTCCAAGTTCAGGTGTTGGATATTATTTACTGGAGCCTTCGGTCTTTAAATGCAGCACTGCCATCATAAAGTTTAAGTGTGCAGCAGGCTGCCATGCTGGAGGTTACTCTGTAACCTGCTGATTTGCAACTGAAAGCAACCTGATATTCCCATAATATTATTCAAGGCTGCAACAAACTGATGGTTCACTAAGATTGCATAACTCTTGGTTGCTCCTGTTAGTGCAGACACATCTCACAGGGGCAATAAAGTAGGGCCTGTGCTATATGTGCTGTATAATACAGCAGCTTGCGAGCTGTATTGCTCTGCCTCCCATCCAGAAACTACCCCCACACACTGTGATGACAGGCATAATGAATAAATAATCACAAAGACCCACATACCCCCACTGTACACTCAAAAACAAGTGAGTGTACATGGTGAAACAATTGTAGTAACCCTGTAATATGGAATTAAACATTTTCAAATATCAGAGAAAAACCAGCAGCTTTAGCTCCGTTAGTGTTGCCATAGAAAATATTCAAAATGACATGCATGATAATGTAAGTATATGATGTTATATGAGGTGATTTTCACTATTGCAGACTGCAGGTGTATAAGTGTTTTGCTAGTAATGCTTCCCAGAGGGCTATAAACATGAGTGTGTGTCTGTTGAGTCTCTCAAAAGATTAACAAGCATCATCACTGCTCAGTGTTAAAGTTTAACTTTCCCTTCATCATTTACCGGCTTGTTTTCACTCTACAGTCGACAGGTGCTGCTCCCTAAACTACTAGAATAGACACGGGTTTTTTTTCCATGTAAACACAATGTGATTTAATTGGTTTCACCTTTAGGACAAAGAGTGAAGTGTCACTCGGGCTCAGTTATTCTTAACTCGCTTGACTTTAAACTGATGATACAGTATCTCAGTTGTTTTTTTCAGCAGTATGGTGGGTGTGAAGTTTCAGTCTTGTTGTGCTGTGCCCACCACGCTGCTCTTTGAGGGCTGTATTCAAGGCTCTGCAGTCGAGTTTGTGTAAAAACTCTGGTTAAAACTCCCGTTGTAGAGGGGTCTGCGTGGGGCATGCAAGACATATTTGGCGAGGAATTAAAAGGTCATTAGCACATTTACAACAGTGACGAAAAGTGATTCATGAGAGATATTGAAACCTTTTTAAAATAGCAAAACAGGCTCATTAAAACAGTGTTTGTGAGCACATGTTCCTCAAAATGAGTAAACTGCAGAAGACATTGCAGTAGTTACAAAATTACACTAAAATGATGAATGTGTTTATGGTTTTGTGCTGATTCACTTCTTTCATGATAGTAACCCAGGAGGCGTTTTTGTGAATTACCCTGCCTCATGTGAAAATACTGGGTTCACTGATCCAATGTCATATATGGCATATTCTTACACACGCTCTTGTGTCTCGCATGCAAACACCCACACACACACACACACACACACACTATATGGAATGTTCTAATTCTGGGGTCACGGTGACAGTGAGAAGAACGAGTCGGGAGGCCTCATATTACTTCAGATTCCTCTGCTTCAGGTCTAACACATGCCCTGTGGAGGTGTGTGTATCCATGCATCCATTTATTATTTATTTTTATATGCATGTGTGTGTGTGTGCATGTATATCAGGAAGGCTTTGGGGTGATTGGAGCGTGAATGTTTGTCCATCAGATGATGAGAGCTTGCTCAACCACCACAGACAGCTCGCCCCTTATCGCTGCCAACGGTTGTCGCGTGGATCAACACATTTTTTATTTGATGGTTGTATATCAAGATTGGCAGGAAACATGGAGGGAGAGAGAGGGGATGACATGCAACACAGATCCTCATGTCAGAATAGTGGCAGAGACGTTGCTAGGCCCGAATCTTGTAGCTGTCAGAGCCGCGTCAGTGTCAAACAGCTTAGTACGTTCTTAATTTTGTATGAACTGAGCACCGTTGAGCTTAAAATTCTCCTTAAATACAAATTCTCTGCTTTCCACATTACACAGATCCATTAGTCACCTTCTTTATGCCAGGCTGTCCCTCAAGTATCTCTCTACAGATACTGGGGTACAATAGAGGTAACTGTGCCAAGTCACTCCGTTGGGCCTACAGAAATACTCAAGCTGGAGTTGCAAAGTGACAGTTAGGTTCAGAAACGAATGCCTACAAAGATACACATAAAAAGCAACAAACACACACGCTCGAAGTGTGAGGACTCCAAAACAACCGCATCTATCCATCATGACTTACTCCAAACATAACCTAATCCCAGGCATGAGGGTGTTTATTACAAGCCTCCCACTGGCCGACCGCTGCGTTCCGCTTCCTTCTGCGCTCCCTTTCAGTTGCTGTTTTCAGAGTCCCTGTTTCTATGGGAAACAAGCTAACAAGATACATGCTAATGACTGAAAACTGTGGCACAAAGTTGGATTGTGCACAATAGCCGTGTCAAGGACGTTTTTTAAAAGTTGTCCTCCTCTGGCATGATATTTTGCAGGTGCTCTAGCCTTAGAAGAAGTCAGTTCTATGTTTGATGCAAAACGTGGATTTTAAAAAGCCGAACCTTTTTTCCCCCAGGATGATTCTTCCTGATGTTTTTTTTCTTTTTCCAACCGACCTCTCGTTGGCTCGGCTCGAGCATGGTGAGAAGATCTGGCAATGTGAGACCTTTGACCTTCACCCTTAAATTAACCTAACCTCAACGCAGCAGTGAGCCTCACAGTGGGCCTAAACCGAAGTCCGAGTTAAGACCCTTGAAAGGTGAGGACGGGACAAACCTTGTCCCAAAATGTCCTTTACCTCCATGTTCTGAAAAGCACTCGCTCAGAACAATCTTTCTCTTTCTGTCTCGCTCTCTCTCTCTCTCTGAGACATGCCAAAGGAAACTCCAGATGCCCTCCCCCACACAGAGGGGGGGCCAAGTGAGGACTCACTGTCCTGAGCCAGATGATAGCTCGCCAACTGTTGGCTGTAAAGACGCAATGTACTTCTCATCCTTTGCTCAGAGTGGGTGGCTCAACAGGGCCACTACAGCAAATCACTGCGTATAAGTCTACAAAGCCTTCTTTTGACAATTCTAGGGATATCTTTCTCTTAAAGGTGCGCACTGGATGTTCTGCATCTTTCTTGATTCTTGGGGCTGTTTAAAATGGCACATCTTCCAACTTCTCCTGAGTGCTCCAGGTGAACTGCAGGCACGGACGAGTCTGAAAGAAAAGAAACAGAGCGCAGAGGTCGATTTCCTCATTTCAAAATAATCAGCGAGGGAGAGGAGCCTGATGAGGAAGTTGAGGTCTCCTGTAATAATACAACACGCCCACTTCTCCCTGTCACAAGACTAGACTTTTTCATGACCTTGGGGGCTTTTTGTGTGTGATACCACATGCACACAACCCCCCCCCCCCAAACACACAACCTTGCATACATACTAGTGGTGATGCCTTCAGGGAATTAATGGAAGTCTTGTGTACATGGGGATATTTTGGACCTCCCCATGTGCTGTGAGCTCCTTGTGCATATTATTAATCTAATAGTGTGACAGTGCATAGACTGGTCTCCAGCTGCAGGAATGATTTCTGCAGAGGAAGAGCAGGAGCTAAGGCCAGGCTTCTTGCACTCTGCCTGGGACTCTCAGTAAAAACAGGATGTAGCAGTTGCTCACAGGAACAGGTGGCTGTCAACGTGACTACAGCAAGTGAATCACGGTTAACAGTTGCCCCCAGAGTTTGCACCACTCCCTAATCCGCGGACACACACACACACACACACACACACAGAGAAAAGAGGGTTTTGTGCAGGCTCACGCGCCAAGATAAAACTCCCCACCTCCGTTGTCTCCAAACTTCCCACTGAACCCGTTTCATCACATGAGCGTTGCCTCACTCTTCTTCAGACCGTGGTTCAGCAGCTTGTGGGCTACAATACTCGTAATCGGTTTTATATTTGGGCTCCTCGCGGAAGGAAACATGACGCGCGAGGACAGAGAGGAGCTGTCCGCGCGGACAGAGAGAAGGCAAGGCGGGCGCCGCGCGCTGCGGGCAATTTGTAAGGTGCGTAAAAGTGGCGTTATAAGTGGCACGTCGCCATATATGAGATACAATATATAAAATGCGCTTTAAATACACTTTTTAGAGAAGCTCTGGGTATAAATGTTGTTTAATGTAGTGTACAGCGCACGGTTCCACTTTCTCTTTACAATGGACTTTATATGTTAGCATGTCACCATATGAACATGCTTTCTCTGCTAGCATGTTCTTATTGTAAATAAATATTGTTTATTTTTTTATATATATAAAAGTTCGTTTTTTTTAAAGCTCAGACAACTCAGAAAACTAAAAAAGTTTTATTTTTGGACATTATTTATTCTACACATGTTGTAGGGATTTTTTGTTTGTGTTTATACACAAAGAAACATACATTTCTTTGTAAATAGGCCTTTGCGCTAGGCTTACATGGCACAGGCTCTCAGATTCACACTCAGGTCAGTTTTTTAAAACTGGTATGGTCAGTTGCTTTGTCCTCTCTAATCTCCTTTTTCTATTTTGACTTTATCTCTCTCTCTCTCTCTCTCTCTCTCTCTTTCTCTCTCTCTCTGTGTGTGTGCAAATTGTTTTATTGTATCTCTAAACTCAACGAATAGATTTTCTTTCAGTTGTTATGGCGCCTGTTCTGTGAGGGTACCAGCTGTTATTTTTTTGGTGATCAGTTTGAACAGATGTAAGAGAGTCTAAAAGCAACAGGTGCTGGCTGCCTGCCTGCTGTGTGCAGAACACTTTGCATAATAGAGTCAGAAGGATGGTTGTTTGTGTGTGCCAGTGTTTTATGCTTTTGGTTAATGGGATGATGCATCAAAAAGCACACAGGAGGTTAAAGAAAAAGTCACAAAATATCCCGTTGTACTGTAGTGTTACGTAACAAGAGGAACATTTCCTGGTATGAAATGTTTTTAAAGATGTACAAAGTGTGAATATTTGAATAAAAGAAAAGATTAAAGCAAGAAGCAACACAGAAGTCTTTTCTTCACTAATAAGCAAAGTGATTTTAAAGCTGCAGATCTAATAGCTGCTGGTCAGACAGTTGTAAATCTAAGATTGCTGACTTCTCCCACGTACCTATCTGTCAGTCACTGGCTCCGTCTTTATTGTACCCGTTTTTACTTATCACATCTCTACTCAACAGCCTCCACAGTCCTTCCCTCAGTCATAAGAAACTTGCTGCAGGCAAAGCTCATTTCAAGTGTACAGCAGTGAGTTTCTGAGGTGAAGACACATGCGTAACAGCAGTGATGTGCCTCCCGGAATATACATCATGGAGCGCGTGTGCTGCGCTGCCGTGGAGATTTTGGTCAGCTGAAGCGTGAATCTCACCTTGTGTTGATGAAAAAATCACCACAAACATTGTTTCCTCTTGTGGATGTGTTTCGAGACTACATTGAGTATTAAATACTAAGATGTTATTCAAAACAGTAATTTAATGGGAGTCGCAATATTTTTGGAATAAAATAGCCAAGGTTGTGGGAGGTTATGAAATTGTTCTGGTTAAAGGATGTGATTTAAAATGCAGCATTAGAAATAGAAATAGAAAGTAAAGTAAAATCACTGCCTGCAGCAAACACTGAGACTATTTCACCAGGTTAATACAGGCAAACTGTGCTCACCATAATAATCATTGTCAGCTGTAAAAGATGGTTTGGGAACATTTGAGAGAAACAATAACTTTGACCTGAAAACTTCCCCTGAAACAGGACGCTGGTATTATTCATCTCTGTTTGTCTCAACCTGCAGATATTGTCTGTGTTTATCGGCGGTCTGCGTTCTGATTTGCTCATTGGATATTGTTATGATTCAGCATGAGCTCAGCTTTCTTTGGACAAGAGAAGGTTTGTCTTAAAGAGCAAAGTGGAAGCCAAGATGATTCCTGCATGACTGATTTCACTTTGAAATGAATACTCAGTACTCATTCTTGGACATTTCTTTTTTTCTTTTTTTCCCAAGCGGTAATTTAGATTCTTTAATCTTTTAAGATGTTGCTTAAATACTGCCCAATCCATGTCTGTAATGAGATGAGGGAAATGTAGGCCTGGATTTAATACTATACAAAATGTGGTCACAGCAAGGTCTTTATGGGCTGCGCTTAAATGAAATATGAGTTGAGAATTTGGCAACTACCTCTTTTAAGACAGAGGGAGAGGGCGCTTTTATTGCCCACATTAGATTAAATAAATGTAGAACTTCTATGGGGAGAGAGACTGAAGAGTTCCTGTGTACTTGAACGACATCCTTATAGTGCTTGAAAGAGCTCAATGAATAATAATAACATTAATGCTGCTCCTTTATTTGCTGGACACCATACATGTGTACAAAGTCACAACCTACTGTCTGGAAATGAGTAGAAATGTTTTATATTTTGTTGTTTAATTGATACTGTACTGACCTACAGAATCACTGCAGTACTTTATGTCCCGTTCCTTGCAGTCGTCATCGGCACTGGCGAGCAGGAGCTGTTGTCGGGGATCGTTGACATGCATTCACCCTGAGCTCGGTGACGCCTCCCTCAGTGGTGTGGTGGCAGGATGCCAGTGCAGGCGGCCCAGTGGACAGAGTTCCTGTCCTGTCCCATCTGCTACAATGAGTTTGACAGCAGCAGCCACCAGCCCATCAGCCTGGGCTGCTCCCACACGGTGTGTAAGACCTGCCTACACAAACTGCACCGCAAGGCCTGTCCTTTTGATCAGACACCCATCAGCACCGATATCGACCTGCTGCCAGTCAACTGTGCCCTGCTACAGCTGGTTGGAGCTCAGGTGAGTCAGGGAGAGGGAAGGCATGTTCATGGCACTCCTCTTTCTGTGTGTTTCTGTGTGCTCATGATGTGTATCGCGTAGGTCCCAGATGTGCAGCCGGTGAGCCTGAGCAGCGCAGCAGAGGTTGAGAACTATGAGGTCTGCAAGGTGTGCGTGGAAGAGCTGGCTCTCTACCTAAAACCTATCAGCGGTGCGAAAGGTTTGTGTCTGTGCAGTTATGTATGTTTGTTTTTGATGGTACATTTTCAGATCTGTGGACATCTGTGAAAGAGAATGAAGCTCCTGGTACTAAATGTGCGGGGGCCGCGCGGTTGAGTGCAACTTGGCATTCGGGCTTCTCACACTTCTAATGACGCCTTAAAGCTGCTGTACCTTTATGGTACTGAAGGAAAATTCAACTATCTGCATAACCAGACAAAAAGATGAACCTTCCTGACACTGACCAATAGTTTCTGATTGTTTGTTCAGCCAATTCTATCATTTCTGGCAAATTAGATTATTCACACTGCGTCATGTCTGGTTCTCTAAGAAGCACGAACCATTGGTGGGACATTAGATACACAATGAAGGCTCATCCCCTCCATAAAGAGCCCTCTAAATCCACCTTTATAGCTGGTTACAACAGACTTATGTCTGCCATGTCTCTGTTCTTTTTGGGTCAGCGGATTAAGTTTCTTTGTTTCAAGGATTTCGATTAAATAAAGTTAAATTGAGACAAAAATCAATGAAATATAAAATGACTGATAACTAAAGTAAATGTTCTTGTTGCGATGAAGTTACACAGATATGCTGTTTTACCACAGAGGTGTCACCTTTGGCAGGTGTGGCGACTCTGAGTCCGAGCGTGCTTAGTCGGCCAATGCAGAGGAAGCTGGTGACGCTGGTGAACTGCCAGCTGGTGGAGGAGGAGGGCCGCGTGCGGGCGGTGCGGGCAGGCCGTTCGCTGGGGGAACGAACCGTAACTGAGCTCATCCTGCAGCACCAGAACCCCCAGCAGCTCTCTGCCAACCTCTGGGCAGCGGTGAGGGCGCGGGGCTGCCAGTTCCTGGGACCTGGTGGGTGTGCATGGCATACAAAAATTCTAGTTTTAAAGCCTGTGGATTTTTAGGAGTTTGTCAGTTCAGTTGGTTCCTCATTCAGTTCACTGGACTCGTGTCCAGAAGTTACCTTTTGAGTAGAGTAAATTGCCTGTTTAGACTGCCTCATCAAACTGACTGCTGGTACCCGGTGTCCTGTGATGATTACTCATAGGGCAGATTCTGACTGGGAAACTGTTTCTCATCATGATCACAGAATGAGTTCATTAAAAAGTCTGAGGACACCTGGTTCTTCTATCAAAAATAGATTTGTTTTTGTTTGTTCAGAATAGAAAATCAAAACACGTATTATTTGCAGTGTTTGCATGCATATGCATGCTCACCTGTGTCTATTTGTTCGCTGAATATTTTTCTCTGATTCTCTCCACCATCTCTATATCGCTTTCTCTCGCTCTCTTTCCCCACCTCTCGGATGTCCTTTGCTGTATCCCTACATCCCCCTCTAACTTCATCAAACTCCTCATCAGCTATGCAAGAAGATGCACTGAAGCTAGTCTTACTGGCTCTGGAGGACGGCTCAGCTTTGTCCAGGAAGGTTTTGGTTTTGTTTGTTGTGCAAAAGCTGGAGGCTCGATTCCCCCAGGCCTCCAAAACCAGCATAGGCCACGTGGTGCAGCTTCTCTACAGGGCCTCCTGCTTCAAGGTACAGGCAGCATGAATGAGCATACACACATAAATACACATAAAACCCATACAGAAGTTCACATAGAAGAACATGCAATGCACTATGAAGTGCTTCATTAAAATGTGAATATAGTCTACGTCAGACTGAACAAAAGAACCTCAGTTTGCTGCTGTCCCAAGAACCCAAGCCATAATAAATGACCTGATTAGATGAAGGGAATTTAAATAGATTTTCAGTTACCACCACATATTCCTTTACTGCGGAGATAGTGCTCCAAATGAATACCCTTTTTATGTCATCAGTCATAGAGGTGTTTTCCAAAACTGTTATTCTATAGTATAATATTTTCCACCTAATAAACGCTATCAAATTAAGATAAAAAACAAAAACAATGATTTTCATCAAATTAGTCAAAGCGTCTGAGGGAGCTTCAGAAAACCCCTTCTCAAAAGTGGATTGCTCAACTTTATATGATCCAGTCTGAGATTAATCTATTATCACTCCCTAAATGGGTTGCCCATACTACTAATGAGCATATGGACTTCTGTGGATATATTTTCTGTGTGTGCGTGTATTTTTGTGCCTGTTATCTGATGACAGACATCGCTGGTAGGGCAGAAATGCCAGCTATCTGCTTGTGATGTAACAGCAGTCTATATTTGCCCTTGTTGCCCCGCCTTGCAGGACACAGACAGACAGCACAGAGATGCAGAGAAAGATAGATGAAAGTGCAGGAACAGAGAGAGAAAAGCTGACAGAGGATGGACAGAAGCAAGAGCTCTGCTAATGACGAAATCTGATTCTGTTAGGTTGTAATTTTGACCGTTGAGTTCAGATGATTTATAAGTGATAGCTTGCGTTGGCGTGTGTTGGTGTCTTGTGATGATTACTCATAGGGCAGATTCTGAGAAGGGGAAAATCCCCTTGTCTGATCTGAATTTGAGTTTATTAGTCTGAAGACACCACACACAGATAAACTAACCAGTCGGTAAATTTAATTTGAAAATTATTTTTAGTACTTGGGACCTCCCGTACCAAAATACTACTGTATTTGTAAGGAATAATCCCCAAACTAATATGTAATTCCCCATTAGCTAGCTAGGTGTCACTGGAAAGGGCAAAATTATTTAGTTTTATTTGTTTTAATTAAGTTATGCAGCATATTGATTTTAGTACAGTATATTCTAATTAGCATTCAGAGTTGCAATACCTCAATAATTCTCAGATCTTCTGCCCATACAAACAGGCATGAATTAAAGCCAAGATTAATTACTTGTATTTGGTAAAAATAAATAAATATAAACTTTTTATGTCAGTTAAAATGTAAAATTATCAGTGACAATTAATTTTGGGGTGAAAGATGATTATTGATTATTCCATTAATTCCATTTGTTTGGTACTTTTGTTGGGAAAAAAAGTCTTACCAAAGATCAGAATCTGTGCGCACCCTCCTTCTCTTCCTCGTCTTTCTTCTCACTCTCCCTTGTCTTGCCCTCTTTCCCATTCTTTCTTATCGTCTGTCCTCCCTATCAGGTGACCAAGCGTGATGAGGACTCCTCTCTGATGCAGCTGAAGGAAGAGTTTCGGACGTACGAGGCTCTGAGGAGAGAACACGACGCTCAGATCGTCCACATCGCCATGGAGGCGGGCCTACGAATTTCACCTGAGCAGTGGTCTTCTCTGCTGTACGGAGACCTGGTCCACAAGTCACATATGCAGTCCATTATTGACAAGGTACCAGCATAATTCATATGCTTCATTATATTCATTATTGATAAAGTCCCTTTTGAAATTTTACACAAGCTTCTAGAAAACAGAAGCGCAGGACAAATGCATTTATCTATTCTTTATTTTGTTTTTAAAGACTCACTCTCCTCTTCTATCTTCTTCTCCAGTTGCAGTCTCCAGAGTCGTTTGCAAAGAGCGTCCAGGAGCTGACAATTGTTCTGCAGAGGACAGGAGACCCTGCCAACCTCACAAGCCTTAGACCACACCTCGAGCTACTAGCCAACATAGACCACAACCCAGGTACTTGAGTTTGTTCAATAGCATTCATCCGAATGAATGCAAAAGAGTCTGGATTATTAACACTTCTCAGAATAAAGGGCTCGTTCAGTTCCAGAAAGTTTAATGAGATTTAAAAGTGAAGGAAATAGGCAAGCTCTGACCCTCACATACCAAAATGCAATTAACGAGCACAATAGCAAAGATCACAACTACTGACTCATCTTCTGTGTGAAACATTTATTAATCAAAGCACAAAGACAAGCGGGGTGTTTGATGTGTTTGGCACTCAGATATTTATTCTGTCATGTGGTTCTCTATTAAATGTCCAGTGTGTAACATTTAGGAGGATCTATTGACAGAAATGGAAGATTATATTCATAGGCATGTTTTCAGTAGTCAGTGGCTGTAGATAGGGCCCTCTTGCATTTTTCATGGCCACCGTAGTTTCTCCTACACGCTTGGAGAGACGAGGTGAGACGAGGAAGTTGTAATCTGCACCACTAGATACCACTACATCCTACACAACTTGTCAAACTCGTTTAATACTTGATTACATTCCCTTCAGTTGCAGCTGTACTTTGTCATTAGCAAATGTCAGCATGCTAAAAACAAAACTAAAATGGTGACCATCACAAATAACATACCTAAACATCAGCATGTTAGCATTGTTATCGTGAGCATGTTAGCATGCTGATGTTAGCATTTAGCTCAAAGCAGAATTATGCAGTAATTGTAATCTCAGAGCTGCTAACATGGCTGTACACTCTTAATTTTTTATATTTTTAGTTAGGAATCAAATATATTCTTTTCTTTTGGTGCCCTTTTTTGTTCCCATACTGTGTAATTGAGATAATGACAAAAGTGCATGTATCCTCATCCAAAAAGTAAGTCAGGTAGAGCGTTTTGCCCTGATTTAATGGTATCAGGATGTCTAATCTCAATGATCTCTCATATGCACTAGATTCTAAAGCCTTTTTGAGATAATGCACAGTGATACTATACAGATGTGTTGTTGATCTGTGTCCAGATGCCCCGGCACCATCATGGGAGGAGCTGGAAAGTGTGATGCTGGCTGTGAAGTTGGTGGTTCACGGACTTGTGGAATTCATTCAGAACTTCAGCAAGAAGAGCCACGACGCTCCACAGGTACATATTTAAAATGGATAACAGAACAGTGCAAGAATTGAGACGGGCAGCAGGAAATTTGAGGGAGCATATAAATAATATTTGCCCTTCTGAAAAGTGCAGAATAAGGACGAGAGAGGTGAGAGGAGAGGTTGTACTGCTGCTCCATCCAGGCACCGTATAAGGCCATCAGCATAGAAGATAAGATGTTCAGGGTCTAGCAGCACACTTTGTTCCTCCTGACTGTAGATAGTTCAAAGGACATGGCGTTTAAAACTAACACTGAAAACAGAATTGATTAATAAGTATTACAGTCAATTTCTGTCAATCATCCTTGGCTAGAAGGGAAGCATTCATTTCTTTGAGTGATGAATTCAAAAATCAGAACATTCATTTCATATTTTCTGACTGTCGCATAAACCTGCAGAGCGACCACAAGGTGACACTTTTACAGATCCACCTCTGCCTTTACCCTTAGGTTTAGACAGTTGGTGGTTTAAAAGAATCTTTTAATTTCAACATTGACAAAATTAAAATATTTTTGAAGATATAAAAGATGTGTTCAGGGGCAAACAGTTGTGAGCTCTGTAAGCCAAAGAATAGTTTTGAAATGGCAGCTCAGTTTGAAACAATTGTTTTCAATTAAGAATATAGAACAAAGATGATTATGAAAGTCACATGTTTTTGTTTAATGATGTTTGGCAGGCAGCTAACCTTTGTAGTCTGTCCGTACCTGTTTGTGGGCTTTGACTTGTGATACCATTCATTTTCCAACACAGTGTCTTTTACATCTTTTTGACAGTTAATGTAAATTGTATGTGTGCATTCTGCAGCCTCAGGCCAACAGCAAGTACAAGACCAGCATGTGTCGAGACCTTCGTCAGCAGGGAGGCTGTCCCCGGGGAACCAACTGTACATTTGCACACACACAGGATGAGCTGGAGAAGTGAGTGAGCACTCCTAAAGACTCTCTTTTCACTGTATTCAAGATATAAAAGAACTCTGATCATCCAAGTTTGCATTTCTAATTAGTGACATAATGTTGGGACTGCTAAAGTCAGCTTGTCCAACTGTGGGCGTTATTCTGTGCTTCATAACTGCAAAAAACGGCACGATTAACCGAAGTATCGATATATGAGGAAGAGTCATAAGTTAGACAAATATCTACATCCCATTAAGGGGTTTTAGCCTAAGGCACACTTAACTCTGCCCTGTAAAAAGAGACCTTTTATTTCTGCTCTCATCTGTGTCTACACCCCCCAACCCCCACTTTTTAATTAGACTATTAATCTAATCATATATTTATTTACAAGAGGATTTACAAGATGTCCTCTGAAAAAATTATTGCAAGGCTAAGGACGCACAAACACACACAGTATTCAGATTATTAAGATGTTCTCTTCTGACGAAAGCAGCATGTCCCTTCATCTCTTTACAGATTTAGACTGAGGAACAAGAAGAGCAGCAGTGTGGGCCGTGCGTTCCCTTTAGCACCGGGGGTTATGGGTAAAACCTTCACCATGGAGGGAAGCATCCACTCAGATGTATCTGCAGGAGTCAAAGGCACAGGAGAGAACACAGCCGCCCTGACGGAGGGAGTGCCCGGCCTGACTCACCCGCAACTGATCTCCAGAGGGTCTGACATGATGGATGAGATGAAGAGAGCGGTGCCAAATGGATCCAATGGGGCTAACGGGTCCAACGGGCTCTCTGGCACCAGCAGAAACACATCGGGGTCAACTGAACAGTAAGATTATTCTTCCACTTACTCACTAATATCATTTACATTTGAATTAACCCAGTGAAATCCATATTCACATGTCACCTGATGTGTGGATTGGCACACATTTAATATTTGCATATGATTTTGGTAGAGAAATAGTCCTTCATAAACATTTATGTGCTGTTGGGAAGGTCTAACCTTACTTATTTATGTGTTCATTCTTTCTCTTTATGTTGTCATCCTGTCCATTAGGAAGCCCATATCTCCTCCCAGAACTCCAGTCAGCCACTCCTCAGCATCGTCTCCCTTGACAACAGTTGGACGGGGTGACGGTGGCGCTCCTATGCCCAAACATGGTCAGTTTGTGCTGCGTGCACCACATCCTTCTCAGGCGTCAGAGCTGTACTATCAGGAGCCCCACTCTGCATATGAAACAGCCCATTATCAACCAACCTGTGAGTCCATTTTGAAATAAAAGCTTTAATTAAAAAAAACTTTATTGTTGTCTAGAGAAAGTGCAAATCTCTTCTCTCCCTTTTTTTCCCTCCTCATCTCCAGCAGGTTCCTACTACCCATCTACCCTTCATCCCCCTCACAAACCCTGCATGGCTCGGTTCCTTCGATCCTCCAATGTCCCAGAATCCTCCCTGCCACCCTCGATTGGCCCTCCACCATCTTCCTACCCCAGTGACTCTCAAACACAACACCCACCTTCCTCCTCTTCGTCAGGGTACCCGCCTAGAGATCGGATGGGACCTCCTGCCTTCCATCCCCACCCAGGGCAGCCTCAGTATGGGCCTCTGGCTTCTGCTCATGGTGTTTATGCTCCGCTCTATGACAGCAGGAGAGTATGGAGGCCTCAGGTGAGCCTTCTGTTAATTATCATATCACTATGTTAATTTGATCAGTCTGCAACTTATTATATTATAATGATGATGATTATCGTTGCAGCTGTATCACAGAGAGGATGCCAGGAGTAACTCACTGCCTCCAGAGGTGCTGCATTCCTCTGTCTACCAGCCTCCACTCAGGGAGAGATTCAACTCTCTAGATAGCAACTACTGCTCTGGAGCTGAACACCGTGCAGGGCTACACAGGGTTGGTGAAACAAGACATTTCTTATCAATCAATCGATCAAACTTTATTTATATAGCACATATTATACAGTTTAGTGCAGTTCAAAGTGCTTCACAGACGATTGACAAGACCGAATGCAGTACAAATTAAATTTATTTATTTAAAAATAAAATGCAATGATAAAAATGACAATAAAATACAGGTATAACGATAGTGTTTGATGTAAGTTATACTAAAAACAATAGAACAATGTAAGGACTTCAAAACCGTTGTGTAATGTGTTCTCTCTTTCTGGTCCTGGTCAGCACTCTGGCTGCAGAGTTCCGAAACAGCTGTGACCTTTTTTGGGTAGACCAGAAGGGAGTGCGTTACAGTAGTCTGACCTGCTTGAGATACAAGGATGCACTCAGAGAGAGAAATGGTCGCACTTTAGCAATATTCTTTAGTTAATAAAAAGCAGCTTTAGTGACAAACCCCACATGAGCCTCAAAGTTCAGGTCAGAGTCGAAGACCACATCGTTCCTCACTTGTTTCCTCAGGGTTAGGATATTTATTTTTTCACTAAAACCTCAGTTTTATCCTGATTGAATAGAAAATGTTGTGCCATCTATACATTAATATTTAAAATACACTCAAAAAGGGAATCAGGTGGACCTGTGTCATCAGGAGACATGGCCACATAAAGTGTGTCATCAGAATAACTATGGAAAGAGATGCTGTGTTGACATCGCCAAGGGGTTGAATATATAGATAAACAAGAATATGCCCTAAAATTGATCCTTGGGGAACCCCACAGGTTATTTTCAAAGTTTTGGAAAAAATATTATTGTAAGTTGTGACCACGAAGATGAAAACCGGTTAAAAACAGTTCCAGTCATAGCATGGTCATCGAGTATACTCACTTCTGATTGGCTGAGGGGATTTATTTTAAGACCTCTGATGTAGCAGCTACTTTTAGACCGATATCCGTTCAAGAACCGTACTAACTGGCTGTTCTCCCACTTGTTTGAGTAATGTTTATTCAAACTTTGACATTAGAAGCGAAAGCATAGTATTTATTTAAGCGTAATTAAAAAAAAGGTTAATTATTGATAAGTAGGCATATTATAAGAGAGATAATCCACTCTGAGCCATGCAATAATTAAAAATAACGCTCTCTGCTGAGGGTTATATTAAAATGATTTGCTTTCTGTTTTTCTTATCTCAGTATAATGCAGCATCTCTTGTGCAGCATCCAGTATGTCAAGAGAAAACACCTATATTAATTGATGTTGGTCTGTCTTGCATTGAACAGATTTAATGCTACATTCTGTTCAGCAACATCTCCTTTCCTTCAGTTTCTCTTTTTACACCCACATATCATCTCACCTCTACCTTCACTGCCAGCCACAGAGCTGCAGTATGTAGCTTCAACCTCCTCTGTAGTCCTCCCACTTCTCACCCAAATGTGTCTCTGCCTCCCCCACTCACTTCTCTCCTTATTACTTATATAGCATTACTGGTATGACTACTGCAATACTACAGTATATTTTACCAGTATGTGCGGCAACATTACCTGTTATTGAGATTTGTCGTATAGATGCGGTCTGTGTGTATTAGTATTTTTTGTATTTGGTATATTTTAAAATACTAAAAGTGCAAATAACCAAAATGTATATATTACTTAAGTATTTTTTGTGTTGTGCAGGAGAACACAAAAAATGTATTATAGCAACACATTTATATTGTAATTCAATGCACTGCAATAGTCCTGCAATGGAAATATTCAATATACTTTTTGTGTCTACCACATGGGACAGACAGCCTTACATTATAAGGCAAGGTAATACCAAACTACTAACTACTACTAATGAAACTGCAATATGGCCAAGTGCAATATCCAAACCTCAGAAGCTGCAAATGTGACAAAAAAGCATTATAATGAAGAAGAAGAAATGCCCTGGCCAATAAATCTTGTTCTCCGGGTGAGAAAAACATGTTTGTTTGATACAGACCACAGAAAATGAAAATTGGGATGTCAAAATTATCACTCCCACTAATTGTGAATCATATTGCAATTACAGTATCTGTCAAAATAATCTCAATAGGATTTTTTTTACCATATCGCACAGCCCTAATAACTACACCCTCAAAAATGAATAAACAGCTATTTTGTACAGCTGTTTTTATTGCTTCCACCCCCACAATTTCATAAAAAAGGCTCCTCTGCCTGGCTCGATGTCTAGACCCAGACCAAACATAAAATTCTATCACACCTACTGCACCTGAACTTGGGAAAGGATGGAGGAATTCTGACAACTAAAAACTCAAAGCATTATATTTGTAATGTACAGTATTTCCCCAAATCCACAATTTGGTTGTGAATGATACTCATCAGTTGTCTTTTATGGCTTCAGTCGGATGTGTTGGCTACCTAATGACATCGCCACTAAACCTTTAATTAAAATGTTTGAAGATATTATTACTATTATGTTAATGTACCTGTTCACTTTCAATCCCCTGTCAGGATTATGGCCGTGTTCCTCTGGGCTACGAGGATCTGTTCAGACGGAAGCAGGAGCAGTGGGCTCATCATCACCACCATCACAATACCAACAGGCCCTCCCAATCCTCCCCCATCTTCACCATCGATTTTGGAAGTGAGGTAGGAAGCAAATAAGAAAGACAACATATGTACACACACGAACACACAGAGCATCGTTGAGGGCGTTTATAGGCATAACAGTTGAAATTAAAACATCACCGTGACCAGATTATTAATAGTGTCACAGCAGCCACCCTGAACCTGTAAGTAATGAATTCCTTATGTATTTTAGCATTTTAAAAATATGTAGGATTTAATTCCTATCCCAAAAGCTTCGCTTCAGCTGTGTCCAATGCTATTTAAGTGGGAGATAGTTGCTTAGCAACTGTGGAGGAAGATATCATAGCAATGCACAATTGTGGCATGTGTGGGCGTGTGTGTGTGTGTGTGAGTGAGAGAGAGAGAGAGAGAGAGAAAGTGAGAGGAGAGACTTTAACGAGCAGTGACTCAGGCTTTCAGCCGAGTAAAGCTTTGTTTAACAGCACGTCAGATATGTTTTTGACATCACATAAAATTGAGCTCTTATTAAATGAACCGCAAGGACTTTTTTAAGTGTTTGTTTCCTTATTTTTTCTTTCTTTTTTTTTTTTTTGATGCCTCTGCATAACAAGCATAGGCAAACAAGACCATCAGCGAAAAGACAGGATATGTCTATTTAATGATATCCAGTGTTTGCCTCAGCGATGGCAGTGAAGTGGCAGCGTGTCAGCACTAGCAGTGGGAGCATACATTCAAATTAGTTGTATGAGCCCTCCTCCTCAAACTTATACCTTCTGTATAATATTCATTTCACATGGCAAGGTACACTTGCACTGCACATGTCTCCAGTCACAGGGCTGACACATATAGACTACCATACACACTCACATTCTCACATGTGGGCAATTTTGAGTCTCTATTTCGAACGCAGGCCTAACTAAGACCAAAATGATCCTACAGTGCCCCATATTGTGCAAACAGCTGCTACGTCCGTCTTTCTGTCTCTTTTAAACAAATGCTTGGCACATCAATATCGGTGTAGAAGCACAAACAAGCTAAGGAGTGTGTCTCACCATCGTCTTCATTTTCACTTTCAGCACGTGGAGAGCGGTGGAGGCCAGTGTGTGGGGTGCAGGTTCAGAGGCGAGGAAAGTTTAGCGCACTACTCTCCGTGGTCCTGTGGTACCATCGGCCCCTGCCTCAGCCCCTTTGAGCCCGAAACGCTCACACACACCTCAGCTCACTCCTGCTCAGAGCACTCGGTGAGACTCGTCCTGAAGGTCCAGTGTGTTGATGTGGAGATGGGTTCTCTTTCTAATGGCATCCGTGTGTTTCTCATGCAGGAGTTGGACAGCAACGGAGGTGGAGGCGGTGGCGTTAGCAGTGGCGGTGTCGGGAAACGATGGCTGCATTCGTTAGATCCCTACCGCCGCTTGAAAGACGAGGACCCGATCATTCCCTTTAGTGAGGGGCCCATTATATCCAAGTGGGGTGCCATATCCAGGGCATCTCGCACGGGCTACCACACCACCGACCCTGTCCAAGCCACGGCCTGCCAGGGCAGCGCCAGCACCACACCCATCAACTTTAAAGGTAATGAGGGATAGAAGAGGGGTGTGAGAGGTGCAGGAAAGACTAAAGAAAAGAGAAGTGCAGGATGGAACAAGGCTGACAGGGAGGGAAGAGGAGGGAGAATTTTTATTTTTATATGAGGAGGCTTTGGAACAACCAGCCTGAGAAGAAGTCAGAATCAAACACTTTTTTTTTTATAGTCTAGCTATAAAGTTTTAAAGTGTTGTTTGTTTACATTTTGATTTGTTTTTCTCTCAAAGATTACAACCCCCACCTTGATCACAGCGACTACAGGTGGAGCTCCAGAGGATCAGACTCTTCAAGCCACTCCAGTTTCCTAGAGAGGTACCACACGCACATCACTTTTTTTGTCTTACTTGTCGCTAAATTATGGGGGAATTATGGGGGAATTATTATGCTAAGCACATTCCCTGCACCTTTCTGTTTCTCAACACTTAACAACAAGATTCAAATCTTTTAAGTTCACAAACCTGCTATAAAAAAGTATTGGTTACATTTCACTCTGCTAAAACACCCCCAGGACACACATAGAAACTAATTCCTGATTGTTCTTAAAACATTTGCTCTTACTCTTTCTCTCTCATCCCTCTCTCATTGTGCTGCAGTCATTTCCTCTCTGTGGTCAGACTAAAAATAGAGCTGCTAGCTGGTTGGTAAAAACCCTCTGGGCAGCCAAGAAAAGGAGTCAGGGAAGCCCTCAGCACTGATGTCTCTAATGCACAGAATACATTCAGATATACTGACATGCAGTTCTAATAACCATTACCAGGCTGCTAGTGCACAGTGTAATGCTTTAACATGCATATTTTCTTTTATTCTACCTTCATTATCATAACTCTCTTTCTTTAGATAATATTGATATTGATAACAAGAAATTAAAACATTAAAAAAATAAAAATAGGGATCAATGGTTGTGTTTTTGTGGTTTCAGTGAGCAGCTTTGTGCGTCAGAGCTTCACGGCCGTCGAACTTCAATAAGCAGCGGAGAGAAAATTGTGTCTGATCTGCAAGCCCGTCAGACCGCCTACAGCCAGAATCGGGGCCGGGCTGAGAGTGAGCCGGACCCGGATCGAGATATTGAGCTTGAACTGTGTGTCCTTGACATGGAGGATTCAGACCACCAGGAGATCAAGTCTCAGGTTTGTATGACTATGTAAATCAGAGCAGAGTTATGAACCATACACAGTAAAAACACATGGACACTGTGTCTGTGATGTTGCACGGCTATTTCTGAAGGGATGTTTCGAAGTTCGGAGTTTTTAATTTGCCTCTTTGCCGCTCAGGAGTCTTTAGACCTGGCCACCCCACAGTCTCAGGATTCTTCCCACCTCCTTCCACCTCCCTGCTCCTCTCCCCTCCTCTCCTCTCCTGTGGAGGAGCACCCCCAAACAGAGGGTCCTTCGACAGACAAGATGGATACTCACCTGCTGAAAAAGATGGCCTTCAGGTGAATTATAATGGTAACCAGTGTTTGGCAGGATCACCCTCGGTCTGAGTCTTCTTTGAGTTGGTTAAGCCGGCAGTCTTGACTCTTTTATTCCTTCCCTCCTCTCTTTCTGATTTCCAGGAAGTCTCTGTCTCCTGGAGGGTTGGTCTCAGGAGGTCTGGGCGTCGGCAAGCTGATGCTGAGGACCGGACCCCCTCGACTGGGGGATGCCTCCACCCGGGCTTGTCCTGAGACGACTGTGACAGAGATGCTGCTCAATGGAAGCTAAGGGGACACAAAGTCAGACACTGACCTGCACCAAGCTAGAGCTGAATCGCTTCCCTACAGCCACATCCTGGTTAAAGGGAATATCATTTAAATTCAGCCTTCATATATGTCGATCATATGCCTAAATAAAACTTGACAGTCTGTGCTGCGCCACATCTTAAGGAGCAAGAGAAAACACACTGTCCTGCCTCCTAAGTGGAGATTTTTCACCAATGTACAGCTCCACAGAGAATTTAGTGATATCACTGTTTATGCCTCGTAAGGTACATGGTCAGTTTGCACTTACAGTAGATGCTGAACTTGTCCATGTTTGCAGTCTCAGCTTTGGTCACATTTAGGAGAAAGGCTTTAGATCTAACAACATCTTCATCACATGATTTCACATAACATTGTACGCCTTATGTTTGCACGTCGTCTACTATGTTGTCATTCAACATGGCTGACAAAGACAGACTTGTGTTTGATGGGCCTCTCTCGTGTCATTTAAAATCTGAGAGACAACAGCAGCCTATACAGTAGGCAGCAATACAGTACAATGAGTCTTGCCACTTTTTACATTTACTTACATTTTGTGTCAATCTTTTCCTTCACTTTTTCCTCCGTTCCTCACTTTTTGAATCTTTTAGCCCCCTTATGAATATCTGACAGTTAATTTTCATGGTTTGCTATCTCTTCACATGTTAATGCATTTGCTTCCATAAGCATCCTCACACGGCAAAGCCTTCATCTGGTTTGATGCTGCTGGTGTAGTTTATAGCCTTTGCTGTATTGCTGCATAACACATTTTCACAAGTATTCCTTGAAAAAGCAAGAGATAGACCTTATAATACTGAGAACAAAAACGGGCACTCCGATCCTCCAATAAAATAGGCAACTGCAGAAAACAGAGGCCTTCACTATGCTGATCCTCAAACAAGCCTCTGTCTTTTATTAGTCATGGGACCTTTTAAATGTTAACCTCGACTGTCATGAGATCACAGAACACAACAAAATACGTCATAAATAGAATTTGTAAATGATCGTCGATCACTGGAGATCAAGACATTAATACAAAGATGTGTGTACACTTTCTTTTAATCCACACTATACTACCTTTAACCTTTGTTTTATTATGTGACTCATACTGCAACAAAAGAATACAAAGCACTTCTTTTGGGAACAGAAATTTGTATTTTCAGCTGCAGATGGAACTAATTTAGTTAATTTCTATTCAAGCCACAGTGACTCACCGTCAACTCAAACTATTGTTTCATCTTTGTGTGCCCGTTGTGGCTCCGGCATTTAATCCTGCTAGTCTTACTGCTCTCACACTCACACACACACAGTACATGTGTGCACACTTCACACACAGTAGACACAAACATGCAATACAGTGGCCTTTCTCTCCTTGGTGTTATATAAACCTGAACATTGGGCTCTATGATGACTTTTGTCCAAGCCCACTGCCAGTCTCCCGTCCTGTTTCAGAGGTGATATCTTTCACATTAATGTGGTCTCAGTGCTTTCCAGTCCACTCGCCTTTGTGTACAATGTAAACAATATTCAGAAGTTGCGCATGGTGTTTTCAAGCTGAAGCCTACAAAAGTGAGGGACACCATTTCTTGTGTTTCTTCATGCTATATCTTTGTTTAACTTTTTGAAATGTTTTGTTTCCTTTTATTTTATGCATTGCTAACTTCTGTGAAGTTGTTTGTTGGGGTATTTTGTATCAGGATCTTTGTTACTATTGTTTTGTTGGCTATATTTCACATCACAGAGACAAAACTGATTGTCTTGTCTAGTGTTCCTCTGTTTTTGCTGGCCATCAGTACGCTGTCTAGTTCACTGTCGTTTTGTGCAGTATGGGTGACTTCCTTACAGCCCAGCCTTGCCTCACTCCCTTTTATAGATATGAGGCATCTTGTCATGTGTGGCTAATGACATAGAAAAAAAAAACATTAACCCATTTTAGATATACAGGATTTGAAGTCATGAAGACTCTGAGTTTGTTTACACCTATTCTAAATCTTATGAGATTTGTGTAGCGTGAGAAGACTTATCTTTGAAACTTCCTCTTTAATTTCCTCTCACCTAAGCTACTGTACCTTTTCAGCAGCGACGTCTTTCCTCTCAGATTATACATTAAATCCCATTTTAGAGGATGGCAGAATGGCTGTACAAGTGAGGATTGCTTATTTAGTTTCGACTTGAAGCTTGAATAGGTAAATAGGTGACTGGTAACCTTTTGGGGGGGTTTTCTCCCAGTCTTCCACCAAACATATGCTTGGAGAAGCGGGTAGACAAAATGATGAATTTGACTGAACAATTCAGTGTGACTTGTGATAATACTTTTTTGAAAACTCCAATGTTTTATGGGGTTCATTTCTGAGATGAAAAGGCAAGAGCTGGCGCAGGGATTTAGCTTTGTTATGAAATGAGCTCAGCTACCTACTGTCGCTCTGCATCTGTTTACAACTTCACCTTTGAAGTCATGTAACGTTAAGTGCCATGTTGTGTACAGTACAGTACAATCAATCCCTGCAATTTTCCTATAGCTTTTCATATTCCTCTACTGTAAACTCTGTGAGGAGGGAAAGGCTCGGTCAGGTGTGAGGAGTGAGATCACTTCTCTTGTAGTCCTGCTTTGTTCCATTAGAGGAGGCTAGATCCTTGTCTGTCTTGAATTGCTCAGGGAAGACTTCAGTTGCTCAACTACTTTGGCTTTTTCTATATTCATCACTTAAATATTCTGTGGAAGTATTTACCTGAATTTTACTTGCTGATAACTGGCCCTTTCACCCGAAGCATAAATGGGTTACGCTGATTATATTGTTTGCAAGTGTTTACTTTGCCCGTGTTTTCTTTTGCCTCTCAGTATCAATATTGGCTTTGCTATCCCTGTTCTCATGGGAAAGGGCTGGGCACTACTGTATGTAAAAACAGTATTGTGAGTATTGAACTAATGTCAAAGTGATACTCCCCTGTTTCCTTTAAAGTGTCCATAGAGCACTGCTGTAGTGGCTAATTGCACTGCACTAATTCCCACCCCATCACTGCCAGCGGGTGCCACCCCGTGCCCCCTCACCCCACCCCGCCCCGGCTCTTCCTTTACCCCACCACCCCATCCTCCCTGCATCCTGCGTCATGCATGCAATATAGTCCCTCTTGTGATGGCGGAGGAGTATTGATGATTCTGTAGTTGTGATACAACACACCCAGCGCTGTAAGAGTTCTGCACATGCCCACTGTGTGGCCACGTCAAGTGCTGAAGTTTGCTTGCAGCATTTTACTCGTTTGCTCATGAAAATGAATTCTTGTTTAATAGAGATTATATTATTATTATGACTATTATTGTTATTACCACATTTGGTTGCTGTTGTGGTATTTCTCCTTCTTGGTATATAGGTCTGCTTCTTTGTTTTGAATTTGAGAATTTGCTGAAACTGTTGAAATTTTTTATTAGACAAAAATGTGTCTCATTATTCTATATTATATGGGGAAAAGCTTGTTTGTTGACTGTGAAACATATGATGAACTGATGTTTTCTGACTATTCATGTCTGTATTAGACATTTTATTTGCGAATCTATTGTTCGATTGAAATGTAAATGAACTATTAAGAGATGGTACACATCCGTCATTGTATACAGTCTGGCACCATCATTAGATGGACTTATAGTATAGACGCTCATTTATACAACCTGTGATAATCAGATATATTTAAATGTTTAAATCATTGGGGCAGCCGTGTAATGTTTCAGAATGAGGAAAATCCTTAAAGAGACAGCATATCTAAAATGTCCCCATAATGAATAATACTGTTACGTATTCCATTTATTTCCTTGGAAATATCACATTGTGAAAGGTTTCCCTTTTACTTACTGTAAGGTAATGCAGGACTGGAGTAATTCTAACCTATGGTGATACTCATTTATGTGCTATAATGATTAATGAAACTATATTGTTTGACTGACTGATTGATTCTTCTGTGCATTTTCTGACTCGTTCATCTGTATTACACTGACTTACAGACAGCTTGGCCGAGCAGCATACTGCTTCTGTGTTGCACTGAGATGAAATTATAAAAAGGAAGAGTTCAGCACATGAAATTGCATGCTACAATAAACAAACAACAAATAATGCTTCTTTGTGACTTTGTCATCATTTATGAATGTCGTTTTATGACAGGGGATGTTACATAATGCAACCAATTCGTTCGGGCCTTGAGTTGACAGTAAACAACACGTATTTGGGTGTGAAAGCACAAACACATTCCAACCAACACACCAAAAACAATGTACATTTCTTACAATTTCTTCAAGTTTTATCCAAACACTTCCTGTCTGCAATGAGACAGATCATCACACTTCCAGGGGGTAGACTGACTCACCTACCTGTCTGCCTGCAGAGTTGCAGCTAGGCTCTTCATGCTGTTGATAATCACTGTAAAACAAACAAAATCAATAAGAAATATTAGATTATATATACCAGACCAGTGTTTATGTATGTCACATCTCACACAGTATATGGACAATGAACAAATGACCATCAAAGTACAATAACACAATAAATTCACATTATACTGAAAATATAAGCCACTTATTGCTGTCAGCTGCTTTTCATACAAATTAAAGCCAGCAATTTAGTTTTAGCAGCAACTTTTCACACCCAGTCCTCTCTAGTTAATATTATTTTTTCATCCTGATTTTAATGTGACAAAATATTATTTATAATGTATTTATTATTAATTATTATATCAATATACAATCCAGATATTACATCCATCCTTCTTTAAAACATAGGCTACTGTAAAGACTTGTGATACAGTGATTACCTACATAACTACATATAGATACCAAGACCATCCCACTAGTTATGTAAAACAAAATGTGGCTGCTGCATCACTCATACACTGTATTCCCATGGCTCCTGATTTGCCTGGTCAGAGAGACACTATGAGTCTGTTTCCACTGTCTCATGTTGTAGTGCACAAGTTAAATCTAATCAGGCAAACAAGAGGGGTAATGAAACACAAGGTGGTGCTAAAAAGCTCCAAAACTCTGTGTAAAAGATCAGAGGGGAAATAGAACAAGACGTCTTTATAGTCCGTATTACTATAAACTGTCCACCAGAAATCTGTTAACACCTAACTAGATTTGTGAGTGTGTCTGAGGACCGCTAGTGACTTGGGTTGTTAAGTTAAAAAGGAAAAGAGTGCTCTGTGTTACCTGGTCCAACTCTGAGTTGGGCAGGCTGGACAGGAAAGGCCAGCATGGGCCAGTCACCACAACACAATGAGAACAGTGGGTGTGTTGGTGACTGCTGTGGTTCGGTGGCTGAGCCCCCTCCCCCCCCCCCAACTTTTCTACTCAAAATCTCTTGCAAACAAGTGTGAGCC
>NW_023339774.1:10512237-10512393 GCF_004916995.1 Morone saxatilis | reverse complement strand
CCCCCCCCCAACTTTTCTACTCAAAATCTCTTGCAAACAAGTGTGAGCCACCAAACTACAGCCCAAACGACTGAATTATGTGGGTTTTCATGAGATTAACTTGAGTTTGAACAATGGCTTTTCTAATGTGTAATGTATATATATGTGTGTGTAATG
>NW_023339774.1:10511862-10512014 GCF_004916995.1 Morone saxatilis | reverse complement strand
TTGAAATCAGTTCAAATTTTTTAAAATAAACTTTTTTTGGAGCGTCCAGAGGTCTACTTGATATATGAATCGGACGTCCTCCCTTCTTACATCCATGACCTGACATGAGATTTAAAAGAGAAAAAGATAAACATGTTAAAGGTTTTGACCTG
>NW_023339774.1:10501200-10511648 GCF_004916995.1 Morone saxatilis | reverse complement strand
ACAGGCGAGAGGGGGCACTGACAGGCGCATGCGCAGTGCGTGTGTCAGCGGGTTGGTCGGTCTTGTGTTTACAGCTCGTCTGGATGCTGTTGGCTGCTGATGTTATTGGGGAAAGTGCAATGTTGTGCCAACCGCCATTGGAATAAATACAACCGTGGGGATAAAGGTAAGCAGTGTCCCGCTCGCACGTCAAAACGTCAGCCCCGCTTATGTGTTGATTTCTGAAGAAGTGTGTAGCTGTTCGCTTTTTGTTGATTGTAGCATGGCTAGCAGACGTTAGCCAGCTCTGCTAGCTGTGTACAGTAATGGCCTGTGTGAGAGCTGCCTCCAGCGGCGGCCTGTCAGCGGCTTCATCCACCAAATGATCGCCAATACCTTCACACAGCAGGTCGTATTCATTTCCTCGCGGTGGCGGGATGGTCTCTCTAACTGCTCAGTGTGTATTTAAACCTTTTGGCCGGACTTTGAATTAATAGCTGCTGTCTAGCTATCTCAGCTAACGTAAGGGCCAACTGGGGCAATAAGTTAGCTGCATTAGGCTCGCCCAGCGGTATCGAGCAGAAACCATGAACCGCTGGTTAAGTTTTCTATTAAAGGGCTGTGGGAGTTCAAATGTTCCCAGGCGATGTGGCGCCTAACAGGCTGCATTGACATGTAGCAGGTTTGCTTGTGTCCACATTAAGTGGTGTAAGTTACCGGTGCGACCAGAAAGCCTATTCATTAAAGCTGCCTGTATTTGTCTGTGCTGTGTCTGTGACTACTGTACACTGGTAAACAACACATGTTTATGTGCTTTATTTGTCACCGTTTGTATTGTATCGTCGTATATGACAGCTGAATGTGCTTTTTTTTTTTTAAACATAGTGTGTATAGTGTTGTAAGTTAGTATGGTTTATAGTGACTGTACTGTACTGTGCGTTTTTATTGTATATGTACTTATTCAGCAGTCATCAGCCGTATTTCTGTATAGTACCATGAGATCTAAACACAAGTACAAGTTTATTTTGACATCCATCACATGAAATACATGCGTTAAACACACACATGAAATCAGAATAGATGAAGAAATCATCAACTCACATCATAAGAAGCTTGGTAGCTCAATATATCTACACTGGTATTGGTTTATATATGGTTAATATGTTGGTTTCGGCCACTTTAACTCACTTAATAAGTTTGTTTTGTATTGCTACACCAGGACAATATGAAAACAACGCAGTCTTTGGCTGTTAGTACCGACTGCTGTACAGTTTCTTACAGGCAGGAATGTAAATCATGGCTTTGAATCTTTCCTACTCAAGTACACTGGCACACTGTCCTCTTTAATCCGCTGTATTTTATGTGGAAGTTCTGTTATCGTCACATGATAAGGGAGGGACCAGAAGGGATTGTTATGAAAAATCTCTGTGGTGGCGTGCACGGGTGTCAAGATGCATTCAAGATTTCATAACTGTCTGAAGCAGTGGCTGAAAGAACTTGTTTTTTATATGCTGAATGTGACTCCACTGAAAAGCTTTACCAGTCCCCTTCGTATATATATATATATATTTATATATATATATATATATATAAATCTGTGCTATAATATATTTCCAAACTAGCTGTATAACTTTAGCAATACTTGTGAATATTATCTTGTTCTAGATTAACTTTGTGCCCACATACGGTCTGCCCAATGTAATTATATGTATATTATTATTATTACCTCTTTGGCCCTGGTTTCAACATCTCTAAATGATGTGCCATGCATCGTCTTTCCTCTGTCAATCAGTCAGTGAGTAAGTGTGAGTAGTGCAAACTGATATTTTGAGCAGATAGCCCCTTTGTGCAGTTATATTCCACATTTCTCTCATTTTCTACTAATAATGAGACAGTTAGTTACAGCAGCCAACTAGCTGCTGATAGCCTAACGCCTAAGACTCTTGTTACTGCCACGAATGGGATTGTTGATACCAGCAGCTTTTGTGCCTTTGTGAGTTAATTCTTCCCAGCAGTGGATAACACGCATGGTAACAGCGTAATGTGCCAACTGTCACTTCACTTGTCTGGGCTCTTTGTTCTTGCTCTATTTCCTGAAACTCAGGTATTACAGTAAAGCCTCGCTGCATGTGATGCAGGTCACTAAAAAACACAACCCAGATTTGTGTGTGTGCAAATATTTGCTTTGTTACTTAATAAAAGTGTGTACCAGAGGAGGAGAAAGGTCAGTGTTTAATCACGTGTTTTTTTTTAAAGCTAAAATGAGTATGATATATTTTCCCTACACAATTCCCAAACTCTTATGACCCATAATCATATGTGATAAATATAATCCCCCTCCTCAGAAGCAGATATGTCAAATCTAATGCCTGATGCACTTTCAGTCGAGATGCCACACGTTTTCTCTCAGTGTGTCCCCTCGTATCCTTCTCATTATAGCTCTATCTCTGACTGAGTTTCGGACTGAGCCCTGAATGTTCTGAAATCCTACCAACGCCCCTCAGACGCACCTGTTATTTGGGGAGCTGGGGGAGACCGAATGGCGGGGGGGCTGGCTTCAACTGTAGTGGATTACTGTTCCCTCGCAGTTGCCGTTGATGAGATGAAAGGAGACTGTGGGGTTGAAAGCACAGACGTATATTTAATGGCTAAGAGAAGTTTAAGGAAGCGTAAAGGATTTGTTACAGCACTCAATCACACCTGTGAAAACAACGAGCTTGTGGGAAATGCAGTGACTTACCTGCATCTGAAATCAAAGCCTTTTTTCTCAATAGGGGATTTCTGTGGTAGTGTGTAGTGTTGAGGAGCGTCTTTTAATTTTGCACACTGCTAATAATGAAGATCAGAAAAGTCAATGTTTGCTTTTAATGATATTTAATGACTTGCACATAGTTGATATAGCCATAACAGCCAGAGACACACCGTTGCTAAATAAATGTGTGTGAATAGCCTCACATTGTGCAGCTCAGTAGCTCACTGTGGTTTGCTGCAGCGAGTGCTCCATTTCAGAAGTTAAAAGCAGGGCCGGCACTGTGTGATCCACTTGTTTTTCCCCCCCCCTCTGTCATGTGAGATTGTGTTGTTGCAGAGTGCGAGACATGCAGAGGTTTCATTCGCGGATAGCCGACCGGGAGTCTGCTCTGCTGCGCATCTGAATCCAGATGATTCACAGCACAAATAAGATGTAAATTAGGGGACTGCGTGTGCGTTTGTGTGCTCATTCAGAGTTTCTCCTCTCTTTCTTTTCGTTCTCTCCCCATTTGGTACCCTACCTTGTGACTCACCTTGTGGTATTCAGCCTTTTCTGTCATTCTTTCTGCTTTCCCTTTCTCCCTGCTATCTCTGCCTGGCTGAAGTCACTGCTGTGAGGCGAGTGGAAAGGGACTGCGTCGCAAGCCTGAATGCTCTCTGGCTGTGTCTGGCTGTGTCTTCCTCTCCCTTGTGAGGCGCACGCAGGGCCCAGCTGGCAGCCCAGAACAGCCCGTTCAGCTGGAGAGTGGTAGGGAGGACAAAAAAAAAAAAAGGAAAGGCAGGCGTGGGTTTCCAGCGTGCACATTTTTACACATGTATTGACATCGGATGTGCTTGTTACGGATTCAGATACTTTTGTTTTTACCTGCAACAAACCGCTAAGAGAGGTCACTCTTGTCAGTTATTTGGTCCTAAAATGAAACTGTACTCTTCATGATTCTTTGCAGGACACGCCCAGATTATTACACTGCTGTTTGGGTTGGTAAAGCTCTGCCCTGCCACATCAGAAAACTTGGCTTGCAAACCAGAAAAATACAGTTTAGTGCCTGGTGGCATCTTATCACTAAATATTTGCTTGCTTAAATCAATCTGTGGTTGATAGATGCTGTTCATTTGGAAACCTGACATGGACAGAAACATAATGTACTCTGTATCACATTGTAAAACACAACAGTCACATTGTAACAGTCACCGAACCATTTTACCATAAAGGGAAACAAGCTTTCACAGGTCTAATGCCTTTGCATGCAGATGAACCTATGAAATAGAGCTGGAACAGTTAGTTGATTGCTGGACCCAGCTTTGCTTTTTTATAGTAAAAAAATCAGTAAAATACAGTAAATTATAATATACCCCCCTTAGCTTTAAATATTTAGCCTGACATATTTGACATTGTACTGAACTCAGAAACCAAAACAAATGAAAATAATTAATAGTTGCAGCCCTACTACAGTATGAAATCTATGATAAAATGATTTACACGTCTCAATGCGCGCGTCTTATTCAAACTCTAAAATGTGCACACCTTCTAGCACATTTTGTCGTGTCTACAAAAATTGTCTCTTGAGGGAAGTGCTTAGTGATATAGAGTGCGGTATTTTACCGAGGAAGTAACGCACTTACATAAAAATCTATCACCTTTCAGAACTTTCTGTCAGAAGTAACAGGACAGCTGAGCAGCAACATAACTGCCCGAGTATCACTGTGTTTGCCAAAGGTGGTTCAGGTCAAATGAAAACATTGTAGATGATGCGGGTCTTGTTGTCATGGTGACACACACACACACACACACACACACACAAAAGTGCTCCATCAGAGGAAACTGCTTCCTGCTTCTCTTGTCTTCATCTCCTCTCCTTTTAAGCCCTCCAACAGGCAGTAGAGTAGAAAAAAAGGAAACAAGCCAGAGGATAAGAATAGATAGAAAGATAAGATTTACAAAGCAAGATTTAAAATTAAAGATAAAAAAAAGAGTGTGACATTTAGATAGGAAAAGCACATTTTTTGTAACAACCAGTAGCATTGATTACGAGTCTTGTTGGAAGTGTACCAGGGCGCTGAAAAAGGTTGATAAGGAACGGCGTTGATCGGCAGGAGCAGGCAGAGGGCTGTTGCTGAGGCTGGGGAGGAAAGCAGGGCGACAAGGCAGCCATTATAAGCCTGTTGGAGCCGTGAGCTAGTCAGAGACATAGAGAAGGAGGATTGGGTGTGCATGCACATATGGGCCTGCGGGTGTGTGCTTATTTGTGTTCATAATACAGCTGCTTGTGCGTGTGTAGGGTACGTGTGATGCGGCATTTTCTGTTTATGCATGTGTGTGTGCATCTAGGCTCGACTGCGAAGGTCGATAGAGTTTTTGGTACTTGCGCCTTGAAACAGGAACGAATTAGTGAAGCTAATTGGCGTCTTTTTCAAAAAGCACCGTGAACTGTGAAGTCTCGTATACATTGCTCTCTAGTGAGGTGATTGACGCTGGGGTTACAAAGCGGTTGTGAAGCTTTAGGATGACCAGAAAATAAGATTGGCCACTGTCTAATAATTTCTTTTCAAACCAAACATTTCATTTTTTGGAAGCGTTTCTCTTGGCTTATAGGATGGGTTTGTATAAGGGCATGGTAGCGTCAAATGAGACCATTAAAACCGATTATTTAAGCATGTAAAAAGATGCTGCCAGAAGGCTTTATTCGAAGTTACTCAGAGGCTTTAAGAATGTAAAGGACTTTAAAAAAAGCATTTTCTTTCCATGAAAGTTCTTTTTCACATTTGAATGATCAGTAAAAGACAAGAAGATGTAGAAACTCATCAACACAAAATCTGAGACTAATCACTCGGAGGACAAGTGTGCTAAAAATGGAAAGCAGCTGCCTTTGAGCCAAGAAGTAGTAGTAAACATCTGAAATGTCTCTTAAAGATTTAAAAGCTTGAGAAGATAAACAAGGGACCTGAGGAATGATGCAAATGTCTCTCATGGATTCTACTGAGTCTTTTCTTTTTGGACTGGTAGGTTGCACTAGTATTTATCACACTAGCTGGGTGGAACTCAATAAAAGTCTGGCACACACACACAGACACACACACACACACACACAGGTGTTTCTGATTCCTTTGGGTGAAGCTACGTTATCTGATGTCACCAAACTACAAGAAGTAATAACAGTCATAAAGCCTCAGTCAGACTGAAAATGCTTCCTAGTTATTTCTATGTGAAACAGACCAACACGCGTTCACTTCCAGTCACTAAATGACCCACTTGTTTTGCTTTGTACAAAGGTCAGTCTAATTAAATACTTGAAACCGCGACTCCAGCCAGTTTAAGAGAGCGTGTGCGAGAAATATAGTTTTTTTTTAACTGTGTAAACTGACCTGGCCCGCCCAAGCAAGTGCAACAAAACTGGAGAGCGAGAGAGTGAGATGAGGTCTACCCTAATCAGGGGCTTTAAGATAAGTTGTCATTACTGACTGGAAGCATTTTTTTATTTTTTGGGGAACTGTTGAATCAATGCAGAGTCCTACATTATAAGACCAACCGTGTAATTCCTGTGATGTGATAAAATGTTGTGTGCTGCAGCATTAAAGACCACGCTGAAAGCTATTAGAATTACAATTCCCCACAATCTGACTTGAGGTCAGTGCTAAACTCTACAGTTCAGGTCCCCGAAGGGAACAGGAAGTTCACCCATACAGAGTTTTAGATGAGAATATTTACTTGCTTATATTTTCATAGTTCATTGTACTTTCTAGCATCTTTTTTAAACAGCCTGTTTGGTATGGTTCAAACAAAGTGGTGTGTTTTGTCTGTTTGTTTCGGTACATTTATGGTTCATGTACCGGACCAAGATTGCTTGAAAAGGTGGGTGTTGGTCTGATTCCAATTGCACTCCGGTTTTGATTTGTGAAACATATATTTACGCACGGTATGTATACATGTAAGTGCTGGGACTTTCCGATGACATTAGGAAGTGAAAAGGAGTTAAAACAGGTCTGTGCAAAGACACGGTCGTAAAAAAAAGTCTGTCATAATCTATCATTACCTGTCATGTTCATTTTTATTTTTTAATAGCATTTAATTTTCACGCAATAAAAATGGATCACTATGACATTTAAAGGTCCAGTGTGTAATATTTTGAGGTTGTATTGGCAGAAATGGAATATATCATTTGTATAGTTATGTCTTCTTTAGTGTATAATCACCTGAATATAGCAATCGTCGAACCACCGTGGGCCTTTCCTTTATGCGAGTAAAGTTTCGCCTGCACACTTCAGTCTGCAACTTCAGCGCAAGATGCCACTAAATGTTACACACTGGTCCTTTTTAATAAACAGAACTTAAAGGTGATGTTGGGTGACAGTCACCTAAAAGTCCAATGAGTGAGTTCCTTGTCAGTGCGTATGATTCCACGATTACTCCTCTTGGGTTTTTTGTTATAAGTCAGTGTGAAAATGAAACAGACAACAACTGAAAGGCAACCATATTTATTTTTGTCTGGGTATTTTGTCAAGTGAATCAAACTAAAAATGTAAAACAAGCGTTCAACTCCTCGTAAATGGTGGAAATCCTATCGGTACTAGATTCTAATGAAATGTTTTAGAGGTCAAAAGTGAGAGTTTTCTGCTCAGTCTAAGGCGACAGTATGTTTCACATGACTGCTCATCGTATCCTGTGACCCTTTCTCTCAACTTCAGTTTTGCAATACAAGTGAAAAACAAAACCCAGGCCTCTAGGATGAATACCAGTTGCCCATTCCCTCAGTTTGCTGTGAACAGATAAAGAGTCTAAACTGTCAGTTTATGTTGGCAGCCTAATAATAGCATTCATATCAGCACAACACGGTGTAAAACTTTATGGTAACACAGAGCTAGCTACTTGTATTGTGGTTCATTGTGGGTCAGTATAACAATGTTATCCTAAGTAAGGAACATTATTAACTGCTTTGACCTTTCAGCTGTAGACCTTTATTCCCCATTACCTCTCCATTGTTGGACCTTATTTGAATAGGAAGGGCAAGGGTTTGACAAGAGAGCGAAGTGGAAAAAACAGCAACTGAAACCTTCAGAAAAATGTAGGAGTGCAAGGGCAGCCCGTATTTGAGGGCACTAGGGGCTGAGAAAATAGAAGATTGCAAGGGGTACTGATAAGGAGGGCATGAAGAAGAAAAGAGTAGTAAAAGACAAAAAGGGAGACGGATGGGAGAGAATGAAAGGGAAGAGTGGAGAGGGGGGAATGGCCAGAAATAGCTTGTTATGGTTTCTTCTTGAAACTCTGCCAGAACCTTCTGTTGTGCCTTTCTTCCTGTGTTACACACAATCGCACCTCCCTTTTTGCAGGTGTTACCTCACGGCCTAACTGTAAAGATAGAGCTTTACCTCTTTTTACTTACTAAAAACTAATGTTTTCTTTCTTCCTACCCCCATTTCCGTACCTGCGCTGACAAATACAGACCAAAAAAATGATTATTTCAGTGTGGAAGTGGTTTTTGACTTTGCCGCAAGAAGTAAAAAGTGAAAAAATATGTTTCTTTTTCTTACTTTCCTACACCTGTTCCAAACCTTGCATCCTCTTTCTAGGTCTTTTGTCCTGTCATCAGCTTTCCTCCTCACAAATAATGATGTTGCTTTTGAGCATTTGCAAACTTTTACCTGTGAAGTTACACAATGGCGGTGCATTTATCTTGCGCCAAAATCTGATGCTAAGTGAAACTGTCAGTGACGGGTTGATGGAGGGAGCTGTAGTAAAAGGCAGAGGGAGGGACGAGCCGACGATGCGCAGTGTGTCCCGCAGGATCTGAGCTCAGATTATTTGTGGTTGTGACAGCAGGCCGGGAGAGCAGCGGTGCTGGGGGAGAGCATGCAATGTAATTAGCACACTCAGGACATCCTTTTCTGTGTTTTAATATATTTCTGGTGTACATGTAATGTGTCGGCGGTTAGACCACAATTGAGTCTTTTTAAAGGGGGGCAGCACCGACGTGGAATAGATGGATGGTTGTAGTGAGCTGGCTTGTTCTTTAATTCCTCACTTTCATATGCATGTTTCTTTTCCAAAATTGCATCACCATGGCTTTGCGTTGCATAAATCTCTGTTGCAAATGCGTCTCTTTTATTCTGTTGAGATAGACAAAAATGCCTCGTATGACCCACAGACCCTCTTCCCCTCCCTCTGATCTATCCTGTCTCTACTCCTTCATCGTAACCTGCTCTCTTGTCTATCACTTTCACTTGGACTAAACTCTTTTGCTTAACTTTTCTTTTGCGCCCTCCATTTTCTCTTTTCGCTCCCTCTCTCCAGGTTTTGTAAAGCTGCCTCATAGTTTCCTTCAAGTGCTTTAAAGACCTTTTAAAACTGAATAATAAATGGTCTCACCTTTTTTTTTTTTTTTTTTAGTTAGTTTCTAAGTAGCCAAGTTTCCAGTTGCATTAAAAGATGCTTTTCATGGATTTCATCACTTCATGACTGTTTTCTGCTTCTTTTCTTTATTTATTTTGTTCTTTTTCTAGGTGATTTTGCTCATCATCTCCCACCACTTCCTCCTCCCGTCTTCCATTCATGAGCAGCGTGGCTGAGTTTAACAGCGGCAGCCATGGATGACAAGGGCTCGGTGGGGAAGATTAGCGTGTCTTCGGACTCAGTGTCCACTCTCAACAGTGAGGACTTTGTCCTTGTGTCCCGGCTGGGGGACGAGACACCCTCCTCCACTAATAATGGTAGTGATGACGAAAAGACAGGACTGAAGGTAAGGACGGTTGGGTGTAGGTATGGACGGAAGTCTGAGGGAGAGGTGGGAGACTTCACAGCTGTACTGGACAAATCAGAGTATTTAGGAGTGTCACTGGTCTGTTGACAGTGATAACAAGATCAAATCCTTTCCCAAGACGCTTCTTATTATGAATATCACCATGATGCTCGATACTGATAATAGAAAACCTGTAAAGCAATGATATTTTTTTTCATCAGTGTAACTTAAACTGAGGGTCAGGGGTTAAAGTCCGTACATATTGTTAACAGGTTGTGTTTACCACTCACATGTCAAGAGCTCTCGCCCATCTTTTTAAACATGCAGTCTCACACTCTAACCATAAGGCTAACCATTTCTTGTTTTGCTTTTTCCACATTCTCATTCTACCTTCTTCTCATAGTCGGTCTTAGATTTGTGTCTGTGAATGTCCTTTTTTTCATTTTCTACAGTAAGAAAGCCCTTAAATCCCTGTTGAAGCGCACAAAATTGAGAGCACATTGTCACAGGCTTTGTTTCTAGTGAAGAACTTGTTCTTATCTCTCAAACCTGTAAAGAATTACGTTTATTTCCTGTGTTTTTCCACTGTAAAATATCTGGGGTAGTGGGAAAAGAAGCCATGAAGAAAACACACTTATCCATTAGCTGTCAGCTGGTATTTTACCAGTTTGTCATTCAGTGTCAGTAAGTTGAATGATACTTAACGTTGGGAAAACATCTGCAGTCAATCCGCTATCGTACCACAGAATATCTGACATACAGTATGCCCTCTGTGGTTCACTCACTGAGCAGATATTGGTTTACAGTGTGGCGATGCAGCCGCGAGTGCTTTGAACTCATTGTCAGGAGAAAAAAATGGTGTTTTGTGACTAGGGCGTGTCTCCACAAAGAGAAAAACTTTCTGAGGAAACCAGCCACCATCCTGTGTGTGTCCCTAATGGGTTCAGGTTTCTCCTCTCCTCTACTCTCTCCTCTCCTCTCCTCTCC
>NW_023339774.1:10498639-10501100 GCF_004916995.1 Morone saxatilis | reverse complement strand
CTCTCCTCTCCTCTCCTCTCCTCGGGATACATTTTGTCCATGTGTCTTTTAGTTTACAACTTATCACATTTCCTTTTATTGAATTTACGTGAGTAGCTCGCTCGCATGTTCATACTGTGTCCATTAGTTCATATTATTACTGTGCCTGTGTTTCTTTGTAAAGGATGGAATTGTCAACTCGATGTTACAAAGGTACCAGAAGATGGCGCCAGCCGAGCATGGATGTTGCATATTCAGTCGCTAGGAAGAGGTCACACACTTTTTTTCCTGTCATTTGCTGTGCTTGTAGATGAGCGAAAAGGATTTAGCCTCTTACACGACGATAGGATCACAGTTATTTTGATGGAAAACTGAGTTGAGGTATCAGTTTTGTGCGGCCTTGTGGTGGCCGTTGTGTACCTGCTGTCTGAGGGAAGAAAAGCGGTTCCTCACACACCCCTCCACTGTTCTGTAACAGTGAAATCACTCCATTCACTGACACTTGGCCATCCAGATATCATGTATTGGTTTTCGCCAACACACTCTTGTGCACATTTCCCTCCCAGTCAGCCCATCCAGTCAGAGAGAAGTCAGTGTGTCTAAACTTGTTGTTTGTTATGCAGGTGATTTCTGAGGAAGGGGTCAGCTTTAAGGTCAGTCTCTTCTCTCACTATCTTTCCCTTTTCCTCCTCTACTCTCTGTATCTCTTTCTTTCTTGTCTATCTGTTTTTCTCTCTTTCTGTGATGTGATTCCGTGGTGATTCTGTCTGTGATTATTTGTGTGTACTTTTACCGGCTGTTGAGTGATGGCCGTAGCCAGCCTCTTTAACACTTAGGTTTTGACGATGGTAGTGATAGACGTTCTCACACATGGGACTGTAGTTGTACCTAAATGATAACAGGCTTTTAGCGCTACCTGTAAACCACAGGGCCCACCACAGTTGCATAGTTATGTCAGATGTGTGAAGCTGCTTTATAACAGTCTTCAATTATTTTTTTCATTATGTGGAACTAGAACTATAGACACTATAGTTGCACTGTAGTATCCGCCCTACTCTAATAATTGCTTGAGTCTTACAGCACTGAACAGATTTCCATATTGAGAGCCTACTTGGAAAATTTAACCTGAATATTCAACTGTGCAATAATCACATATACTACAAAGGCTGAAAAATCACCTTCTCTATTCTCAAGTGTCCCTTATAGCTCAGTATAGCAGTGCCCTCTGCAGCCTGAGTCTGCTCAGCAGGCAGGGAAAATGGGGCCTTGTCTCCTTTTGTGGCACCTCATGGTTTGTGCAGCTTTAAGCTTGCTTTTAGATTTTGCTATTTATTGTGTTTGGAATAAGCTCACACAATTAATGTTGGTACAGCTCTGTGTTTTGATACAGGTGTTTCACAACTCAAACTCACAAAGCTACTAATCACTAATATTGGTTGAAACGTAATGAAGCTATATCTCTCACCGCCAACATGAAACAAGGCGTCTTTCCCCCTTAATCACACTGCAATCACTTGAAATGAGTTACAAGATTGCTCTGAGAGGCAGAGCGAGTTCACATTTCTACAAACTAAGAGACAGTTGTAATGCACTTCATGTAGGTCTAAAGATTAGTTTAAACTTACAGTGATTTTGTTTTGTATCAGTATTTGTTCTTGTACTTTGGTAATTGTTTTTATGCTTCCTTTTTACCCTGCTCCTTGATGTGGTTGTGTTCATGTCTGTTTCTATGTGTGTGTATGTGTGTGTGTGTCTCTACTCCTCTGTGTCTGTGTGTGTGTGTATCAGATTGTGGGAAATGGAAGTGAGCAGCAGCTCCAGAGGGAGTTAGAGGATGTCCTCATGGACCCGTCGGTAGCTGACACCGGGCTCGGATCAGAAGCAGGATTGGACAGCTTTGGAGCGGGTGACCATGGCCTACAGACTACAGCGTCACCTGTAGCGCCAGGCTCCGACCCTCTGAGCGCACCGCCGCCCAAGTTGGAGATGGTGCTTCCTGTTCAGACTGCTCAGGAGAGCGAGCTGAATGAGAGGTCGTACCGAGGTGAGCCAAGATGAGACTTTTCTTATCCTCTTTTTTTGTGTCTGTCAGAGCTCACACAATGGCTCTTATCTTAAGCTTTATAGTTGTGTTTCTAAGACATTCAGAGTAATATCACAGAAACACCCAGGTTTCTAGATAATACAATATTCTGTCTTTCCACTTCCCTTATTGCTTCTTTTTAGACGATTCGTGCCATTTTGTTTTCATTTACTAAATGCATTGTTGCATAAATTTTTCTGGTTGATACGGCTGTTGTTCTTGTCTGTACCCATCTATCTCCCCTCTGCTATCTACTTCACCTCATTTCTACTTTGCAGATGCCAAGTCAGCTTATCCCAGATGAGGACAATAATGTTGATGTACAACCACAAGATCATAATGAAAGTCATAGAATAATCTAATTCTTTGTCTTTTCTTTCCTTTCCTTACTTCAACACT
>NW_023339774.1:10469724-10498623 GCF_004916995.1 Morone saxatilis | reverse complement strand
CCCCTCTCCCAATCCATTGCCTCTTTTGCAGCAGATGAATCATCCTCAGATGGCAGTCCTAGCAGTCCTATCCCAGATGAGGACAGCGTTGTGTTCAGCCAGCTGACATATCTGGGATGTGCCTCTGTCAACGCCCCCCGCAGTGAGGTGGAGGCGCTCCGTATGATGAGTATCCTCAGAGGGCAGTGCCAGGTCCCTCTGGATGTCACACTGTCAGTGCCAGGCGTGTCCGAAGGCACCGTCAGGTAAGGGGGAACATATCAAGTCGTAGTGTCATACACGCATAACAAATCCTGCTACAGCAGCTTTTAAGATATCAAATGGCAACATTTTTGTATTTATAATTTAACAGGTTGCTGGATCCCAACGCCAGTACGGAGATCGCCAACTACCCTATCTATAAGATTCTGTTCTGTGTGCGAGGCCATGATGGCACACCAGAGAGCGACTGCTTTGCCTTCACCGAGAGCCACTACAATGCTGAGATCTTCAGGATCCATGTGTTCCGCTGCCAAATCCAAGAAGCGGTGAGGATTAAATCATTAATCCTTAACTGGTTGTTGTTTAATTCCGTGTAATTGTGTTCACTGAAGTCACATTTAAAAGATATTTTAGCAAAAAGACATTCCAAAGTTTATCTGAAGTTAATGTGAGTCTTTACTTTACATAATTACAGCAAGCAAAACTTGTATCCAAGAAAAAAAATATTGCTGCAATTCAGATAGTGGACCAAAGGGGGAGCAAAAGCTCCTCTTATAAATGCTCTGCTTTGCATTTCACATGACACTCTCCTCCCTCTCTTTTTTTTTTTTACGCTCTTTCTGTCTATTCCACTCATGTACATATAGATGTACACACTCATATTGCCAGAAGTTTTCTGGTTGACCATGTCTTAAGTTGTTGATCTCCCTTTAGCCTGTCCCTCAGGGTTCAGTATCAGTGTGGGAGCTTCCTTAGTGGTCCCCAAGGGATTATGTCATGTACTGCAGGCTGCAATGCACATGTACACCATATACAAACTCAAAGTACACTCAATCCTCCGATCTAGCTTATAGGGGAGACAGAGTGTCATACAGTAGGTTCAACAGAAATATAGAAGAAGTGAATAGGGAAGCCACTCATGAAACTGGGTTAAAGTGCTGCTTCAATGTTCAGTGACCTGATTTCTCCCTCATGGAAGCGCTCTCCTTCAATGTCACTAAGAGCCCCAAGACTGGCAGTAATTTTTCAGACCCACATCATCCCACTATCCAGTTCCCCACACACATGCTGACACAAAAACACTAATGTATACACACACACACACAAACCCACACACAGATAATACCCAGTAGTAATTCACTTCTTTACCTAGCAACTGGACAGCTCTCTCTTCCTTTTGCACCCGCCCCTCTCTTCCTTCCAAACCCCCCAGCAACAAACCAATCTACAATACCTCCAGCTCTTTTTTTTTTGGCCTCTTCTTCCACCATTAGACTAGAGTGAGGCAGCGCTTTTGTTGCCTCCTCCTTCATGAAAAAGCTGCTCTAGTCATATGCCTCATATTAGCCTCAAATCCACTGTAAACAACTCAAAAGACCTCTGAAACCACTGTATTTATCCATTAAGGTGTTTTACCTATTTATTTTGAAATATATTTTTGGACACTGTAGGCACACCAAAATTATGCACATTTCTTTATTTAATTTTCTGATCACACACCCAAACAGACTTCCAGAGGTGTACTGAGATAACCTTGTGGCAGACTGGACTAAAACTAGTTACTGTCTTATTTACCTCAGCTATCCCATTAGTTTTAAGTAAGTGACCCAATTATTTAATCAAATTGTGACAAGCTTCTGAAGCATTCTTTACCCCTAATTTAAAAAAAACCCCACAATTTGGAAAGAGAAATATTCTCTTCTTGAAGTTATCACTGTAAGTACTTTCAGGTTTTGTAATGATATGCTTTTTTTGGCCATTCTGTGTAATTTATTTTTCTAAACAGATTTGTGGATTTTGGAGTGGAACTGTTCATACATAAAGCAAACCACCTCCCCAGTCATACTCCGCCTCCTTTGTGCCAGACCTCCTAGTCAGGCCCCAAGGCTACTTTCTAACAATTCCCAGTTTTCTGGTGTTGATGGTGATGCAGAGCCCTGCTGAGTCTCATACCCAACACCACCTCCTCTTTTTGTGCCCATAAACTTGCTGCTCCTGTCCAGAGATGTATATCTAGTGCTGTTTGATTCAGATCAATACAGCTTCAGTAAATTTGTTTCACTCAAGTGATTTGAGCTCCTAACACAAATTAAATCACATGTTTAAGGGCGACAAACACAAATTGGGCGCTGACAAATGGATTGGTGCTGTAACATCAGTGAAAAATGGCTCAAAGCTTCATCTCAGTGAGCACATCAAGGTAATGCTGCCAAGTAAGAAAGATAAGATAAGAATATCCTGGACGGGAAGTAAAAACAATGTAACAGGATACTTAACAAGTTCAAGATCTTTAAAGGCTATAGTTTTTTTAGAAGCTGATTCCAAATCCAAAGCACATTATGTAATAACATTTTATAAGAAATCTGAGGGTAAAAACAGTAACATTTCAGTTTGTTTGCCATATTTACATAGTTTTACTGAATGCATTAAGTACAAAAATAACCAGGGACAGACCCTTTGAATGAAGAGGTTGGGGTAAAATGTTAAAATATAGTTTTAAAATACAATAAACTTTATTTCAATTTTGATGATACTGCAGAAAAACTCAAAATTATAAAGCAGTTCTTTAAATAATTTTTTTTTAACAACAATTTGTGAGTAGGATAAAATAACTCCTCGTTTGACTTTTGTGGAATCAAGTGTTTTCTAGATGTCAGCATTAATCTGCCTTATTTTTTCTTGTGTGGAATAATTTTCAGTTTGCCTCAAGAAAGAGAAACATACATCAGAAAGACAGAATGACTGCTTTCTTGTTATAAGAGAAGCCCCCAATATCGGCCTAAATTACTTGTCAGGGTGGATATTATTGAAGTACAACTGTCCACTTCTTGATAGAGCTCCTTCACACTGCACACAAAGTATAAAAATGAACAGTACAGAACAATTCTATTGTTATTTCAAATAATATCATCAATACAGGGGGTGACCCCCTACAACTCTACCCATTTCCCATTTCTTACATTCATTCTCCCATTGTTTCTCAATAAATAAACCCCCTGCGATGCCCCAACATCCTTCTTCTGTACCGAGAGCATAACAAAGGCTTTCTGTAGGAGAGGTTAGAAGCTGCTTTATACTCTAGCCTTGAAAAAAGCAAAAGAGCGTTGTTATTTATTGATAACAGCCGTTTCCCCACACCATCCCTCAGTCACTAACCCCCGAGCGCTGCTGTTTACCAGAGTTAGAGAAGATTCAAAACCACTGTACTGTGGGCCTCGAGTTGGGGGAGCACTCTGTTTATTATCACACACACACATCTGTGTAGTAATAATCAAGAATAAAATACTTTTTCTTGACTAAATGCAAAGCTCACACGTCTAAAGTATTGTGAGTGGAAAAGTACATTTAGTGAATATAAATAAATCATTACCACCCGGTTCTCTGCACTTGGCAGTCTTTAGCTGCCTGCCCTCTCCAACTCTGCTCCTCTTTGGGGATAGAGATTTAGCAGAACCCTGCAGTCTCTGGAAGGACTGAGTTGTCTCTGTTTCATGTTAATAGGAACAATACCTCCACACTCAGATTCACAGGAAAATATGAATCAGTATGTTGATTAAAACTCAAAATGCTTAATAGGTTGGCGGCTGTGCTGTCAGTAGAGTAGTGGGTCATTAGGTAAGCTTTTTTTAGTGCCCCATATCACAAAATTGCAATAACAGATCTGCAGAGGTTTGATTGAGTTTTTAATCAATACTAATGACTCTGTGATTACTTTGCCCTGGTGCTGATATTTTTGGCTTCTGAAAGTCCATTTTATGGTCAACAAGACATTTCAGATACAGGAGCTGCTAAAGTTGGTCCCAAAGCCAAAAAAACATTACCTTGCTTTCTGATACTGTCTTATCTATTCAGTGGATGTTTTCTATCGGATATTTGCTTTAATTAGCTAATTGACTTGGACTGTCCTTGATTATTATTATTATTGTTTTCCACACTCAGAATGAATGATTTCACTTTTATTTCCCCCTGAAAACAACTGGAGTTATTCATTTTGAAGCTATTGTTTTTCTTTTAGGGACGTAGCTAACACAAAATAATAAACTACAGGTCACATAGTCTTTGAACAGCCTCATGTTTATACAGTATTGTGCTTAGTTTCACAGTGTGCTGCTTTGTCTGGATATTGTATTGGATCTGTTTTATTGGCCCTTCCCAAACAGTGGCTTGGTTTTGTGTTCATTATAAAGTGTCTTACGTGTGTTTGCCTTTCTCCTGCAGGTGAGTAGGATACTGTACAGCTTTGCCACTGCATTTCGGCGGTCAGCTAAGAAGGCAGTTCTGTCGTCGCAGCAAGCTGCTCCGCTCACCCCTGACAGTGACTTGTTTACCTTCACCGTCAGCCTGGAAATCAGAGAGGATGATGGCAAGGGTACTTTCAGGTGAGACATACATTCCGCATTATATTATTATTTCAGTGTTTAGAGCATGGAACTATAATTTATGATTCTTGCACAGTTGTGTAAATTATGAATTATTAAATTATTTTGAGTTGCACAGAAGTCTGGAACTTTTTTCAGTGTGATGTGACATTTTCCAAAGAAGAATAAACTGTCATCAGACCTGCTCCTGTATTGAACACCAGCTTTACTTGTGAAATCTAGCCAATAATGTGTGTCTTTGACAATGTGTGTCTTTTTAAAAATTGGAAAATTAATAGAAACCTAACACCTGATTTGCAGTGGCACCATAATTCTAGCAAAACATGTAAAGAGCTTTGAATGAAATGGCCACCCAGTGACCCGGGTTTCACACCACCCACATAAACACAGGGACATGCAGCCCTACTTTTGGGCATTAAATATTAGCACACTTCTGGGTGACCCAGTTACAGAAATTACAAACCTATCTGGGGTTGACAGCATGTAGGGTACATACTACCTATGAGGGGAAGAATCATCTTATTAGTTTATATACAAAACAAATGTGTCAGTAAATGAAAGGTAAAAATTATGAAAGTATCCCTACAGAGGTAAATAAAGTCCCTCCTGTCTCACAGTGGACTTATACTTTGACCACTACTTAACACTCTTTTTCACACATTGATAAGAGAGGACGACAGGAAGTTCCTGTGCTCCATTCTACCCATCTTCCCTTTTTTATTCTCTTTTCCTATATTAGTCACTTCCGTGTGTTCATAAACAGACCCAGATATTCATCTTATTTGGAAAACAAAATAAAACAAACAAACAAAAACCCAAAAAATCTATGATTATTTTTAGCCAGCACATATTTCCTCCTCATTAGCTCTTGGTTGATTATTTTTAGTGTACTGACTTCCAAGCAAACAGCTCTCTCATGCAAGCACACATAGACTGATTTTGTTTGTAAACATTTTTTCCTTGTGTAAATAAGATATAGAAAGAAGGCTTTATAGAAACTGCTTAATATAATATATTATAATGTAATATAATATCTGTAAGTAAAACATATTTAAATTAGTTTTCCTTCAAACAAGCCTATTTATCTGTCGTCAGGGGACCTAGTTACAGTGTAAAACCAAACCAAACGTACACTGTTAGTCTCATATATCCTGTACGTTGAGTCCCAATTCACAAAGTTTTTGTCATCTGAGCACTGCTTAATTGATTAATGGATTTTTTTACTCAAAAATCTATGTACTTAAGGGTTCGCTCAGTGCTTCCTCAGGAATTTGTGTCAGTGATGGTTTGGAGAATGTTGATTACTGTTCCTGTCTCAAACCCCTGCTTTCAGAGCAGGAAAGAGAACCAGGACCAGAGCATGTTTAAAAATGGTTCTTATGCACACTTTTCTTATGATAAATGGGTCTAGTCTGAGCCATGGTCTTTAATTTAGTTTTGGTCTTTTTTACACATTGATAATACATTTCATTGGTCTAGTTGTCAAAAGAAACCCTGGTTGCTTTAATTATGAGTTAGTTTGTATCAGAAGTAGAAACCATGCAGGAATATTGTTTTCTCTCCCTGTCCCAGACACACAACAACCTGTCTAGTCAGCCTGTGGTCAAATATTATGTAACATTTCTATAATGTCATTGGCTTATTTTTATAATGTAAGGTTTTAAATAATAGTTAATCTGCCTTAGTGTGTCACTGCCAAACATATCCCTGTATTTCCTAGATAATTTAAAGGCTGTATTGTGCTTTTGTCACATTCATCTCAGTTTTTTCTATTGATGATCTTTTCGCTGTTTAAAATGTTGGTCATATTTCTTGTTTTCATATATTCAGTGCTGTAGCAAAAGACAAGGACAAGCAGAGCTTCAAGCTGCGTGCAGGAATGGACAAGAAAATTGTAATTTATGTCCAGCAGACCTCCAATAAGGAACTGGCCATTGAGAGGTAAAATACAGGGCATACACTCACACACAATACATCTTCAGAATATCTTCAGCCTCAGAGTTATTAGTTTAGTATACAGTCATAGGATCATTGAATGTTGATCTTTGATACATGAATTATTCTAATAAGTTATAACAGCGTATCGGTATGTAAGACAGAACTATTTCCAGAAGATTTATCCTTGAAATACAACAACCAAGACAACCGAGGTACCTCTAAATATGTCAAAGCATACGAATTGTTAACAACTAAGGGAATGGAGGCTATAAGTAAAACTTTATATCCAGAGATTACTCCATTTGCTACGGTTGAAAAGTGTCTGCTTAGAACACGGCCAGGCGTCCATAAGAAAGGAATCACTGAGCTATAATTGATAAACACACACCGGTGAACATCTTTACATCCGAGTGTCGGCCCATGTCAGGTTTTAAGTGTTCCGGCACAGTTGCAAGATAGTGATTGATGTGAGTCTGTCCTCGCTGGCTCATTTTCCACGGTTGAATAAATCTGTTGAAATGTAAACATTCCATCACCTTCATGCAGACTTCCATTTTCACAGTGGTTTGTTATTGTTTGATGAACCCAAAGATGTTAAGGATTGAAGTGCTGTGTTTAATATTCTCCAATGTTCTGGTCTGTGTTAGAGGATCAGTCCAGGAAGCTATTTGTGGTAACATGTGATAGTTAACAACTGGTTTTACTCTATAGGGAGATTTATTGTTCTGTGTCTGGTTTCCCGCTCTTGGTCTGTTCTTTTTGTCCCCCTCTCCCTTTTTCCCTTATGTTATCCTATTCATTTCATTTTTCTCTCTCTTGCATCACTCTGTGTATGTGTCTGTATGTATTTCTCTGTTTATTTGAATGCGTGGTGCGCTTTCATGTGTGTCTCCTCTCCAGGTGTTTCGGTCTCCTGCTCAGCCCAGGGAAAAATGTGAAGAACAGTGACATGCACCTGCTAGACCTGGTGGGTGACTGTTGTGTGTGTTTGTGTGTGTGTGTGTGTGTGTGTCGTGTTTGCTAACTTCTCCCAACTTGCGCTCCTTCAGGAGTCAATGGGAAAGAGCTCCGACGGGAAGTCTTACATCATCACAGGAAGTTGGAACCCCAACACGCCTCAGTTCCAGGCTGTGAATGAGGAAACGCCCAAAGGTAACAGCCAAAGATCTGTCGAAAAGTCTAATAAAACAATGATTTTCAACAGTTACAGTTTCCTTCCTTCATATTTTATTGGTTAGTTGGTTGTTTATTCACTCATATCTTCACACAAATATTTGACACATTTCCAAACTTAGAAATTACTTTTTGGGACGCGTGGTAGCTTGCCTGGTGTGTGCTCCGTGTAGGCTGAATCCTCATCGCAGTGGCCCGAGTTCGATTCCAACCTGCGGCCCTTTGCTGCATGCCGTCCCCCCGTCTCTCTTTACCCCTTTTCCTGTCTATCTTCAACTGTCCTATCAAATGAAGGCATAAAAAGCCCAGAAAATATCTTAAAAAATATATATATTTTACTGACTTTACTGTAATTTATGGTACAATTATCGCTACTCTAAATAGGCATGAAAACTGTACTTTACTGTACGCAGGAGTTACGGTATTTTTCCAGATTACTCATGAATATCACTGGAAAATCAATGATGAATCTTTTGACCCACATGTCGTACATCCTACAGCACCAAGCCACCTTCAAACGCAATGAGTCAAACTCTGGTGTTCTCATAAATCACACAGTTATAGGTTTTGGTATGTAATAAGTAAGCATGTAGTGTATGTCTTGGGAATGTAAGGGAATCAGTCACTCGGGACAACATTTTAACCACTTTCTTTGTTTTTCTAGATAAATTCATGTACATGACGACAGCAGTGGACCTGGTGATTACAGAGGTAGAGGAGCCAGTCCGTTTTCTGCTGGAGACTAGGGTCAGAGTGTGCTCCCCAAATGACAGACTGTTCTGGCCCTTCAGCAAGCGTAACTACACTGAGACCTTCTACCTTAAACTACGACAGGTATGTCAAGTCATTTTGCATTCGCGATTAAATCGGTTCAAGTGATGGTCTCTGTATGTTGAGTAACCAGATATTAGCTGCGACCTGCGACAATGCAAAGCAATGAGTTTGTTAATATGCTGGTTTTGTAATTGCTAAGTGATATGTAAAAAAGTAATGGCTGCTTTATTAACCAGTCGTAGATGGTCTCTTGACGCTTATTCCTGTAGTTTATCCAATGTCTTCTGAATGCATCTCTCCTCAGATGGAGCGTAAGGAGCGGAAGAGTCCTGCCTCTGACACACTTTATGAGGTGCTGAGTTTGGAAAGTGAGACAGAGAGAGAGAAACGGAAGACCACAGCCAGTCCTGGCATCCTGCCCACCGGAGCTGGCACCTTGGTTCCTTCACCCCCTGAGGATGATGAAGAGGAAGGTGATTTGATGCTGTCTTACTTTTTTTTTGCTTAGTCACTTTTCATGGGGATTTTTTATTTTATTAAAGGCACACAATACACAGAATGATATAGTAAAGGGAATCATTTCTTTATATAAGCCATATGAAAATATTCCTTATAAACATGACCACATAGAACCACAAGAAGAAGCCTGACTAGCAGAACCATATGAAAATAATTTTAACTCTATAAACCACTTTTTGTACTTGATCATGTCAGACACATAAACAGCCTGAAAGCAGACGCTTAGCTGGCAAGATAATATAAATTTACTCTGGAAAGCTGAACCATTGTGGTGTCCTTGGTCAGGACTGGCCTCATTCGGAAGCCTATACCTCCAAAATACAACAATAAGAGTATTACTGCCCTGCGGCATTATTATGCTGAATTATGCTGCATATTTTCAGGCATTTAGCGTTTAACATTAACAGCCTTGGCTTGATGACTGATACTTAAAACCCTACCCTGTGGGGCCATACCAGATATAGATTTGTGGACCACAGGAGTCATCCCGTGGGAGATCAGACACTGTGTTACAGAACTGTTTGCACTGTATCCTCACAGAGTAGTTAGGCTGCAGTGGTGTGGGTGCTTTCTGTCTGCCTTTTATTCTCGTTGCTACCTCTCACATTCATAAAAATAGAGGATAATTGCAGTGCTTTTTGTATCTGCTGTCTGTCTTTGATCTACTGGCCTTTTGGTACAGTTTGGTCTCAACCTTGGGACTACATGTCCATCATATGTCTCCTTGTCTGTTGTTGTGAATATTTAGATACCACAGAACATGTAGATAGTACCTTTTTTCAGCTGATACTATGAGAGGTTGAAAGAAAAGATCCAACATTTTCTCAAGATCATGTGGCTTATCAAATTATAGTTTTTTATTTAGTGAGCTGTAGTTTGAGTTGTCCACAACTCCCATACAGCCACTAGAGCACACAAACTACAGTATACAACATCACAAAGCATCAAACCACAGGATCACAGCCTTGGTGTGTCAAAGTGGTGTAGGTACCAATTTGGTAACACAAATAAGCAGAAAGGTTATTGGTGTAAATCTAATCATTTTCATTTAATATGCATGAGCTCCGGTGACTTGTTTATGATTTGGAGTACTTGGAGGAGAAATCTGAACACGTAAGAAGGAAAAGGACGATAATGGATCTCATTTGTTTTCACTCTGTGTGTCCAGATAACGATGAGCCGTTGCTCAGTGGGTCAGGTGACGTTTCCAAGGAGTGTGCAGAGAAAATCCTGGAGACCTGGGGAGACTTGTTATCCAAGTGGTAAGGCTTTGTTCCCTTGTTAACTTTGTCCTTCCACTTCCATTGCTGTTGCAATGAATGCACACACACACACTTACATCCACACTTACACACACACAAATAAATCATTTTTGTGTGGGGAGTTTTAGTGGATGGACTGTATGTGAAAGTAATGGCAGCAGGCAGGAGTTCTTGATAAGCAGCTTATTAAGATGGCTTCTCTCTCCCATTACTGCATTTGTTTTTAATCAAAAGCTTGTGATGAATTGAATGGAAACTGTCCGGTCTTTAATTAGCTGTGAGCTAAGCTCCCCGTGCACAGGCACTACATGGCATACCTCTCTCTCCCTGTCTATTTTTTGTTCAACCACATATATGTATGTATATATATACATATATATATATATATGTATATATATACATATATGTCTTTTCTGTGTTCATTATTTACTATATTTGGCTGTTTATGCCCTTTGATGTGACAAATAAAACACTAAATGTTTTGGAGGACATTTGTCTCACTTTGATAAAAGCTCTGATAAAAAATAATGCCTACATAAAGAGAGGAATCATAAGACTACCCTGTCATAATACTAGTCTTTGTGCAAGTGATTGGTGATTTTGTATGTGTGTGTGTGAGCTAGAAAGTGTGTGTTGTGGTATTGTGGCATACAGTGTTCAGGGAGCACAGAGAGGCAAATCACAGAAAACCCTTTACAATCTTATGCCCCTAAGGACCAGGCCTGGTATTACTTACGTCACATGTACCGACACATGCATGCATGCACACACACGTACACACAGTATACTTTTGTTTCCCTTCTTAGTCTCAACAAGAAAACGCCACATATTGCATAACCTGGTGCTCGGAACAAATAAACCAAACAAAATCAGAAAATAGAGAGAGATGAATTAAGAAAGGGGTGGCAGGGGGGGAAGTGAGAGAATCATCAGGGATTCAGGGATTTTCTGTCGGCTCCAGTCAGGCGATAGTTGGAAGGTAGGTACAGCTGTGCCTCCAAGTTTACCTTCTCCTTCTTTCTGTATCTCTAAATCTGTCTCTACCGGGCAGATGCCTGAGTTCATTTTACACTGCATGCAGTGTGAATCACTCTCTGAGATGGAGGGTTCCCCCCAACAGCTTCAACATTTAAATGTGAAGATGAGGAAGGAAGGAAGGCATTAAAATCTGCCTCTGTGTATTCTTGCTGTAATTTTCTTTTGGCCTATTGTCTTCTATTGTCTATTGTTTTTCCATCTTGCTAAAAATAACGCAGGGGTAAAATAAAGCAAAACTAATATACAAATGTCACTGTTATGTTTTGTTGTATGTTTAGTCATGGCATACCATTCACTTTAGTTATGACAGCATGCACCACAAAGTCTTTTTTTTCTGCCATTGACACACAGTCTCACAATGGTAAAGTGAAATTCTCTCTCTGATTTGTGTATGCTCCAAAATTGAATGGTTTCTTCCTTGGCCCATGCTACACACTTCCACACTGTCAACTCAGGCCAGTTGTTTTTGCCGAATAAACAAACAACCCTGAAAACACAACCTCTTTAACGGATGTAATGATAGTGTAGTATCACACATTTTCTGTACCAAAATAGCACATATTTTACTTGACTTGAAGTTGAACGTTTGAAAAGATGCATGTAAACTGGAGCTCCATTGTCTCTACAGTCTGGATGGAAACCTAACCAAGCTCAACTCGAGGTTGACCTAGGCCACAATAATGCCTTTTTCTAAGGAAAACAGCCTGCACATATATCTGTACATAAGATTTTGTATTATGGCAGAGCAGGTAGGCACACTGACATTTACGAACAATTGGCTGCCACTACTCATGCCTTTGGTGCAAGCCACTTTAAGTCTCTGCATGTGGTTTCTTCTATAGGAACGCCACAAGTGGGCAACATATTGTAAATTTGTTGTATTAGTTGATATAACACCTCCTCGTTGTCATGATTGTGGCCTGGTAGACCTCTGTACCATCTGTAGAGTTGATAATGGTCTGCCTTAGACACGACGTAGAGCCAATGAAAACACTGTTTTGGGTAGATACTGTAGGTAGGCAGGTGTGCATGGAAAGATTGCAGATGCACAACTCGTGTAATGAGGGAGTTTTCAGTGTGCCATACTTTTTAAGCTAATAATGTTAAAATAAGTATGTTTTTGATAAATGCAATGTCTCACTCCTCTTCTTTCCGCTCCTTTCTTCTCCTCTCAGGCATTTGAACTTATCAGTTCGTCCCAGGCAGCTGCCCGCATTGGTGCGCAGTGGCATTCCCGAGGCTCTCCGTGGAGAGGTGTGGCAGCTCTTGGCAGGCTGCCATAACAATGACCACCAAGTAGAAGAGTACCGCACTCTTATTACAAAGGTAAGACCGCACAAAAGTATTGTCTTTATTAAGGTGGTCAGGGCACACCAAATCCCCTTGATCCCATAATGTTGGTGGTGTCTTTCAACAAGATGACTCATAAATTGGCAAGCTGATAACCTGATGATAATTGTAACACTTTTGTCCTGTCTGTTTTTACGTTTGGTTATATTTTGATCTCTTCAACTGAAACACATGTAATTCGAACACATTTAATTTTTTTGTTTGTTCTGGCCAAAGTATGTGTGTTGTTGTTATTGTCCCTAGCAACAATCCTGGTTAGGTTTTACTTCGTTAAAAGTACACCTCAGGGGCCACTGATGGCCCTGTTTCACAAGTTTCTCATGTGCTTCAAACTTGTGACGGTAACCACTGCTGCCCTGTAGATCATGCCAGCTGATTACATGGCATTATACAAGTGAACGGTTTATACACTTTTCTTCATGAAGAAATTTGTCTTGTGTTAATCGTTCTGGTAAAACTGATGATCGTTAACCTTTTAAAGGAAATCATAAAGGAAGAAACAAAGTGTCTTTGTAACTACTTAAAAGTCAAATCTTATTACATAAGGTTAGCTGTGTGTTTTTAGCGGCAACAGTTGAGAAAAAGGTTAAAGTTTTCTATTCTTTTGCAACTTGGGCTTCAACCTGGGCCAGAAATTGTTGGTCTGTGATCTAAAATGATACTAATAATTATTATTCAGTTCTTTTTAACATTAGATTTGGCATAGCCACTTGGCCTTGTTACTGCCTCTGTGCCTCTTTTCTGCAGACATGTGTCTGTATGTATGTTCACAAACGACAGATAGCTTTTTAGCTTGAGTTGGTTAGAGAATCACTGTGTGCATGTGTCTGTCTGTGTGGCCATGTGTGTACGGATCGGAGGTGACTTAGCCCCGCTGTCTATGGTTACCCCCTCTGTGCGCCGAGAACAGTGTGTTAGTCTATGTCGGCCGCAGCTCTGTCCGCTGTTCTTATGTAAAGGCAACATCCCCGGGCAGCGAGCTGGGTCCCAGGTGGTGACAAGATGTTGGTCTTGCCCTTTCCCTCCTCCTTTCTCTTCTGCTCTTTTCCTCTCTCTCCCCCTTGTACTTTTTCTTATTTTGCCTTACATCTCTGGCATGTGATGAGAAATTTGGATACTTTAAGTGAAAAAAAAAAATAAACTCAAATAGAAGTTTTAGGCCAACATAAAGCAGGAGCCAAACTTTCCGTTAAACTGAATGGTATGAGTGGAATCTCAGCTTTCACTCAAACAACAATAACAGTGGATCACAACACTACTGTATTGATAGCCATTGGACAGAGAGTTGGATAGGAATTTATTGCAGAAGCACCAAAGCATTCCAGGTTTGTACGTCAGCCAGCAAACAGAGAGAAAAGTGTGGAGAACATGTGCAGCTATATCTGACTCTGACAGACGATTTGCCTTTTTTATTTAGTCTCTTCAGAGCAAGACTGGACAAGGTAGCCAAGAACGGTCAAAGGACAAAAAGGCGATAAATATCTTATTTAAAGCTCCAGTGTGTAACAATTAGAAGGATATATTGGCAATAGAATATTATATTGTTTAAGCACCTGAAAATAAGAAATACTTGTATGTTCGTTATCTTAGAATGAGCAAATTACGTGGCCAAGGTAGTTTTTCCTACACGCTTAGAACGGGAGGGTGAGACGAGGGGCTTGTAAATCTGAAACTACACCGCTAGATGGCACTGTCAATGGCAATGTCACACCCTTTAAAACATTGAGGAGAGAATAAGTTGTATTGCTTTTTTTAAGTCAAGCTAAAATAAAATGTCTTGTTAATAGCTCATAACATATTGAAAATACTACTGAAATCTGTTGCATAATGTTTCTCTGTGTATTACATTTAATAATTAGGAAAGAATTTTCCCTCACATTGATGTTGTTATTTTTTAAATTATTTTTCTAATTATAGCTCATTTTCTCATTTACCAATTCCCCGTTTCCCTTTTCAGCTCCTGTTTTAAAATGTGTACATAACATACTCATGTGCCAGCTCCAGATTTGTTTTGTGGGCTTTCTGTATTCAGCCTGTGTATGCGTGTTTCTCTTTGTGCTGTATTGCACTGTATGCACATTTCGTCCTAGCTGGTGCCCTCTTTTGTACCCTAATCTCATCTGAACTTGGTGTTCATCCACATATCTGAATGCAGGGCATTGAAATTGGAAAGAGGAATGTAGATCTTAGACATTTAACCTATTCTTTCCCTTTGAAGCCCTAATGATTTCCCCAATACGAGGGTCAGTGCTGTCCAGTACATGAAAGACTAATTAACTAATTAACACTCCACCAGTAAGCAATAAATTCATTAGGCTGTTGTAGCCATGGGGCGCATTTTGTATTCGCTCCATAAATAATTGTTATATGATTTTATTGAGGGACAGTTCGACCATATTAAGTAACGCTGTGATCATATTACAGCACAACACTTAACACATTTTCATCAGCATAATCTTACTATTGTACAAGTTAAGTGTTTCTTAAATATTCGGGTTATAAGCTGTAGTTTGGTGGTAATAATCAAAATAATGTTGAACTACTGCCTCGACTAGTATAATAGTTCCTGTTAGAAAAAGGGGTTACAAAAGTTTTCATATTTTGGGATAATAAAAGAGACAGACAGAGGTCAAAGTCAAATGTTTGTGTATTTTAACTTTTTTATATATATATATATATATAGTGATGATTTTAACACACATGTCAGTATTGAATGACTGATAGAGCTTGAGATTTAGCTAGTTACCGCGGTAATAGGAGCGCAGACCAAGTAGCTAAATGGGTAATGATAGACTGATTACCTTGTGTAACGATAACCTACTTTGGTTCATAATCATTGTCATGTTGTCGTGAGCATGACAGGAAGTGATGAGGAAAGAAGTGGTATTTTTGCACCATTGTGCTAAAACATGCGGCCATGCACAGTGGGGACCCATTTACTATTGCTCTCTACAAGAGGAATACACTGTTGACAGTATAAGCAATAACATACACTGAATTACACTTGTAAAGTTGCATGGCACTTGTCAACTTGTCACCATATCAAAGAACTGTTTGACAACTCTCAAGTAATTTTTGAGGTTGTAGTTGTGTTTGTGTGGTTGAAGGCGGCGGTGTTGTACAATATTTTGTTACTGAATGATATTAAAAGATTTCCAGTAACCTAAACGAGAGGGACAAAATGTTAGAAATGCCTTCTAATGTGTGTATATAAGTATACGCACATACACATGCATGTGTCCCTAGACCTGCTGCGCCAGCCTCCTGTGGAGAGCAAAAACAAGCGCTCGTAACTATCTTCCTGCCTGCCTTTCTCTGTCTGACCCACATAATGACCTGTCTGCCTGCCTCTCTGTCTACCTGTCTGTCTTTATAATCATTTGTATTTGTGTATGCCTGACTCTGACTTCTACCTAGGCCTGTTTGTGCTCCTGTCATCCTGTGGGTCTTCCTGCCTCTCTCTGTCTGCCTGCTCATTTGTGTTTTGTCACACTGTCTGCCTGCCTCTTTCTCGCCCCTCTCCCGCTCTCTTGTCGGCCGGGCGTGTCTGCTTCTTTCTTTTTTCTGTGTGACTGTATTCTTGCCTGTCCCATAGGTTTATGTTTGCATTGCTGGTCTGACTTCTGCTGGGCAGAACTGGAAATACTTAACAGTAAAAATTACACAGAGAATGCCAGAAGGTTCAGTCAGATGAAGGAGCAGTTTTTGCATCTGAATGTGAAGAGGTTTTTTTTTGTCTTGTCTTATTTTCCTACAGTAATATGTTTATGTCTGTGTGTGACCAATAATTCCTCTCACCACCCTTGCCTGAAGTTGGTATTAATTATTATGTACTTTCTCTAGGCTCATCATACAGAGATGAACATGATAAATCCTCAGATATAAATGATAGTATATTGTCTGTCTCGGAAATAAATCATTTTAATTTCCATTCCTACCAGGGATTTATAAAAATCTCAGATAGGACATCAGCTGACTAGTTCTTTTTATGTTTTTATTATATCACGCTGATATAAAAATTGGCACTGTGTGACTGCTTATTTTTATATTTATATTAAAACAGAACAGAATTATCAGGATTATGAGACACAAGCTGGGTGGTGGTGGGTGGTGCTTATTAATAATAATCAGATGGAAGTCAGCCAGTATGCCAGTTGCAAGTTAACAATCTTATTATTTTAATAATGATTAGCATAGCTTGTGGTGATGTATTCATTTCTTCTCATTTAAGTAAACATAAATAAACATTTTCTGGTATCCGGCTGAATCAGCTGTGATATTAAACATCAATCCCACCATAGCAATAACTTTAATGTCAGTTAAAGTGCAATCGTGGTGTTAATTAGTTAGTCAGTAATGTGATTTTAAATGAGAATATGGAGAGTATTTAGCCCTTTTTCACTCATCAGCTGTTTTCCCTTAAAACCAGATATGCTGTACAGGAGTCAAGATCCATTGTGTTGTTGCCAGCTGTGTGTCAGCGCAGAGGAAGAAGGCATAAGTTAAACAGCTAACAGGACTAAGTTGTGCTTAGCTTGGCAACCAGGAGACAGTACATCACACTTTTTGCTTCTTCCTCGTTCTCACAGCCCCATTTTCTTATCGCTGATTTGTTTCGTCTGTATCATATTCATTTCTCTCCTCCACCTCTTCCTCCTCTCAACTTTGATGAGCTCTGTGCTTCTTTTGACTCCCTTCCCTCATCCTTTTCTCCTATTCCTCTCCTTCCAACCCCCGTTTGTCGTACAGTCATCTATTTTTAGCTCCTCGTGTGGTTGGCAGAGGAGGTGCGTGAAAGCATGGGAGTGTGTCTGGATTGCGGGGGGAGAAAGGTGTAGGCTGGTGTGGCTGTGTGGGTATGTTCGGGTCTCCATCACGCTACACCAAATTGCTTTGCACGAGACAAACTGCAGTCTTCAGAAAGTCATTAGGACGGAGATGTAGAACATGCTGTACTAAACCTGACAGTGATTACGACCCAATGAAGTTTCTAGTTTTAGCACAGGATTCTGAGTAATTAAATGTAATCATCACATCATATGATCTAAAAATAACTCAGCTGGTAACCAATTAAGATTCTACAGGCTCCTGCCAGATCGGGACGTGCTAGGGCTAACCTGTTCTAACCAGCCCTCTAAAGAGATGTTATCGCGAGGGAGATAAAAAAAATGTCTGGTGAGGTCATGCTACCTGGGTGTAGCTGGCTGTGTCAAAGCAACTCTAATGCTAGGTGGAGGCGCAGCATCTGCTGATGCGTGCTAAATCAGGAGCAGGTGCATGTCTGTTTAGGGCTCTCAGACCAAATAGACAGAAGGACACCTGTCATTAAAAGTTACTGTTCAAATTCAAACATTGTGCAACATAAAAAGTGTTTGGATCTTGCTTATACTATGCTTACAGACTGCACAGACGGCTGTATTGCAACCTTAAGAGCATTTTTACAGGAAGTAAAGTAGTGCTGTAGATTCTTAAGTGTCCATATTGTTAGTAGTTAGTAACAGTCTCTCTCTCTTTCCGTCTTTAAGAGACACATGCACATAGATGGTTAAGTTCAACAGAAAGCAAAAAACACACACACATATAAGTATGTATGTATGTGTGAAAAGTCTCTTGAGGAAAGTAGACCATTTGCGTAATTATACATTACATAACTACCATTGTTATTCAATGTTTACATTGTAAAAGGCACAAGTACTAGTAGTCTTGAATGTGATACTGTTTCACAAACATATTCATGAATGGTAGTGTTATTGTTGTCATAGTTGCCACTGTGACTTTCCTGCTATAATTAGAAGAGGCAGGAAAAGGTTTTCCATTTTGTTTTCGATCATGACATTTCCACATGACACTCCAGCCAAGTTTTAGTACAAATGCCTCAACTGTGCACTTATTTTATTTTGAACTGTCTTGGTTGTTGACTATGAGTTAATTAAACTTGACCTAGACTAATGCACCATGGCAGTAGCATATTTACATCGCAGCGATGTTTTTTTCAGCAATCTTATGTCTATGTATTTTTTTTATCTTTTTCTTTATAAATAATATGTCAAGCAATTCTCAGTGGCCTTAGAAAAAGTCAATTTCAGCATCACTACATTTTTATTTTTTATCTGAAGTAGATGAACATCCACTGTTGAATTGCACCTTTCAAGCTCTCCTTCACTTGCAGTCTGCACCTAGAAGGCAGACCCATTTGCTAATTGCATTAATTACTTGCTGTGTTAGTGAATCAGCTGCTAATTACACACAGCCGTGAACGTAAATCAAATTATTTGCGCTGTGCGTTCATGTATTTAAATCGGTCTCTTAAGCTTTTATGTTGCTGCACTTTCTTCGTAGATTACAAATATGAACGAGTAGAAATTGATTTATCGCAGTTGAGTTATATTTAGTGTACAGTAGAGTACTGTCATGAAAAAAACAGCCAGTAAAAATGTAGTTAAGGCTTGCTTAATAAACATGCAAGTAGAAAAAATGTAACACCTTAAAGGATTTTTTTCAATAGAAATAAAAGACTATGGGTTAAATAAGTTTTAACAGTCTAGAAAAGTTCTACCCTGTCTCTGCTTTTTATTTATGAGTAAGATTTTAAATCCACACACAAGCTTATTTAACCGTTGTACAACATTTAACACTATCTGTATGCACTGCAGGATCCACAAAGCTATTAGGAGACCTGTTGTCCTCTACTGTACGTCCTTAGTCAGACTGATAATAGGACTATTTTCTATAAACTGCACTCAGCCATGCAGTTATTGTTTTACTACAAACAATAACACCTCCCTGACTGTAGAAAAACAATGTCCAAATTCTTACTGCTCAGAATGTGGAGAGATGTTAACAGTCAATAGTCTGAGTTAACACTGAATGTTTCTCATTTTAACAGTGTTAAAAAATATGTTTGAATCTTGGGGTGATTATTAAAAACACTGGCACAAATAAGACTGGGGAGGGGTTAGAGGGTGGGGGAAGGAGGCAGCCTCGTGCCCTTGCAGTTGATCATTGGTTGGAGCTGCAGAGAAGGGGAGGGGCCTCAGTGCCACTGTTTCTGTAGAGAGAGAGAAGCAGAGAGAACAAGAAAGAGTGTGAGAGAGAGAGAGAGAGACAGCAGAGGAGGATAAATGAACACGGGGGTTCTCCCAGCATCGGTATGCCTGCCTACCTCATTTCCACTCCAGACATAGTTGCTGCTCATCTGGATAGAAAATACAGTTATACAGTGAAGGTGTGTTTTGTATGTGTGTGTGTGTGTTTTTAAATATCAGTCACCCCGCGTACTGCCTTCATCCTCTCAGCTCACGGCTGTCTGCTGTGATCTCACTGCGAAGGACCAGACAGAAACTGAGACAGGAGCAAGCGGACATGGGTGAGTGATGAAAAGCGGGTGAAGGAGAAGGAAGAAACAAGAGGAAAAAGAAGAAGAAAGACGAAAGGGAACCGGGAGGACAGAACAAAAAGGAGAAATTATGCTTAATGTTTCCTTCCCTCAATTTATGTATGCAGCACATTATACAATAATGTCTTCTCACTGGAAGCTGTGTCTGTGACTCTGTGGACAAGAGACAGATAAGAGAGAGGGCTTCGATCTGTGCTCCCTTCAGCTGCAGCAGATGTTGAAGACATCTCTGACTTTATAGGGAGCGGGAGGCATTTCAAGCAAAGATTGGACTGGAATTCCTTTAAACAAAGTCACATTTCTGTCTGTTTTTTTTTCTCCTTTTTGTGCCTTCAGCTGGGAAGTTTGCTTTACTGGAAAAAAATAAGAAGAAAAAGAATACGCGCATTTCTTTTTTCGTGTGTTAATCTGTTTTTACCCTGGTGGTTTTATATCTTTGTGTAAAACCACAGCTCCTTGCAAAGAGGAGAAACCAAAGGGGGCTTCCTCACCGTTCTCTGTCCTTTCCATCCCTCCTGCGTTTGAAATGGCAGATGGCGTCAGTCTCATCATGGAACCGCAGTATGGAGCTTTTTGTTTGAACTGAAACCATCCAGTGACTTTCAGAACGAGCCAGCTACCTGTCAAAATAGTGGGTTCTTTGGTTCATCGTACCCTTGAAGGGCCCCTCAGACACGTCTTCCTGCCCAAGATGATGAATTCCTCCCTGGATCCACTGAACCAGAGCTCTGCTGACCTGTCAAACTTATCTGCTCCTTTCTGCCTGCTTGAGATAGGCTATTCCCAGATTTTCACCACCTGCCTCCTCGAAGTCTCTATCATACTACTCCTCACTGTTCTCATTATTTCCGGTAACCTGGTTGTGATTTTTGTGTTTCACTGTGCCCCCTTACTTAGCCAGCACACCACCAGTGCTTTCATCCAGACTATGGCGTATGCGGATCTGCTGGTGGGTGTCAGCTGCCTCTTTCCCTCCCTGTCCCTCCTTCATCACCTCCAGGGCCTCGACCCCAAACTCACCTGCCAGGTGTTCGGGTACATGGTGTCTGTTTTGAAATCAGTTTCAATGGTGTCGTTAGCGTGTGTGAGTGTAGATCGCTACATTGCCATCACACGACCTCTGACTTACGCATCCCTTGTAACACCTTGCCGAGTGCGCTGCTGCATTGTTCTAATATGGTTATACTCTGCACTGGTGTTTCTCCCATCTTTTCTCGGGTGGGGGAAACCTGGTTACCACGGCGATGTGGTGGAGTGGTGCGCAGTTGAGTGGCGGACTCGTCCGGCTTTCACAAGCTTTATTGTCGCGCTCCTCTACGCCCCAGCTGCTCTCACTGTGTGCTTCACCTACGCCAACATCTTCAAGATCTGCCGACAGCACACCCGAGAGATCAGCGAGCGCCATGCGCGTTACCGACCCCAACAGCTGCAGGGCCCAGGATCAACATTGGGTTCTGTGGTCAAGGATAACGGTGCAGTAGAGCAAGGGCAGTTGCCACACTTGACCCAACCACAAAAATCCCAACCACAGTATCAGCAATCCACATCAACATACCCCGACAAGCGATACGCTATGGTACTGTTCCGAATTACAAGCGTGTTTTATATCCTCTGGTTGCCCTACATCCTCTACTTTCTGTTGGAGAGCGGAGGGATCTACCACCATCCCGCAGCCTCATTCCTAACCACATGGCTGGCCATCAGCAACAGCTTCTGTAACTGTCTCATCTACAGCCTCTCCAACTCTGCCTTCAGGAAGGGCCTCAAACGCCTCTGCTCCTTCTGTTTACAGCGCAGCGGCAGTGGCTTTGGGGTTAGGAACACCAACAAGACTTTTGTTGGTTCTGTTGAAAAAGGATGCGCAGGGCCAGGGTATGGATATGGTCATGGGGAAATAGGAATTGGCACAACATGTCATGTGTAGGGCACACACAGTGGAAACCCTTGTGCCAAATTGGCATTTGAACTTTTTAAAAAGATGCCTGATGCGATTGCTGTAAAATGTCTCATCCTTTTAAGCTCAAATGTGCTGTAAAGAGATGGAAGGAGGCGTTGATCTTCCCGCTGCTGTTTCTGTCACATTTGGAGTTTACACAGGCGTCCTCTGCGCACGCCACAGCTGGCAAAGACGGATAAAGGGAGTCAATAGCAAAGCACTGAAGGAGGAAAGGCCTAAAGAGCCCTGCAGGGTGTTTTGAAAATGGTCAAGAAAACCAGGCATACTGTACTGTATGTGGACAAGGGGTAATATATGGAGGAGGGAGGAAAAATCAGAAAATCTCTTAAGAAATTAAGATTTTTATCTGTTATTATCAGTTTTCTCTGGGAAGTGCATGTGAAACAACATGACCTATGTTGGCAGACTATCAGCACAGTGTGAGCTGAATGCAAAAAAGAAGAAATGAATGCAAACAGAACAATAGTTGACCGCTGTGTTTTAGTAATGTAGTGCTGAGGTGAACTGCCAATAGCAAGCTCTTTAAATATCTTTTTATGTGCTCTTAGTATTTAAATACTAAAAGTGATGCAACAGTGTGTTTGTGTATTTGTTGTGTCTCTTTTTGTTGACTGATTGATTGAGTCAAAAAGAAATATAGAAAATACGTAGGTCTAGACCCATTACACATTTTAATAGTTTGTTTGCACTGACAAAACCGATTATGGTTTGTCAGCATCCAGACGTCTATTCATAAACTTTTAGATTATAGATTATTTATTGATGTTGTTGTACAGGACAAAAACGTCTTTAATTAAGTGGTGGGTTTAGACACTGAGCCTGCTGTTTGTGTCATATGATATGAGATACTAACCAGCTTTGGTGTACGACTGTTAACCTGACAAAAAGCAAACGTCATTTTCAGTGAATTTCTCTTTTATGATTTTTTTAAGGTATTTTTTTTATTGCGCCTTTTGTTGTTTTGAATATGTAACTAAACTTATTTCATAACTGTGTCCATGGCAAAGCAAGACCAAGAAAGTATGTATATTTCCACTTATTGTACACAGATTGTTGGTACATCATTGGGCTGATTTTTCCTGTGGTAGTTAGGTTAAGGAAGGTAAAAACTTTAAGCATTTAGATGAATGACCCTGAATTGGCTGAGAGAAATAGTCTAATGGGAAGCTGTAAATGTGTGATGGTGGACATTGGTTCACATATTCTTGCAAATAATTACCTTGTTACAAACCTTACAAACCTGTGTGCTGTAAGACTGCATTTGGGGACTAGTGTATGCTCACACACACAAACAACGCAAGATCACATGTAAACAGAACAGACAAATAGCCCATTCACTGAGTCTGCCAGCAGGCTAACCTTTGCGTGGCACCATGAAGAGGGACTGACCCCTCCACTCCCTGGGAACTGTGTGTATGCGTGTGTCTACGTGCATACACATGTTGTAGTCTGTTTCGTACATTTTGTCCCCATGTGTAGTTTTGTGGGTTCTTTCACTCTTAACTTGATATTTAATGCAAATTAATCAAGACCAATAATAAGCCGAAATGAATCCAAGTGTACATTCTGTTTCACAGACTCAAAAGGTTGTGAAAAATTATCTCTATTTTTAACCATGGAGGCTCATGTCACAGTTTATTTAGGTGCAGATAATCTAGCTTTATGTACGTTATCAAATCTACCAAAGAAAGTTTAACAGAAATTCTTAATTATATTTTTTTCTAAATATCTAATATATGAAGATTTAGTCAGATGCGAATGAGTTCTACACAAAGCACTGTGTTGGCTCAGTGATGCCTTATGTGCATGAATATGACTGTTTCTCAGTATATAGTGATATCTTGTTGCCTTGATATACAAATGAAAATTAACTGTTGGGGAATTATTTTCCTTTCACATTTAGGGAGGGCTCAATTTATAGACATGCGACTGTTAGAGGGAACGGCACAGACTGGAAATTATAAGCATGTGCAGGGATGAAAATGCACATTAGCCAGCCTTGGTTCCACATTCACTATGGAATAACCTGAACCCCATTTGTTGTGTGAGGTTATTAATAAATGCGACTCTTCAAAAATTCATAAATTGCAATCATTGTTCCTCCGTTCTTTAAAACTAAAAGCAGGCAGGGGCAAACACACAACTCAAAACTGTAGATTTGTTTTGCATGTATTTGTTTGTGTGTGCACAGAGTGTGTATGAGTGTGTTCACGGGTATGTTAGGATGCGACCATTGGCTGAATTGAACTGTTTACGGTGTTCTAGCAAGGGTGCTAACAGAGTTACCACCTTTTATTGCTTTATTAGCTGCACATCTCTTCCCTTGAGTATACTGTATTTGTGAGTATATGATGTACAGTGGTGGTAGATAGATTCACATGTTGTCTTTAAATATTTTGGCTGTCACCTGTGAAGAATTGCCAAATATTGTAATCTTTCCTATTTGTACCTTCTTTTATTCAAAAATGGCGTGTACAAATGGCGTATTGAATGTCTGATTGTCAAACTACAGAAATTTATTTTTGTAAAATTACGTAGTTTCTGTCTGTTCTGTTGTGAAGTGAGAAATGTTGCAGACTCTTAAGTAGGTTTAGTAGCAGCATGCTAACTTATTGAAGCCATTGTGGCTGCGTTTTTATGATGATGCATTTTATTTTACTTGGATAGCTCACCAGTAAAAATATATTATTTCCCACAGCAGTTAATGGTACAATTTCCTCAGAAATGTTTAAGATTTAGGGCAAAGTGTCTTGGGAAATTATTATGCCAAAACATGCTCACATTAGCATTCACATGCACACACACACATTGACTTTTTCCTGTGGGAGAACAATCGGCTCTCATGTTCTCAAGGGAACGGTGCTCTGGTGGTGGCTGTGTGGAGGTACAGTGCCATGTTAGAGGGTTAGAGAGAACAAGAGGGAATATGGGAACCAGAGCTGGTTTAGGAAGCCATGTGTAGGTTAAATGCAGCTGTCTGCTATAAGAGAAGAAAATAATTGTTGATGGCGTTCAATAGTGAGTGAGCGCATACTACAAACACTGTAATAAATTAGTAAAAAATCTGGATGCCCATCTGCAGATACTTTAAGTGATGTTCAGGCATGAAAGTATAAATAAAATATGCAATAGGTGCAAAGAAAGAAGATTAAAATGATTCCTAGCTTCCATAGCTGTTATTTCCAGAATCCTCATATACTGTCATTGTATTATATTTTAAACCTTTACAAGTTATCTAGAAACATTAGAGGATCGCAGCTGCTGCTTCTTCATCTTCTTCTTCTGGCATCTTATGAAAACAGCTTTAGGAGCTTTGCCACTTTCTGGGCTGGGACTACAAGCAGAGTCCTTATGCAGCTTAAGAAGTTGCATTTTCTATATGTAGCACGATGTAAATAAAAGTGTAGAAATTGTATCTAAATTTCCAACGGAAAAAAAAACCAAATTAAATTGATAATTGTAATTGGGGCCTTATTTATCCTGAATATATTGTTCTCTCACTTCAGAAAAATGTTTTGTAATGAACAGCAGCAAAAAATATTTTAAACAAACTGAATACTGGTTGGCTATTGTATCTTAGAGTAGAGATTGTACAGTACCGTGAACAGGCTGTACAGCCTTATAGTGCACTTTAACACACACACACACACACACACACACACACACACACTATGGTATTTTCTTATCTGTCTTTTAATCTGTTTTGGATTTTGTTCTTTTTGTTTTCATAAGGTTCTAAATAGGCCACACCAGACCCCCACTAATGGCTGACTCATGACCCAGCTGTTCTGAGCAACAGATTATTATCACATTAAGAGCAAGACTGACCACTGTAACAATTAAGCCTAGAAGCGTCCCAAAAGACACTCTGCGTGTGTTTTTGTCCACAACAAATGCTGAAAATTGCTCACCGTGAACAATGGTGCATTTGTAAAATTCATATTTCATATGTTGGTGAATTTATGATAAGGTTTTTAAAGATGTTCAGTGCTTTTCTAGATGGAGAATGTTGGGATAATGCAAATGGTCAAACATGTTAATTGTTGCTGTCATAAAAGTGTCTCTGTGACAAATAAGATATTTTTCATTACATGATGCTTTGTAGGTGACAAACCTATATGGTATTGTAAGATGTACATGTTGTGTATCTGTACTGAGCAAATAAATGTAATGTTTTCTCAATGTATTCAAACGCCCTTGTACTAATTACTTGGCTACAAAACAGAGGCATGGATGTTAAAGCGTGTGTGTTTGCTGTATGCTGTGTTATTTGTGACAAATATAACAAAGATGGTTAATTAAAACACATATTTTTCCACAATTATATTCAGTCGGTGGAAAAGCTTATCTAAACACTGCTGGCTGAAGATCAAGTAGTGTAGCTGATAAGAAAAGAAATAAGAAACCGTGACATTCACACAGAATTTCCCCTCTTTTTCCAAATTGTAAATGCTTTAGTGTAGATCATTACAGATAAAAATAAGTTGTTGCTGTGTTAACATGCTGTAAATGGACTGTACTACGGCAGCACCATATTTGTGCAAGCAGTTGGTCTGCTGAATTTGCAATGCTGGCAAAGCTGCAGTGGGAAATGTTAGTGGACTCAATTGAGAAAATAATACCATGAGAGAATGCAGGCCATTGTAGTTTTGGCAGTGCATGTATGTATGCGGTGTTGTCGTTGTGATTTATGCTTCTTCTGTCTGTCATCTCTGTTCTGATCAGATGCACATTTGGCCGCCCTCTCCTTGTGCTGAAGCAGTATACCAGTGCACAAATGGCACAAAAAGTAGGGCATGAGACAGACGATTAAGATTTAATGATAGATGACGCTAAGGTGAGGAAACAGCGCGACGGGTAGCTGGAGCGTGTGGTCTGTCGAATTCAGATTATTGTAAAGGAATGACAGAAGGAAGCACAGATATTAACTGATCAATATTTTGCTTTATTAAAGAAGGAATTGGAATTACAGTTGTGTGATGAAAGCGTATGCCAAGGCTCTACTAATTATTTACAAAAGAATTAAAGTTACTCTGACATTCAGTATTTCTTGTATAATTTAAAATGCAGTGAAATAATAAAAGCGTAGCTCTCAGGGTTGTTTAGGTTGGGGGAGCAAGGTTTGTATCAGGCTTGGTAAATTTCACCCCATGTTCTCCTGGCATCTCAGCAGGGTCCTTTAGGAGCAGAGAAAGAATAACAGATTGACATGTCAGCTATTGTGTTGAGTCAGAGAAAATCAGGGACATAAACAATAGAGGGCTAGCTACTCAGCCTTCCCACGGAAGCCCTACTCCGGTACTTTATTCCTAGCTTTAGACACACACACACAAACACGTACATGCACACACAGTAGAGTTTATGTTGTATGTGTGTAAGAATAAAATGTTTTGTCCCTTGACTTATAATCAATATATAGATGTTTGATTTCCCTGCGATGCAACTCTGTCAGTTACTTGTCACTGACAGTAGACGGTGCTTTGACACACCTGTAATGTTTGTTAGGACGCTCAAACTGAAATTGAGCATGAGTAGCTCTAGCTGTTGGTTTCTTTGGCTGTCATGCTGGTTACCTCATTTTCTGTTCATTGTAATGAGAGTACAGTGAACTTCTGACAGGGTTAGACTGATGGCTTGTGGTTATTCAAAGAGGACATCGCCGCAAGGTTGCCTGGCAACTACTGGAGACTTCTGGAAATCACTTTTGCACTTGTGATGTTTTTACACTTTGTATATGGATTAAACAAACAAGATACAAAGTGTTAAATAGTGAAATTAAATGGTGCTGGTTGGTGCATATTTGACCTTTGGACAGCTGTCTGCCTCTGATTCCAGCCTTTATGCTAAGCTAGGCTAACTGCCCCCGGCACTAACTCATTACTTATCGTACAGACATGAGAGTGGTATCGATCTTCACGGCAAGAGAGCATATAAGTGTTACTTTCCACTATTGCTTTAAATGTTTACAACACACTTAGCAGGCTACATACTGAGTGGATTACACAGTTCTTTGTGAAGCAGTCTAACCCTTTAAAATCACCAACGTTGAGTTTTTAAGTATCACCTAAAGTAATACACTATCCTCAGCATTCTCTTTCTCTTATTGCTGTTTGTCTCTGTATCACTTGAATTGCTCTCACACTTCCGTCCACTACCACCACACTGAATATGTTTTCTCTCCTCTCTCACGCTACCCTCATTCCAAACTCACTTTAACTGAACAGACAGACAGACAGAAAGGAGGCTAATTGGCCATTATGTCAGAGGTCTTTGTACATGCTCTCAGCACTTCAGATAAGTATGGCTAAGTGGTGCTTGTATAAACATGGATCCTTATCATTCACTGAGAGACTGTAGCCCAGTGTAATGGGCCCTTCACACTGGACACAGTAACTCCACCCTGCGCTCTAAAACTCATCAATACCAATGACCTTTGCTGTGAAATAACAGATTTCTGGAGTGCCTGTGTGCAGCTTGTCAGTGACCTTGTGGCTGTTGTTCAACTGATGTGCTTCTGGTCAAACCAGGAATAACAGAATATTCAAGTAAACGTATTCAGACTACTTCAACTAAAGGATTCGTTTCACTATTGATTAATCTGGCATTTATTTTATAGATGAATCATTTGGTCTAAGAAATGGCAAAAAATCGTTAAAATGCCAGTCACAACTTCCCAGAGCCCAAGGTGATGTCTTCAAATTGCTTGATTTGCCTGAAAAATATCTTAGTAATTGACAGTATATATAATAAACAGAGCTTATGGGTCTGTGAAGTGAAGCCAACGCAGAAGTGCCTTAAACCTGCATTCTTTCTAATGGCCAGCAGGGTGAGCTCCATTGGCTGCAATAAAAAACGATATCATGCAGTCTTATGGAGATATGAGCTGACTTCTGACTTGATTTATTAGCTCAG
>NW_023339774.1:10468929-10469699 GCF_004916995.1 Morone saxatilis | reverse complement strand
TAGTAAATGATGGTCCCATTTAAAGTAAAATAGACCATAAAGCAGGGTATGCTTTAGGGCATGGCTACCTTTTGATTGACAGGTCATTCTCAGTGAGGCCATCCAGGCAAGGCACCTTGTTTCTTGCCATCGATGAGGCCATAACACCAAATTCGAGGCTTAAAAAAAGTACTCCACAAACCAACGGGTGACTTCCCACTAGGTTCACACTTCATAAAACATTTGAGAAGCTGAAGATAGTGAAGGTTTAGCATTTGTGCTTAAATAAGTCATTAATGGACTTTCATTATATTAAACAGTAATTTCTTTTTAAAGTTGCATTAATTGATTTGATTTTTCTTTTATATTCTCTTGTGAGCAGCAGAACAAGCTGTACACACAACACAGACATATTATCACCTTATCCAGTTGTACTGGTTTTGGTCTCTACCAACTCCAGAGAAAAATATCTAGTTGTTTAGCTGCTAAATGCTCCACAATGTCTCAGCTGTTTGCTGAGCAGGTTGTGTACAGTGGCTTCATCTGAGCTTTTTCAATGAAAACACCTGTGTGCTGCGGCGTCTTTCAAGGAACTTGTCCTTCACTCTTTGTAGAGCTGATGATAAACTAAAACAGTTTGTCACTAAAAGTGACCCCTGTCACATTACACATTATCATTTCATCCATCGTGTAATATAGAAATATTCATGACTGCAGCTTTGAGGATGTTTACGGAGGCCAAGTACGGCCGTTCTTGCACTTATGTTTTCTAACATCATTATCTTAAGATC
>NW_023339774.1:10464711-10468829 GCF_004916995.1 Morone saxatilis | reverse complement strand
TCTAGTTCATTTATGTTGTTATCTCAAGAAAAAAAGGCGAATTTTTGTGAAGATAATTTATCCGGTAAAACTATAAATAAATAAAAAACAGTGCTTCATCTATGCATTGCTGTCATGGCACCCCGATCTCTGATAACCATTATAAGTAATAACAGAAAACAATCTTTTGCTTTCTCATGATAACGGATTGATTATCTTGTTATCTCAAGATAACAAAGCTATTTTTTCTCAAGAAAAAAATAAGAAAATAGTTGCAAGCATGGCCGTTCTTGGCTTCCGTAGTTGTTGGATGTCTGTTAACAGAAGGGTTTCCGTAGCACAACTACAGTTTTATATACGACGCATGGAAGAAAATTGATCTTTTGGTTCCTGTTGCCCTTGGAGTTAATGGTATATTCTTTATCTTCCCATTAAGTTGACCCTGTGCTCCTCTATAGTGTGTGTGTGTAAGTGCACATGTATACATATGTACAGACATGAATATGTGTTTTGAATGGTGGCCATTGTGTCTGAAAATAGCCATATCCAGTCTGTGGTCTATTGAGACACATACTTGCATTTCCCATGAGGGGTCGGTGGCTTGGGGCCACCGAGGGCCCAGCCCTGTCTGGTCTGGACCAGCAGACCAGTTCTCATGACACCTGACCCAGAGCACATCCTGTGGTCAGGCTGCAGTGCTGTGCAGTGAAGGTCCAGCATCTTCTCATAAGGAATCTCCTAACATGGCAGGGTGGGGAGGGGGAGGTCAGGCTTTAAACTGGGTGCTGTTGACACACCCTACTGTGGATTTTCAGCTTTTGAATTTGGCTGTTTTGACTGACACAATAACGCTCCTTATGTGTGTAGTCCTGACTAGTCCAGCACTGGAGAGGTCAGATGTAGGTTATGTACTGTTTATATGGTTGCTCCCTCTGCTGGCCAGGGTAAGGCACTGTACTGATGGAAATGAGATGTTTCATTTTATTGCACACTTTCAATGCATCCCGATTCAATGGCTGGATCGTCTGAAGGACATGGCCCACAAAGGCCAGACTAAACCTGTAGTTGCTTCCTGAGACGCTTTAATGCATCGTTCTCAATGAAGAAAAGAAGAAAGATGACATATTTCTGCTATACAAATTTGTTTTCCTGACTAATTTAATCTTCAAAAACTTTTATGTCTTTGGCTCTTTACTAACTGAACCGACCCAATCAATCTGAGAAGGTAAAATCACTAATTGGCTAAACTGCAGTCAATTGACTACTTCATAACCTTTACCACCAAGATGTTGCCAAGTTTTTCTCTAACAGTCGGTGATTAACAGCATATCCAGGCTGCCAGTTAAACAGTGGATTTTATGGCTTCCAGTAATTACACCCTGCAGTGTTTTCCATTGGTCTTCTTCATATGGTTTCTGTACCAGTGACTGATGATCACCTGAATGCAGGTAAACAGAATGTGATGTTTTGTAACTAGTTGATGAGATTACTCTGAATACACCATTAAATAATTGACACAAAGCACAAAGGCTTATGGATTATGCCACGTTCAGACTACATGACGAGATGTAGGGCATCAGGAACGAAAATGGTTTTATCCTGGAATGATGTTCAAACTGTGAAATCGATAAAGGTCATCATTGTTTTTTTTTTCCTTCTCTAGGCTTTTCCAAACACAACACAGCTAGTATCATACACACCACCATTGTTAACAACAAGCAGAAATCTAGTCAACCTTGCAGATAAGAGTTGATACATGTTGGTCTGTTTTATTGCAATAAAACAGACCAATGTAATATATTATTTAATCCATAGATGGAGTGCCCTAGTCTTTTTCCATGGTTATTTGCACCACGTGACATTAGTTATTTCGGATTTCAGTTTTTTGTATACCTTCACCTGCCTAACTAAAAAACACCTGTTGGACCATCAGAAAGAGTCAAGTGATGTGTAAGTGAGTGTAGTATAACAATGCGTTGCGTGTCTTCAAGTCCCACTTGTTTCAGAAGCGTTTTTCCCACATTTCGGATATCAAATATAAAGTGACTGCCCTAGTGGAGACATTTTGGGCTATGGATGGAAAAAATACTGATAACAGTAAGTGAGTTTACTGATTTTGGAAAATGTGACTGCTTTAAAATAATATTAGCTTGTCACTCATTACTCAGACATGTGAATGAACCAACCAACGTAAATTCTACGGAGAAGTTTAGAATACACAGGCTACTCAAATTTGTTTTCGTTTTTTGAAAAAGTAACAGCACTACCGTGCATAGAAAACTTCTTAGTTCTTCCTTTTTTAATGGGTTGAAATATTAAACATAATGTGTTCAAATGTGATCATGTGTCATCTTTGCATATATTCAGAGAGGAGTGAAGGCAGTTTCAGTAATTACTCATTTTCATCAGTTTTATTGTCATCACCAAATTGGTCAGACAGAGAAATATAGCGTGTCAGAATATATTTTGGCTTTTGTTTTCAACAAATCCAATACATGGCTTTTAATAAATCCATGTTCATTTCCCAAATACATGGACCGATAATAAATAAATAATCTTCGAAATTGGCAAATAAATAGTTAAATAAATTAATAAATACACAAATACATTATTTAACGAATAATAAAATGTTTGAGGTAAATGAAGAGCTACTTGGCTTATAAAATAATACTGGCATGTAAATTATTGCAATTCAATTTATAAAAAACAATATAAAATACTTTACATTTGTGATCAACACTGAGATTTTCTTGAATTTCATACATAATTCCTGAATAATTTAAAGTGAGGTTATTGCTTATCAAAAGGCAGGATTATGATGCATGCATGTGACAAGCCTGAGAAGTGAGGCTGTTCTCTGACTTGCTGTACGAACTATTCAAAAGTTTATAAATAGAAATTAAAAAGATGAATATTTCCCAGTCAGTCCTCAGAGCTGCAGTCGTCCTCTGCTTGGTACCCTTTGAAGCAGGCCGACTCGTAGTGCTTGTTTAGGTAGGACTTGAGCGCAAAGCTCTTGTGGCAGCGTTTGCAGGAATAGTGCTTGAATGCAGAGTGCGTCTGCATGTGGGCACGCAGGTTGGAGCGGTCGGCGAAGGCCTTGCCGCAGTGGGCGCAGGCAAACGGCTTCTCTCCGGTATGGGACCTCATGTGGCCCTGCAGGAGCCAGGGTCGACTGAAGGCCTTGCCACACACCGTGCACTCGTGCTTCAGGTCGTGGGTCAGCATGTGCATGGCCAGCGCTGGCATTGACACATACACCTTGTGGCACGTGGGACACTTCCTGGCCTGCTGGCTGTCCAGGCTACGGTGAGTCTGCTTGTGTCTGCTCAGATTGGAGGATGTGGCGTAAGACTTGCCGCACTCGCCACACACGTGGCGCCCTTTGGATTTCCCTTTGTCAGGGCTGCTGTCTGCCGAGCCCACACTCTCGCTGCTGTCTGATTGACGGCCTCCCTTGCGGGGACACCTCTGGCTGGGTCTCCGGCGGGAGCGTCCATCAGAGATTAGGAAGGTGTCGATGGTGCACGCCTCCAACTCGGGTCCACTACTGTCTGACTCAACTGTGCCGCTGGATACGGGGCTGTCTGGATGCTCCATGTCGTGGTCGGAGAACTCCTCCCCAACACTGCCACCCGGGGAGTACAGGGCCCCTGAGGAGAGCCCGGTCTGCTCATGACCTGGCTCCTTTGTGCTCTGCAACACTGAGGGGATGATGTAATCATGGATGTAGCCTGGGAAAGGAAAAAGATGTTTAATAAAGAGTTGGAAAAGATTTTTTTCATGGGAATAAATAAATGGAACATCTTCAATAACCTCTGAGGAAAAGTGCCCTCTTACCCAAACCTCTAATCAATATGAAACCAATACAGGAAGCTATTTGTAAGTGCCAGGTTCAGCAAGCTTTGGGAATGAAATATTAATGAGACTTCGGTGCGCAGTTCAGCCCCAATCAATACCCCCGCTGGCTCCAACAAGTGCTATCATGAGAAAAAAAATGTGAAAGGCACATTGTGGCTGAATATAAGTCAAAGACAATGTGCTGACATCAACAGAAGAGTCAAAGAGCAATAGTTTGGCGCTGGATCAATCCACCTGTCGCCGCCTCGCAGCGGCAGCAAAGCATCTGAATCTGTGAT
>NW_023339774.1:10461951-10464695 GCF_004916995.1 Morone saxatilis | reverse complement strand
CACGGGGGGGGGGGATTTATCATAACAGAGCGTCTCAGCGGTGAAATCCCCTCAATCACTAAATCATTTTAATCAGATCATTCCCCATCTGCGCCGTTTTTGAGAGTGTTCATGAGTATGGTAAGAGGGAGAGTGAGTGACAGGTGGGGGACTGCGATTTGGCAAAAAAGGAGGGGAGGGCTGGGGCGTATGTGTGGGTGTGTGTGTTTGGTTGGGGGGGGGGGGCTTCTGTCTGATCTTGACAGCAGTCAATGGTATATTGAGCCCACTCTGCCCCCCACCCACACACACACACACACACACACACACACACAGGAACACAAAGGGAAGCAGACAGCTGGCATCCTAAATCTGGGGGACAAATGATTCAACTCAAACACAAGATCTGTGATGCTGGTGGAGGTGGTGGGGGGGTGAATCCGCTCAAAGCACACATTTCTTTGGATGTTTCTCAAAGCCAAACACACACACACACACACACACACACACGCCATATTGTTTGTTTGCAGGGTTGTTCTCACATCCAGCCTCTCCAGAAATCCCACGGATGAAAATCTACTGTCTGCCAATGTACTGCTCATGTTGCACTTTATTGAATTACCTGCAGCACTCTCTATTTTCCAGTCAATACCCATCCTCTAAAAACCCTGTTCCATCACCTCTCGCTGCTCCACATATGGATTGTGTTGCTGCAATTCTACTCCCTGTGGCTATCTAACATCCTGCAGGATCAGATGGAGAGAGATGGAGAGATGAACGAGGGAGGGGGGGGGTTGATAAGAGGAGAGACTCAAGGGCAACTGCACCATCTAAGGACAACACAGTCCCATGTGGCTATCTGCTTTCTCCTGAGTCCCCCCCCCCCCCTTCTTTCTAGTTGGACCTGACAAAGGCTTGCATCAGATTTTGTGCCTAATGCCTGTGTACACGTATATCTCATCATTCATGTACACAATAGTATTAAAGCCAAAGGCTGCTGTGTGATCTGGTTTGAGTATTAAGCAGATTGAGCCAGCGTGACCTGAATACTATTTAGCATCCGCCGAGTTAGAAAACAAAAGTCCTGAGGCGTACAGAAGGGGGGCAAGCAATGCCTGTGGGGGGATTTTGGGGGTTTCCAAGAGCGATTAGCTAGCAGAGACAACAACATGAACATCATTGCATGAATCCCTGTCTGTTGGTTTAGATTTCTTTCCCCATTTTTGACCATACTGATTGTCTCTAAATGAAGAAGCCAACAGCTGCAGCAGCAGAAATACACACAGAAAAGTTCAACTCAGAGAGATGTCAACTCACCATTTTCACTTAAACGCACCGCCAAGTTGGTGGCTGACTCTGTGATGGCATGTGTCACAGTGTAGGACTCGTCCCAGTGCTGCTGGTGCTGATGGTAGTAGTTGGAAGAGGAGAAGTCGTGAACCTTCGGCTGCTTCACCAAAAAGGAGCGTGGCATTTTTTTTCCCTTATGAAAAGACTGATGCTAGAGCCTCATAGAAGAATGTGAACGTATTGGTGATAAGAAAAAAGAGGAGAAATGTACTAATCTTCCAGGCGGCCTTTTTCAACAGGCCAAACAACGGAGGGATGGAAAAAAGGTTTGCAAAAAAATCTGTCCTGGAAATGGTTTAAAGCCTGAGGGAAAGAGAAAGAGAAAATGTGGTGAAAGCAGCAAGGAGAGAGAGAAAGCAGAGGACAGGGAGGATGGAGAGGAAGACAGAAAGTGGCGAGGCAGAGAGAGAGATAGAGAGAGAGAGGGAGATGGCTGGACTAGCTGAGCTCAGCACTACTGCAGCCTTTTATATGTGGGGCACGAGCCCCAAAGATCAGGTGGTGCTTTGGAAGAGGGAGCTGCTTAGCATTAATCCATCAAACATCCCCGGGGACACACATCAAATTACCACGAGCCGTCTGTGCTTCTCCCCGCGCGCACACACACGCACATACGCACACATACAGCAAGTCAACTAACCCACCTCCTCCCACATCCTCCCCCTCCTCCTTTCACCCCTCCGTCTCCCCTCTCCCAGGGAAGGAGAGCACACAATAGTGGTGCAGAAGCACATGGGTGACACTACACACAACATCTTGTCCTCCATTGTCTTTCAATGAAGTAGCTAACACAATTTATGCTGCCCCAAACACACACCCCTTTCCTCTGAACACCACCTCAGATATTTCATCATCATCAACACATCCAGCTCAGTCTTCAAATGTTAAAACAGCCTCAGTATGTAGATCAGAATTTAGATTGGGTTGTGTTCATTTTCTTCAAATTTAGGTCACAGTCACTATTCATTTACATACAAGTATCTGCATTCAGTTCTCTTCATGTGTCTCGCAGGGCTGTGTATGTACTTTTAGTTGTAACTACACTGTAAAACCTGATGAGTTAGTTCAACTCAAACTGAAACCGATTGCCTTAAACGTTTAAGTTTATTAACTCAAACAATTTAAGCATGAAAAATATTTGATTTAAGTAGAAGTAGCTCAAAGATTTATTGTTAATGTAACTTGGGTAAATTAAGTTAATTGAACTAATTCCATTTAGTTAATCGAAGTTACACACATATGCAGCAGTTCTACAAACTTATTTAAAATGTGTAAACAGAATTTATCTGAATAAAGTCACTTAAATGCATCTTCTTTATACAAATGTTACCACCAAGTTGAATTTACTTAGTTTTCTTCCACTAAAGCAAATTATTACATTACCTGTCAAAACAGCTGACATACAATAAAAACAA
>NW_023339774.1:10448990-10461851 GCF_004916995.1 Morone saxatilis | reverse complement strand
TTTTGCTTGATAAATGACAAAATTCATTTTCAAGATGGTTGCAGAATATTTTTCTGTTGCTCAATTAATTATTTCAGGTGTTATAAGGACTCTCAGATCAGTTGATGGGACATGTTACATGCTATATTGAATGGTATTGTACCGTAAATATAAAACACCAACCAGGAAACAGATCCTACTCTGACCAAAATTCCTTTTAACAATCAACATTACTCAAACTTCCCAAAGCATGTAGTCACATTGGCTGTGCCTACATGCAGACACACACACACACAGCGTACAGTAGCTGTGACTTACAGGGTGTGGTGGATGTTGTGGAATGGACTTTAAAAAAAGCCCTCTGTTGTCGGTCTCTGATCCCCATTAGCTCACTTTGTTTTAGTATCCCTTTCTTCCTGCATTTCTTCTTATACTTGCATTATTTTTGTTTCCCTCTCTTCCTCTGTGGAAGTTGGAACAGAAACCTTGGAAATAGCAGAGGGAGGGACTTGATGGGCACAGTAACAGAGAGACCTAGAAGGTACAATTAGCTGCAAAGAGAACAAGAAAGAATTGATGATTAAAACGAATGGATTTCTGAGGTTTATGGCTTTAATTTACATCTACTTTGACCATGGTAGGTGCAGGATGATTTTGCTAGTAGGGATTTTAAGCCCCTGCAGGGATTAATCATAAACTTTAGTCCTGCCAAAGTGCCTTTGAGCAAGGCACCGGATGCTGAAATACTCGAGGAGCACTTTCTGACATCCCAGTGTGTAATGGAAACATTTTTCCTACATGGATCAATGAAGTATCATGTTAATTTGCTCATCCACCATGAACTTGGTGATACATTATCGTAACTTGTGCTGACTGAATGGAAATGCTTCTGCTGATTGTCTCATTATCCGCTGATCGTATGAGAGCAGGGTCCTGGCACCAAGCTGCAAAGAATGCCATAAGAGAACTGAACTGAATGCCCTATTTTTGTGTATTACATCACCCAACATACTGTCCCAACTTCAGAGCCACTGCACCTCCAAATACTGTATGAAGATATCCTTAATGTGCATTTGATTTATCATGTAATGGCCAGGGTGTCTTAGAGTAACATTATTTATTTAGAAGCTGTTTGTTCCAAATACATAGATCATCAATAATGAAATGAGGGGTTATTAATCTTGGCTAGTTTAGACTCTGCTCAGGAGTAGTTACTGATCTGTGTGTGTGTGTGGTATTTCCACTCTGTTGTGCTCTGTCATCAAAGCGGAGGGATATCCCTGAGAAGTATGTTGCCCCGGGCTTGTGTATGTACTGTATGCAGTCGGGGTTGTGTTCACGCCTCTGTACTTGTGTCAGTGTATCCTGACCCTGAACAATCTCGTCTGACGTTTGTACCCTCATAGAGACCTTGTGTCCACCATGCTAGCGGCTTAGCTCTGTGGACAGCAGTGTCGGTCCTGCTGTCACATCGGGTTGGTCCACCACGTTGGGCCACACTGAAATATCTACTACAACTACTGGGTGGACTACTTTATTTGCACTACACACACGCTGGTTTAGCTCTAATTGCTAAACTAAGACAGTCGGCATGGTAAACATTATACTTGTCAACAGTCGACTTGTTAGCATGCTGACGTTAGCATTTAGCTTAAAGCGTTACTGTGCTTAAGTACAGTCTCACAAAGCTATAAACCTGGTGCCAGTGGCACTATTCTTCCCAGTTTTGATGGGGAAAAACTATGACAACACCCTCGATCCTTTAAGTTATGGTGCGCTTTTGATGTTTCGAAACACGTTTTTTTTTCTGGTGTATATATTTTTATTCACACCGTCACACATCTCCTGCTCTCTGTCCTTGTCATCCATCTGTCCTGCTCTCTGGAGAAAATGTCCTTAGAGTTGATTTACTCTGGTACAGTTCAGATTGGTGATGGTAGAAGGTGTGATGATGAAAGCCAAACACCCTCTTATCAGCCTGGTGTTACACAGTTAAGTCTCTGGTTATTTTTCTATTATGTGACTTCCTTGTTGATATGACCCTGAAGTAGGGCAATGTATCTCTCTCTGTGTCTGTGTTACATGGTGTATTTGGTCAGTTTTCCTTGTTTTTTTCAACACTTAATCAGAGCTGCCTAGTTATTGTTAGTAACTATTACCGTTATTCATCTTAGCTTTGGCAACATAAGATTTCCTTGTAATGTTCTGAAGTGATTAAAAATATAACCGAAATGGACATAAACAGGGAGATGTGTACAGTCTGTACTGTAGAAGAGAACACTCTGTGCCACCAGTAACTCATCCTGCCCCATACAGTAAATCTCGGCAGTGGGTTGGACCACCACATATTGATGAACACTGACCACTGCTGGGCCTCTATGGAATTTCTCTCCCCAGTAGTTTTCCTAATAAAACTTCTTATGGATACTTTAGTGACTGATGTTCCTCTCTGTGACACACCATCTTCACTTCTTTTCACCCACGTTGACCTTGTTGTCTGTCCCACTCTTTTATGTGTCATTTCTAGGAGTCCCCTCAGGACAGTGCCATCACCAGGGACATTAACAGGACATTCCCAGCTCATGACTACTTCAAAGACACTGGAGGAGACGGACAAGACTCCCTCTACAAGATCTGCAAGGTGGGACACACACACACACACACACACAACACACCACACACACACACACACACACAAACACACACAGAGGATGTTTAAATTACGTTTTTAATTATGGAGCCGGTAAATAAAAAACAGACCAGCGCAGTGCACAAAGCTTCATCATCAGTTACAGCTGACTGTATTCAGAGCAACTGCGGAAACACATCTGCAGCATGTATTACTTTCCTCTGACCTTCTTTCTGCATCGTCAATTTTAACTTAAATGCAAAATGCTCTCTACTGAAACTTGTCACAGTGTGTCATCTGTTTTTGACAACTACACCTCAAAGTATATCTGTAAAATATTTGTAAACTTGAAAACAAATGGCAGATAAAAAGAGAATTTGGTGGAATATCTACAAACCCTTCGTCACAGTGAAGAACTGATTAATACCACACAACCTGTTTCTTTGGGGGGATTTATTATAAACATTGTGGCCCTGACATACATTTATAACCTCCTGATTACTGAGGATGATTCTGTATTTGGCAAACTGTAATTGGAGATATTTATTTTCCTTCAGTTACACTGGTGAGATGTAAACAAACTCTCTTTTTGGTAGTGGCGGTGCTCACTGCAAGAACCATTTGGAAATAACATCAATCTGCATGTGAACGTTTCCCTGTGATAAAGTGCAGTTACTGTGTAAATGACTTGCTTTACAGTAAGTCTGATGACAGAGTTTGTAGAGCAGTAGTGAGAGTTGTCAGAGCTCAAAGGAAGTGATCATTAATTAACTGAGCAGCCACCCAGTTTGTGGGTGGTTCAGTGAGTTCACTGCCTGTCTACAAAAGCAACATAAGTTTCTAATCGAACAAACACACACACAAGACTCTACTACAATCAGTCCTGCTGCACAGCTCACTCTCACACACCAGCATACACACACACACAGTATACGCAAACCTGGCAACTTCTCACAAAATACTTATTGATCAGCAAGTGCCAGCGCTCTCTCTCTTGAGAATGAACATGCACACATGCTACGCACACAGTTTTACCTGTGGTTCCATAATCCTACATGAATGGTCCGGTCTTTTTGTTCATTTTCATTTCATTCATTATGTATAACTCAGGTGAGGGCATCCATCTCTTCTCAGACAAGCACCTCCTTAGGTGTGGTTGAATAATTCAGTGGGCCCTCCCTTGCCTCTGTGTGTGGATTGATCCACACTTTGTCTGTTTGACTTGTACTAATTATTTGTGTTTGTAGCTCAGTAGGCCACCTTTCTAAACTCTTTCCCTTGCTCCCTCCCCTCATATTTACTCCATTTCCTCTTTCCCAACACCTCTCTCCAACCTGTTTAGTTTTCCTCTCTTTGTCCTTTCCTTTCTGTGTGTCTGTTACTCTCTACTTATAGTAACTTTTCTGTTTTTCTCCTTTCCCTCATCTGTGTCTTCCTTTACAGCTGTTCTAATACCATTAACAGGGCACTTCACAATACAGTCAAGTGCGTTTGATATACAGCACACAGTGAAAAACTTCAACAACTTTAGATTTCTAAAAAGGGAATAAAATGACTAGATATTACTCTTAATAGCTTGTACAACATTACTCAAGTGCTCTATAGCCAAACAAGTCCGCTGTGCACTAAATATTTATACAAATTGTATTTGACTGATAGGTGGTGGTTAGACAATGGTCATTTTTATTATCGTGTTTGTAATTTCTCAACTTTTCTTTCATTTTTGTCTATTTAATTGTGCTTCCAGTGTATCTTGAGCCATATGGACGTCTTTCTCATTACCTGACAAATACAAGTTCAGTATTGACTGATACTGAACTTTCCCAGGGCTGGCTTGCCAACCTAAATATGTTGTCTCTGTCTTCTGTTCATCTCTCTTTCACGTTACGTTTCATCATTTGATTCTGTGTTGAAATCATAAATACTGTTTAATGTGGATGCGCAGATAGAACTTTAGTACCGATATGAGTACTTAGAAAACAATTACAGTTCTAATTATGACTTTGAAAACATGTTTTATTTTCATCAGATATTCCTCACTTATGTCTTATTGTCTTAAAATATCTCCAAACTGCTGACAGTGACTCTCCACCGCCTACCGGCTCAACTAACTTGAGGTTAACGTCATGTTGCCATAAGGTGGTATTGGGTGTGATGGTATCTGAGTAGTTTTATGATTACGCGTACATGAGAACAGTATCGGACCCGCTACCCATTACTGGCATTGGTATTGGTGCATTCCTACTGTTTAATGTAGCTTTCTTGGTTTGAATCAACTGAATCAGTTGGAAGGTGACAGCAACTTTTGGACTAACATCTATTATACAATTAATGATTTTATCATAATGTATTATCCCGCAACAATTTAAAATTCCCTGTAAAACTTATTACTCACTGTGTGCCCGTTTGCCTTTGTCCTCTCCTTCAGGCTTACTCTGTTTATGATGAAGAGATTGGTTACTGCCAGGGACAATCCTTCTTGGCTGCAGTGCTACTGCTGCACGTGAGTATCACATATCAGCAGGGTCCAGCAAAATGCTAGATTTTCAAACAATTTCAAGAGCTGAGAGGGACTGTTTTGTTTTCATTTGACATTGCATGTTTTTGACATTCTGCAATGCTAGAGGATTGGCCTGGCTTATGTCTTGGAGCCTTGTCTGTAGTATATTCAGTGTAAGATCAGATGTGCATGATGTACTGTTACTGCACTAGAACAGAAAGATTTCAGATGCAAGGTGGTATCTGTGGGATACTGACATTTTATATTTATAAATAATGTATAATATTTTCATGTTCCTCTGCCACCCTAGAGTGGCTTGCCTTAAAGCACCCCTGCAGTTCAGGGACATGTCAACACTGCCACCTAGTGGACAAATAATGTCAATGTCTTCTTAGAAGCTGAAGACTAGAGGGGATTTGACATTTTAAGGAGTTATTTAAAAAGGTCAGGTAGTTGTATGTCTACAGATATTTATATGGGAAAGCTGTGAAGTAGTGTTTGTTTATTAGACTTATCTATAACCTAGGATATGAATTCACACAAGGGTACTAATTCCTAAATATTTTGTGTTTCTTCTTCAGATGCCAGAGGAACAAGCTTTTAGCGTGCTGGTCAAGATCATGTTTGATTACGGGCTCAGGGACCTTTTCAAGCAGAACTTTGAAGATCTGCATTGCAAGTTCTTCCAACTTGAGAGACTCATGCAGGTATGTGTGTTTCATTTTCATATCTGAAGTGTTTTTTTCTGAATTTACACCATAGCAGTGGTTGTTTGTCTGTTTACTGACTAATGCTATTTGTTTTTCTCTCTATAACCTGGCTACATAATTTGCTTTCTGTCTGTCTGAAACAGGAATATTTACCAGACCTGTACAACCATTTCCTGAATGTGGGTCTGGAGGCTCATATGTACGCCTCTCAGTGGTTCCTCACCCTCTTCACAGCCAAGTTCCCTCTTTACATGGTCTTCCATATCATTGACCTGCTACTGTGTGAGGTTGGTTATAAAAGACACAAAGCAGCTTCATTGGCTGCCATTAACACATTCAATCATACATATTTAATTTTCAATTTCTTTCAATTATTTTTACAATTTATGTACACACACTGTCCCATATTAACTAGAGAAACCACATTTTAGACATGTATACAATAACAAGTAATAAAATAGAGAAGTACTCTAAGGAACACTTTGTAATGACAGTCCAAACTGAGTTCACATGCATCCTGTTTATTTTTAGCATCTGAGTTATGTCTGCAGAAGTCGACTGAGGCAAATGTAAACCCCCGTCGGTTGAAACAACAATAAAGTTTGAAGTGAGAAGCACGAAGTATGAAATAAGTTTAGTAAGTTTGGAACAATGAACATTCTTCTGGGAGCTGTCTGTTAGGCTGAAGTCAGTAAAAGATGTGTCCACTTGAAGTAGTCAGAGAGCATGGGGGAAAGGATTTTTGATGAGACAAAAATAGGTTTTTGGCCTGAATGTATTTGCCTGCTGTATCTAGTGAAAACCATGTCCCATTCATCACCTGAGTAATACCATTGTTATGGTTATGCATGGCACCATGAACCCGTAATGATGCATCACAGCAGCACGAACTGGGAGACTGTTCAAGATTTAGGAAATGATGGACAGACCCAAATACAATAAATAAATGAAAGGAAGACCTGGTTTAAATCACACACAACCCCAGACTAAGGGGAAGATTGACCTTTCAGCATGGTGGTCCGAGCTAAGACAACCGGAGTGTCTCTGGATGTCTTTAAGTGGGCCCGTAAATCCTGAACCTCTGAGGATAAATCCTAAGTTTGTAGTTTTTCAACTCCTTCCTGTAAAGTGTGACACATAATCTGCAAGGAAGGGAGACACGGTGTAAGTTCAAATATGCAAAGCTTGTAAAGGGATATCATTAGAAGCAACTGCAGCACTAAAATAATGGGTCTGATTATTTACTGTATATATTTTTTATTTTTAATGAATCTGGACTATGTGTTATTATTGAGTATTGTGTGTTTATTGACGGCAACAAATAGTTTAAAGTAGGTCCTAGAATATAAATGTTTTTACATTAAAACTCATATTCTATGTTAGTTTCTTCCTACAGTAACTCCACAGTACACCATGAATCTGAATGTGTGTCTTCAATTTCAGGGCATCAGTGTGATCTTCAATGTAGCCTTGGCACTTCTGAAGGTAAGGTAGCCCACACAAATACGTACACACACACACACACACACACACACACAAACAACAACAACAACACTGACAATCACAGCTTTGAGTGGAAATGGAAATGAACCCATACGTCCTGTCACTGTCAATTCAGATAATTACCTCAATCAGTGAGGATCATGCTGCTTCATGTTGCAAAAAATGTCTGCTCAACAGGCTACTGTAGCAGTGAATATGTGTGCCTGATCTACTTGTGATTTGTTCACATACTTCTTTCACTCAGACATCGAAAGACGACCTGATCCAAACAGACTTTGAGGGTGCACTCAAATTCTTTCGTGTCCCGGTTCCGAAGAGGTATCGTTCCGAGGAAAATGCGAAGAAACTAATGGAGCTGGCCTGTAGCATGAAGGTGAGTTCAGAGAAAAAACAATAATATAATAGAGTCTCAGATCACTATTAACCTATTTCCTGTAAAGCCTTAGTCTTACCTTGGTCTTCAAAATGTTATACATTTGTAATATTGGAAACAGAAAACTAGTCAGTATTTCTGCTAATCAGATGATAAAGTTGGAATGTAATGGATTGAATGAACAGATAAAACATCATTGGAGTTCAGCAGTGCTACTTAAATACCACTAGGGGCCACTTTTGAACCTTAAATTGAGTTTAACAGATGCAATGAGCACACACTCCTCTCTCTTTCTGTCTCTGTCTTTTAAACACACATACACACACACACTCACACACACCTGTGTCCTGACCTGTTTTGAACAGCCTGGCCTAGTTTAGAGGACCTGACTTTGAAGGTAACTTTGGGCAAAGATATTTATTAGCACAACCTCTGTAAAGCAGCCAGCGTAGAGCTTTTTGGTTCTCAGTTAGACAGGCGGGCAGCAGAGAATGACGCACAATAAGCTACTCCAGCAGAGAAAAATCTAGTGGAACTAAATCGGAAACAGCTGGAGTTGCTGTCATCTTAGAGGCATCAGATCTGAACATAAATCACGAGTTTGAGCTGATGAGGCTTCTCAGATGGGATACTCTATAAAACAAACTTTCTTTTGACTTGTTTATATTTTTTATGGAACTGTTAAGCTCAGCTATGTGTTATCAGCTACGTGTTTTAAGCAGTTACACAGAAGCACTTCTACCCACCGTTTACTCCATACTGTATTTACTTCAAGAAGTTACTTCTAGCAAATATATTGGCAAGACAAAATACCTCCCACAAGTCATTTGGCAAATTGACCTCAGGGAGTGCTACAATGTTGGAGCTGGAAATTAAATCTGAGTCAAGGTAGGCTAATCTGAAACTTGGATGTCACTATAGGGGGATTAACTGACCAGATTACTGGTGACCTCATTGACTGATGATACTGCCTTCTGATTGGAGCACAAAGCTTTCTGGGTTGCCAGGTGCTCTAACTTAATTGCCCGTTTTAGCTCAGATTTGACAGGTATGTCATAATCTCATAGTGCTATTTTAAACATGATTTAAATGCTGGATTCTTACATGTGAATTACTAACCTGGGGTTTCATCCATGCACATTCTGTTTATGGAAAAAGCACAAAATGATGGAAAGCTTAATTGATTACATTGATTTTTTTAATAGCTTTATTAACAGTATATAAAAGGTTAAAGTCAAACATCCTGGTCTTGACCCTTTGAACTATTGACTCCCCTACTTCATGGTGGAATTAGTACAGGATTATAGTGATCTTATCTCAGGAAGAGGAAAGGAAAAGGTTGTTGTACACTTAAGGAATCAGTGCTGAGTGACTGTGTGACTCCTAGTGGGAGGTATTAAGATAAAAACTAGTAATTGTGGTCAAAGGTCATTATCATCTTAAAATGTCTTAAGTGAGTATGTGGCGAAGGCAGTCATAAACTACAGTCAGGTCATAAAATGTATTCAGGAGGCAATGTCAGGGTCAACTAGGGTCATTTATGTTGTGTCAGTGTATAGTTGTTACACCTACTTTCTCTCCTCGTCTGCCAACCTTTTGACTTCTAAAACTAAAATATGCTAATTGCTCAGTGAATTTATATGAAAATCATTAAATACATGCAGGGTTTTATTTGTTTACCTGTGCCATCTCTCTATGTTTACTTCATAGCGGTCTACTTTGTAGCTGGTAAATATAAGTATGTATGCGTAAGTGTTACTACAGTTAAGAGTTACATATAGTCACAGGTTTCCCGCTGTTGTGTTAAAGTTTGACAACCTTTTCAAACGGTTGCTTTTTGTGTTGCAGAAACAGAACAGCAACCATGGAGAACAGGGTTTGTAACAGGAGGTTTTGGTTCAGATGAGCAGAGAATGATCAGAAAATCACCCAAGAGAGAGCAGGTGGTTTTACAATAGGCCTCTTCTAGCTGCTAGTGTACTTTAAAACAATAAGGACGGTGCTGCACAGGTAATTTGCTAATTTATAATTGATCCAGGACTTGTAAGATGAGAAATATATTATGCAGCTGCACTTGAGGTAGCTGTGGTTGCTCTGTGTTCCTAATTGCTTCTCTAACTAGCAACGTCTGGAGACCCAGCTGTCAGTCAAGGCAGCGGGAGAAAGCAGGGGGAAAAAAGAGTGAGAGAGGAGATGGATGAGGCAACTCCTAGCCTGAATGACCTCGTTTTCTTCCTGTTGTCTGTCTCCCTTTTACGGGGCAGAATGTGCCACCAAATACACTCCAAGAGCATGAACACCCACACACACAGAGACACACTTAGAGCTGGACAACATATGGGCCATGCTGTCCCAGTTCTGCCAGCATCATTAGGTGATGAGTGCTGGGCTCATTTGGAACATCTGATATACTGTAGCTTAATACTAAACCTGAAATTGTAACACGCACACGCTCTCAAAGACAACTGTGCATTGATGCTGCAGCTGTAACTAGATGCATTAAAATCCACAGAATGAACAAGCAAGTCTTGTACACAGTGTTGGTCCTCGCTTTCATGCTGAAAATCAGGCACATAGTGTTCATTGTGTGGTAGCTGTCTCTTTTTAAAAAGCCCAATGTGAGGCAGTGGCTGGCCAGTGAAAGGCCTGTTGATGAGATTGCCTAAATACAGTGTGTGTGTGCAAACTGCAACTGTAGGCATGAATCTGGCTCTGAGTATGTGTTTAACTGGGACGCTGTTTAAGGTGGTCAGAGGTGTACCACTGAACCTGAATTCTTATTTACTGAATTTTGTGTTCATGACCACAACAATGTGATAAATTGCTGATATATAGAGAATTCCAGGTTCCATCAGAATAACAGAGTAACACAACACAAAGGCTACAACAGTGTGTAATTGATTGTACAATGTAAATCGGGATTAGAAAATACAATGTTATCTTAATAAGCCATTAAAACTGCCCCTGTTGATGTGCATGTTTTGGTTTAATCTAGCTATTCTTTGATTTCTGTGTCTAGTAGTAACTTTATACTTTTAATTTTTGCATCAATAGAAGACCTTTTTAAAACAACAAAACAGTAAGGTGGCATGAGTTGATTTTGACCGTGTGGACAGTGATACCCCAGTGAACTGGCTAGTCAGACAGAAATTAACAGTATCAAAATGAGCCTATAATCGCTGCATATGGTCCATTACATCTTATTCAAGATGGACTAAAGAATGCCACAGTCCAGCAAAGATTATAAATGTTGGGTCCTTGTTTACAAAAGCTTGGGAAGACTCTTCTCTGGCAGCCACCATTAGCGTACGAGCCAAAGACTATTGTGCTGGTCTATATTTATATCTTTGATCATGTGTGTAATTGCAATTATTAGCGTAATTCTTCAGATGTGTGATACAGTTAATGAGCATCAAACGTTTGTTTTTCTCACTGCCCAACAGATAAGCCAGAAAAAGCTGAAGAAATTCGAGAAGGAGTACCACACTATAAGGGAGCAGCAGGAGCAACAGGAGGCCCCCATCGAGAGATATGAGGTAGACACACGTGCACATTAAGCATAAAAACTTAAAAGACTCCTCCATGTCATTAACATAAAATGGATTCTTTTTAAACTTGGTTTTTCTGACAAGAGATCCCTGTTCTTGTTGGAACATAATGTCTTTAAAGCGCTGCACCACCTCTGTGAGCAACACAAGTAGAATTAGAGATAAAGGTTAACTATTTTTATATAGTTTAATTTAACTATATCAGTATCCAAAGTGTTACAGTTGATCTCACAACTCTGTCTTTGGTGTAGATAATGGTGTTATTACTACATAGTGTTAAAACTATCACCACAGTCTGACAGATTTTCCACTGAACAGAATAAATCTCCCTCTTTGTTTTTTTTTTAATGTAGACCTTGACAGTCCTTGTTCGTAAAAGAAAAACTACATGGCACCAAAAAAGCCATTAATTGTACATGCCATAAGTCATCTCAAGGGTAAGGGGTTGGTTGGATGCAGTACAAGATCATCAATTACAGTCTGCTGTGTTTGCTCTTAAAAAAATGCTTATAAAAAGCAAATACCATTTTCAAAAGAGTCAAAAGAGGTGTCTTTAGATGGTTTAAATATTGCTATCCAAGGAGATTTTCATACACTCAACTATTAAGTCACAACTTGATACAGTTGACTGCAGTCGGGTAGTGGTTCAGTCAAATGTATTATCATAGTTTGACTTTAAGATACTAAATCATATTTCAGATTATCACCACTGCAATTCTCTAGGTATTTAAATCCTTTTCCAGATTCAGACTTCTAGATATCAATACTTTACCCTTAAGTCTTCAGTTTAGGTCTGTTAAAGATGGATGGGTTATGGCCTGTTAAACATTACAATCTCATGTGATCACAGTTAAGTTTTACACTCACACAATCTCATTCTGTATATTGTTGCATTACTGTGGAAACCACCAAGTCAGGCTTGCTTACACATTCACTCGCAACTCTTCATGATTAACTCCTTTTTCCCTGTTCTGCTATCTCTTCACTTTCCTTCCTCTTTCGTGTTCCCTCGCTTCTCTGCGTTCCTACTACATTTCTTTGTCTTCATCTGTCTCTCTTTTTTGACAACATTGTCTTTCCTGCTCTCTTCCTTCTTTTCTCCCTCTCTCTCTATGAATCTCTCTCTCCCTCCGTCCAGCGGGAGAACCGTCGTTTGCAAGAGGCTAACATGCGTCTGGAGCAAGAGAACGACGACCTGGCACACGAACTAGTCAGCAGCAAGATCGCTCTGCGCAAAGACCTCGACAACGTAAGCCAAAGAGAGAGAGAGAGAATATAGTTGTATACTTTTTTTGTTTGTATGTGTACAGATTTTCATGAAAATGTGAGTCTGTAAATACACTTAACTGAAGGAGTGGTATATGTGGCAACAATTGTGCAAGAACGGAAACATGAAGGAGAGTGAAAGCACAAGTGTGTTTGTGCAACAAATACATATACACGTAGCAAGAGCATTATCTCCACAGAGTATTATTATTTGTGTGCAGCACTGTTTGATCTTACCGTACTTGAAAGGAGAGACGGTAAAGAGAAAACTGAGAAGAAAGTAGAGCAAGTCTAACTTTTAGTGACCTCATTGACATTGAGTTATTTTCTCATGTGTGTGTCTGTGTGTGTGT
>NW_023339774.1:10448601-10448945 GCF_004916995.1 Morone saxatilis | reverse complement strand
TGTGTTTGTGTGTGTGTGTCAGGCTGAGGAGAAGGCAGACGCCCTGAATAAAGAGTTGCTGCTGACCAAACAGAAACTGGTGGACTCTGAGGATGAGAAGAGACGGCTGGAGGAAGAGTCTGCACAGGTTAGAGAGCCAGCAAAGAGGCACTTTTCAGCCTGATGTAGTTTAGACATCAGTCCAGCTTTTCTTCAAATCTCATGTGGCACCCAGGGTTACGGATAGTAGGAAGAGTTCAGAACTATTCTCAGGTGAAGGCATTTTCAAAATGACTGTGAAAAGAAGCTACTTAAATCTCCTTTTCCGGGGTCAAGAAGGAGACTAGCAGGAACTATGCAATATT
>NW_023339774.1:10433674-10448501 GCF_004916995.1 Morone saxatilis | reverse complement strand
ATGAGACCGAATGTGACTGAGCAGTCTATCTATGGACAGAGCCAAGAGTCTGAAGATTTTATTGATAAGGTCTCTGTGGATGATGGTTGAGCAGAACTGATCATACCACAACTGCACCCAAAGGTAGTGAAGCTGAATTTATACTTATGGGTTCATGGTTTAAAAGATATTCTGTTTACTGTCAGTGAGGACTGGAAAAATATTCACATTTGACAAGCTGAAATCTGAGATTTTACATTTTGTTTTTCTTAAAAAATGTTTTATAGTAAGTAACTAATCAATTAATCAACTGTAATATGCTCCTCCTCAAAAATGTAACTACACGTTGGGGCTGCTTGTGTCTGATGCTGATGGAGATTGTTGCTAGTAAAGAAAACTTTAAGGAAGTTAATAATAATTATAATAAACATAATAACAAAAATAAAAACGGGTTTACAAAGTGCCTTTACTGGGTAAAAACAACACAAACAACAACATGTCATGGCATTCACAAACTGCATCAGTAAAAATACATTGAATAAAACAAAAAACAATGTAAAACATAGCAATAAATAAAAGATAAAACACGGTGAAAGTTGTCAGTAGTATTCTCCTTTAAGAAACACATCTTGCAGAGACATAACATTGCAGACATTCTGTTACCCGCGATAGACAGGAGGCCAAAAATTAATCTGGGGAGACCAACTCTAAACAAAACAGCCATTATCGGATGAATTTCGACCAGTCAAGCCATTAGAACCCCTTTATATATCAAATGTCAAGCTCAAGTATTTCTGTCTGTCTCTGCCTGTTTCTCTGTATATTCATCTTTCTATATACAGGTCTGGCTGTCTGTCTGCCTGTCTGTGGACCACTTTCCATGCCTTTTTATCCCTGTTTGTATGGTTAAAAATTTAAATGTAATACAGCTGTCTCTGTCAATGTAATACAAGGAACTGTATTCCAAATAATTTCAGGGCATCTTCCATCTTCTGTGTTTATAATGATGCATACCCCACAGCCAATCCTCCAATCCTTGATTTTCTTCAGTTCAATGAAGTAACCTTCTGAGACGAAGGACAGACTTCCTTCCCCCTGTTCCCATGTGTGTTCAATGCTGTCCACCAAATGTGTTCTGTCTTCTTGAGTGTGTAGGTGTAGCCATGAGTGATTTATGTGCTTGCATAGAGGTTGTATGGAGGGTGCGACTTTGCCCTGGGCTTCAAATCTGCCAATACCTTTCTCTATCTTCTTTACATGTCATGGCATTCACACGGTCTCTGGGGCCTCTGACTCTGCCTCTGTCCTTGGTCCCCGCCCTGCCACAGCCTAACAGCATCTGTGCATGTGTTTGTTTCCACAGCTGAAGGAGATGTGCAGACGAGAGCTTGATAAGTCTGAATCAGAGATTAAGAAGAACGGCTCCATTATTGGAGAATATAAGCAGGTATGTAATGTATGTCTGAAAGTTGAATTTAGAATTTATTGCATATAGAAATCAATTAAATTAAGAAGTCAAATAATTTGTTGATTCCTTCCAGTTTGCATATGCAGCATTAAAAGCCATGCTGTTAAAATCATATTAATTGAAGCTCCAGTGTGTAACAATTAGGAGGCTGTATTGGCAGAAATGGAGTATAAGATTCATAGGCATGTTTTAATTAGTGTGTTATCACATGAATACAGGAATTGTTTTCGTTACCTTAGAATGAGCTGTTTTTATCTACAGACGCAGTCGTCTTCCATGGAGTCCGCCATGTTTCTGAAGTAGCCCAGAATGGACAAACCAAACATTAGCTTTAGATAAGGGCGTCTCCATTTTTCACAGATTTCACGTCCACTGTAGTTTCTCCTTTGCGCCTGGAAGGGGAGGGTGAAGCGAGGGAGTTGCTGTCTCCAACTACACCGCTAGATGTCTAAACACTGGACCTTAAGTGTGTTTCTTCCCTCACAAGTACATTTAAGAGCTGTGAAACTGGAAACTGTGGCAGACACACAGTTTTCTTTTTGAACACCATTTGTTTTCAGTTTAGATCCAACATTATAATCTCCTACCATCCTAAGGCAGGACAAATCCTGAAAGCTCTTGAAAGCGGTGATCAATACAACTTCCAATATAGACATGTAAATAAGTAATAAAAATGTAAATAATTATACAGATTTATAGTATAGTATATATTTATACATCTTAGAAAGTAAACATATATACCTAAAATAAAATACAACAATAAGAGATCTAAGCTGAGAAGAATGAAAATAAATAAAAGGGAGAAAGATATACACAAAATATCACAATCACATGGAGTCAGAGGATTCTGATTCTACATTACGTTAGCAAATAAGAGTGCTAAAAAACAGTAGTAAAAAGCAACAGGAAAACCACACAGGTAAATAAAATATATTACGATGGACATAAATAAAATAAATATGACCAACCCAGCCTTACGTACTTGTGCAGATCATTCTCTCCCTTAGTTTTACGTCTGGACTCTTAAATGTTTCAAGCTACATACAGATCCATATTGAGCTAAAAGGTCTGAAATATAGCAAGCAGCCAGGGCGTTAAGAACCTTAAAGGTAATCAATAACACCTTTAAATCAATCCTAAAACCTACTGGGAGCCAGTGTAAAGAGACAAAAATAGCTGTCGACAAATCACACCTCTTAGTTCTGGATAAAAGCCGAGCAGCTGAGTTCTGTACAGCTTTTGATTTCCAGCAGCGAGAAGTCCACTAATTATTTCAAGAGTTTTAGATTTTGTTCTAATATGTGGCTTGGATTAAATTTCATGAGGAGCTTTAAAATCTAAAAAAGATGAACAGAAAAGCTGCTCATTGATCTGGAAGAAGCCCGTAAGACTTGCATCTTTAATTAGCAAAGCTTCTCGTTGCTAATTAAAGATGCAGTGAATACAAAACAGGGTAGGACCGTACGAGTAGTGTGCAATTTATGATCAGACATAAACGTCAAATAAAGATTTAGGTCCACGTTGGAGTTCGGCCAGACACGTGTAAAAAAAATTTAAAGATTTAGTAGTATTTAAACGACTCACCATAATGCAGAAGGAACAATTTATAATGTTTTAACAAGATTGGATGAAATACTGCAGAAAAGCTGCCAGCAGTTGGTGATCTCATCATAGCAGCAAGTAATGGCCTGAAGGTTTGTTACCTTATTACTTCTATTATATCTCAAGGCACAACATAAATCAACATCAACGTCTCTTGTTCTGATCCTTCAGTCATCATCATTAAGATACTCCCTCATACTCTTATCAAGAGTACGGCTTTATTTGTTACTGTTGCTTGTAGTTTTGTTTATTTTGTGTACTGTTACTCAGTTTTGTCTGTTTTGGTTAATTTTGTGCACCATATCCTGAACTCTGGATGTTTGAAGAGTGAGTCTTTGAGCACCTCTTCACCATTTACTGTATCTTTCCTTATTTGGCTCGTCTTTTCAGATCTGTGATCAAGCCATTACCATGGCAAGATAACCCATAAATATTTAAAAATAATATAAGAGCAATCTGTTTTCATTCACTCATGTAGTTTGTGAAGCAGAAACGTCTAATTTTACCAATTTTCCTTAAGCTGAACCCAAAGCCTTTGATGACTGAGCCTGTGAGCATATTTTGAGTTCTTGTCTCTCAGAGTTCCTCTTACGGTGATTTTCATCCTTTCAGATCTCATCCTGTCACTTAATGCTTAAATATAAACCTACCCAGATCAAGTACTATTACCATCAGCACAGAGACATTATGCAACAATGCAGCTCTTATCACCCCCGTGGGGGCAGGCAGAAATAGCACAAAGACTAATTTAGAACCGACCTGAACTTCACCTGAGTCTAAAAATATTAGCAGCGGATTGGAATTGACAGCAGATCTGAAAACCGATGACAAGAGCTGTCGAAGAGGAGAGGGGATTTGATGGTTGTGTGTGTATTAGGGGCGAAAGCAGCCTTCAGATTGCAGGCATGCAGCTGGGAAGTGTGCTGAGCAGAACTAAGTGTGAAAATGGGGCTTTGACAAAAATAGTTCTTTTTGTGACAGGGAGGAAGGGGGTGATGGATGGAGAGAGGGAGAAAATGAACAGAAGTCTGTGGAGGAGAGAGGGAGGACAGCAGCATTCAATCCCCTGGGATTGACAAGTTGAGGAATGCCCCAAAATAGCCTGCGTTGTTTTCCAACTTAGATAACTCAAATTATTCTTCAAATAGAATTGTACTATTTCAGTGTCTGTGAATGCCAAGTTTATTTTTGCGGGATTAGAGCCAGAAGAGCTTTGTGTGTGCTAATTGCCCCTCCAGCCCACGAGGACAGAGAAACGTCTGTTAATGGTGAAGCTAAAAGCAGCGTCGAGTGGTGTATTGTAATCCCAATTGTAGGAGCAGAGCCAGTGTGGATGCACTCGGGCTAGCCGGGTACTTGCCAGGTACGGCGACATGTGCCGGTGCTCGTGTCTCTGAAAACTGTATGAAATAAAATAAATATAACCAAATACTTTAAAGCAGGACACCAGAATATTCAGAACAGTGCTTGATTGAGCATTGTTTCCCAACTGTCTGCTTCTTCTAAGCTTTATGCAAAATGTTGTGTGATAAAGCAATTAAAACTGCATGTGCTTACAATATACCCATTTTAAGCATACTGTAAACATGATTTTTTGTCGATGAAAATAAACATTTTCCCAGGCAGTGAAGTTACAGCAGGACCGGATGAATTATTGAGCGAAAACATTTCAAATAAATAAGACTGAGATTGTTTGTGGGAAAAAAAACGGAATATGAAAAAACATGAAAACAAAAAATGGCCCATGGGTTTTAAGCCTGAAATATCAGAAACAAGCACGGTATCTATTATGTGACACAACAGTGTTAGAGAAACAATAAGAATGGAAAAAAACAACTACCCTGTTCATCCTGAATTTAAATGAGTAGTAGTCTTTGGCAGTTTGCTTGCAGATGGTACAGCAATAAGGATTCCTGCCTGACGCGTACCCCCATCTTGCATAGGCTCGAACTCCCAGCAGAACACACTGTCCTCGTCACTTTGTCCCTCTCAGCCCTTTAAAAATGATCAAAAATAAAAGTGATAGAAATAATAAAATGCTTACTTTCCATGTGGGAGACAAAACTGACTGAAGGCAGAGCGGTCCCCACATCTCAAGTTAAAGCTTCATAAAGTGAAGAGATGTACAGCATGCCGTGGAATAGCACTAGTTAAAAAAAGGAAGCCGGGACAGTAAAAGAGAAAGGGGGCAGCTGTGAGATCAAGAGGGATAAATGATCAGTGGTGATGAAGGGATGTTTGAGTGAGGGGTTCAGTAATGGCAGTTGAGAGCAAATGAAGGAGAGGATGACGGGAAAAAAAAGATAAAGACACGTAGGAGGAGAAAGATGGATATCTGCCCGACTAAGGATACGCAGATGTATAGATTGATTTCTGCAAGTAGGAGGAGGAAGAGATATACAGTATATGCCACAGGGAATCAGGGAGATATGCAGAGAGCAGATAGAAAGATGGATAGTCGGTCTACAGAGAGGTGGGATGACCCGATGTTCCCGTTAGGATGACTCATGTCACATCGATCTCTCTGTTCGCCAGCAAGCTGTGCGTGGGTGCGCCTGTTTGTATGTCTGTCAGCATGTTTGTGGCTGTGGGTTATAGGTACAGGAGGAGGTGAACGAGAGATTGGGTATATGTAAGGATACACATGCATACATCCGATGAGCCCTGCTGGATAAACAGGACCTTGTGACGCCAATAATGGACTTACAGTAAGAGTAAGAGGATAAAGCCTCGGCCACGAAGACTGATTTACCAAGAGCCACAAACGGAGAGAAACAAGGCTGTGCACCAAATAACTGATTTGTTATGACGTTAGATTTTTTTGCTCTCTTGTCCAATTAGATCCTGGCCCTACTGTAAAATACTAGTAATTTTGAGTTTCAGTCAGCCAGCGTAGGGTCTTTATTATATAGAGCATGTATATTTTCCCACATTTTATTTCTTCCTGCAACCTTAGAAACAATGTCATGTCTCATTACACTAGAATCCTACTAATGTTATAATACAAGTTCATTCAGATGCACTTTATAGGCTACTCGTAAGATATAAACTGCATCTGTATTATGTTGTTTTCAAACGTACTACAACACAAGGACTTTCTAACTCGTTATAAAACACAGTCTCAATGCGATACTGATGCCTCTATACGACGTACATACACAGTGGGCTTGAGCGAGTACTCGACTGAAAGAAGATAATGTAACGAGTATAAAACAAGTAAAATGTATGAGTATCTGTACTCATCAACCCATATCAATTTCAGGCTTCAATTAACAATGTTCTGGTGTACCCATTCTGTGTAATCATAAGAATCCATAAGGTTTAACTGGTTGAACAGATACAGATGAGGATAATGGTGTACTTGCTCATCATTAATAAACAAATAAGAGCAAGAGCAAGAAGAATGGCTATTTCTATATAGTTATTCTTCATGCCTGCCAGCGGGTAACATTCGATCAGGCGATCAAGCCGATGGAAACACGACCACTTTTGTCCATTGTGGCCACTAGAATAAAGATGAAATGAAAGTTCCTTGTAGCTGCTTTAACACAGTGCAGCTCCCCATATACAACAGTAGTACAGTACTGCATATTGAGTGTCACGTTGAATGGCTCAGAAGAAATTCAATTGACTTCGGGTGAATTGTTGATCAAGTTGATGGCAGTCTGAAAGCAGCGTAACTGAACAGACTTTGTGAACAACTGTCTCTGTCTCGTATAGATCTGCTCCCAGCTGAGTGAACGACTGGAGAAACAACAGACAGCCAACCGAGGAGAACTGGAGAAAATCCGGGTGAGTTTTACACACAAACACATACACCTTCCAAGCGCTGCTGGGTGCATTCAGACACATGCTACAGATTCACAACTATAAGTGGAGCATTATTACAGAGCTGTGCTGCCAAATGTATGAATGCGTCTTTAACATTTGCTACTTGAAAATATAATGATATAACTACAGCGCTAAGGATTCTGGATGACAGCCAGAAACTGTGTCACTTTATTACTGATATATTTTGCATGTGCAGGTTGATTATTTATACCCACATTATGTTAGAGCTCAGATGATGTCAACTCACTACACTTTATAACAACATTAGACTGGCAAAATGTCTTGCCCCCTGAGATTTGCAGGTATGTTGGGAACTGCGTTGCCATCTCATTGTCTCGGCTGGCAGTGAAATCAAAGCTTTTGGGTAAGAATGAGGACTTAGGCCAAGGAACCCAAGCCCAGCATCTCACTTCCAGCACTTCAACAACTTGGCTCATGAATTGTTTGTTTATTCTGTAGCTGGGAGAAAGGCCATTTTGGCATAAAGCTCTGTCAGGGCTGCCCAAGGACTCACAAAAGGACAAACAAAAGGTTTATTGCAGCAAGGACAAGTCTTGTAAAGGATGTAGCTCTGTGCGTGCGTGTGTGTGTGGGGGGTAGAGGTAAATGTCCGCAATTATACTATCATGTTTGTTCTAGTGCTTTTTAATTTGATTATTTACTAATAATGGCAAATGCAATAAAACTGTCAGCAACTGCAATTTTAACTGATGTAGGGGAACACTGAATAATATATAACAGTAAGTTACAACAGTGTTAATTAGAAATGTTTAAATAATATACTGACATAGTTATTCACTGAAACTCTATTTAAAGTGACGACAGAAACAATTTCAACTCGGGCACTGTGCTGCTTCATTACTGCTCTCATCCACTTCTGCAGTGATGAGCTTAGAAAACGTTATGTGTAATTACCAATCAGCGTTAAACTCGGTTGACAGTTTAATCCAAATGAAATGTAATATTGTTATGAAATATTAAATTTGTGGGAACATCTCAACCAACACACTCAGCCGTATGAACAGATGTGCTGTGGGAAATGTGCACACTGCACTAATCTATGAACTGTGGTCTCAAAGGAGTCAACCTACTATACAGGACCCCGATCCTGCCCAACCTGCTCTGCCATTAAGAGCTCGGTTTGCCGTGAGCCAAATTTAGAGAGAGAAAGTGAAGCAAGAACACTCACGCTATCATTTCTACGCATGTACCTGTGCTGCAGTTGCATTATCCTGGTTTAGTCTGAGTATTTCTCCACTTTTAAAACACCTCCAGCGTAGCTTAGCTCGCCAGGCAAAGCTAACGTCCTACTCCCACAGCAAGATAGGTACTTAAACAGATTAACACTACAAAACAATGAACACGTTAAAGTACCTGAATGGGGTTTTGTCTAGCAGCACAGTAGTATGAGGCTGTGTTTGCAGTGATTTTCTGTTGCTGCTTGCACAAATGCTCTGTGCCTAATAATAGCTCATCACATACAAGGGCACCCAAAAAGAGCTCTTTGACTAAAGGGCTGGGTGGAGTGGAGCCCTGACAGAAGAGGGAAAGGGTAGTTGGCTTGTATGGTTACTACACTAATGAGCTGCCATGCTTCAGTAACTGCACAGAACACGCCATCTCTTCTCAGATTGTAAAAATATCTCTGCTGCAAAAGCACAGACAGGGCACATCACAGAATGACATGGTATAGATATTTGCATTTAGTTTAGACATTAGTTGTCTGGTTAGACGTTTTGTGTGCGCGCCAACAGTTGGCATTTTCTGCTGGTCCAGTTTATTTTTTGATTTGACTGGTAATAGTCTTTAAAGGTGCAAAAATGTGTGTCAACCAAAAGAAATCAAGCACACTAATCTCTATTGCATACACATCACTGTCTAACCTTTCTCTGACACAGAGCTTTCTTGGATGCTTTGATTTCTTTTGATGGATTTTCTAGGTTGAGTCTTGTTTTTTCACTTGCAAGTATTATTCCTTTGGAGCCTGGGAGAAGTCATGACGGCAAGAAAAACAACTTATCACAGCTCCCAATTTAATAATTTATGCTCTTGAATTAGTAATTTTTGTTCTCAAATTATTAATTCATGTTCTCGATTTAATAATTTCTGCTCTCAAATTAGTAATTTGTGCTCTTGGATTAATAATTAGTGTATTTATTTAATAATTTGTGCAAATGAACTTTACTTAATATTGTTTTTGGCTTTAGACAACTGCTTTCAAACTATGTCCCTTTACCTGGAATCTTTCTTTCATTCTGCCTTTTTTCTCTTTTACTCTCCTCAAGCTTAAAAGTATGTTCCGGTATAAAGAGGTCAGTCATTACCTTGTTTTTTTCTCTCTAACTTTTTCTCATTTTTCCTTTTCTAGTCCAAAGTGGAAGGCTGTGAGAAGTGCAGTAGTCTTTTCAACAAAGAGGGTCGTGTGCGGGCCGCTGTGACTACGGCGCCCGCTGGGGGGACTGAGGAGACAGACGAGGAGAAGGAGGGTTTGAAGAACCAGCTGAGAGAGATGGAGCTGGAACTAGCCCAAACCAAACTGCAGCTGGTGGAGGCGGAGTGCAAAATCCAGGTACAATAACACACAAAAATCAAACTGTAAAAGTTACAGATTCACATACACGATCGTGGCCATAGACATAGATAGTTGTTTTACCCCCTGATGCTGGAGGAGGTTGGGAGTCATGACTGATCTGTTGAGTTGCGCTAGAACAATATAAGTCTTGTTAGTTCTGCTCCCATCACAGCAAGCTAACATCGTTGCTGCTGAAATAATTGGTGAGTTTGAAGAAAAACAGGGTGAGACAGAAGATAGTGAACTATTTATTATAAAGGTTGCTGTGTGAAGGGTTTATTGGGAATGTTGAAAAGGCAAGATAAGGATTTCATATAATTAATGTTGTCTCTGAGAGTGGGAAGGGTATTGGGTTCATGTTGCTGATAAAATTTAATTTTTAAAAAGTACACAGAGGCCTGTACTCTTGAAAAATGAACAAAAATCTGTTATTTATTTGCAGACAGGTTTGACCCTTGTTGATCTGTGTGACAGTCATATTGATAGTTCTTGTCTTCCCTCTTCAATCAGGACCTGGAGCACCACCTGGGTCTGGCCCTCAACGAGGTGCAGGCTGCCAAGAAGACCTGGTTCAACCGAACGCTCAGCTCCATTAAGACCGTAACTGGGACCCAGGGCAAGGAGACCACCTAATCTGATAACCCCGTCATCCAGTTCAACCCAGACCATGTCTGGAGTTCAGTGAAACTCACCACGCTGAAACCTCTGGATGCCTCACTTAACCCACTGGGCCATAACTTTAACTTGAACATTGACCGTTAAATCCCAGGATGACCATTACTAGAGACTGTGTTACTTGTTCCTCTTATCAAAAATGTCCTTGTGTTTCCCTGTTCCCACCCTTTCTGATCTAATCACCCCCATTCATCTCCTCCCCTCTCCAACCCGAATGACTACGGCCGACTGTGCTGATGAGAAGGGGTTGAAAAGCATTAGATGAAGTACAATGGTACCACTTTCCCCAGAGAAACAATGTGCTTCCACCGGTCACAGAAAAAAAAGAAGAAAAACGTTAAAAAATGAGAAATGCTTCATTTATTTCTGTCTTTGTACTGCTGATATTAAAGACCCGCAGAAGGAAGGTAGGACATCTGAACTGCAACTGTCCTGATGGGATAGAGAAAACACTCCGTCCTTCCTGACTCTTCTGCGTGCTCCCCTCTAAACTACTGGCACAAACCAACCAGTCCCTGTAAAACTTTTGTTTTAGGTACGAGAGCTAATAGACGCCTTTTCAAAACTGAGCTTTTTCTAATTTACGTTGAACAATACCTTTCTTTTTCTATGTATGTACATGAATGTGCTTATGTAAAGAGGATATGTGTGTTTAAGTGTGCATGTTCTTTTGTTTTTTTTGTTTTGTGCTGACTGTGAGGTGTATGTGTTTGTGTGTGTGCGAGACTGAAAAAAATGTGTTTGAATGCATAAATAATTGACTGCAATAACGTTAAAATGTGTGTATAAAAGAAAGAAGGAAGAGAGCGTGTGGAAGTCTAAGGGAAAGAAAAAGCACTAAAGTTTTGAGTGTGTGCATGCATGTAAGGGAAGTTTTTTCCTGGTTGTCTAGTTTCCTTTAATGTTCAAATGTGTATATGAATGATGCTAAAGAAAAGTTTGCTGACAAAGCCTTGATCTGAAGGTCGATAAAGATGAAACTAGTGGATATGAATATATGATTTACAGTCAGAACAGAACCATAAAGCCTGTTGTGATAACCTACAGCAGCATAACGTTCCTCATATCAAACTTCAGACAGAAAACATGCTTGAGGTTGGTTTGGTTTGGATGTCCTAGCACAAAGAAACAAAAAAAAAAAGCTCCAAACCATGCAAACCTCTGCATGTGCTATACAGTAAGTGTAAGTATGTTAGAACACTGTTTAACTCCAGATTGGTGCAATGCTGGTTACAAATCATAAACATCACTTAGGGGAAGAGTAAAGTCAAAATGGAAAACACACACACACATACACAGAATGTTGTAATTCCTGCTGCACTTGAACACACCTTTAAACCTGCCTCCCTCTTCTCTGGCGCCAGCTGTGATCTTTGACCTTTAACCTTGACCGGCAGGGTTATGTTTGATACTCTGTTGAGCGGGGTGGCAGGCCGTGTTGTGTTTACTTTTCACAGTTCAGTCAGAGCTTTGGGATCTCTTTTACCACTGTACACACACAAACACTGAATTACACTGTTCATTTTTTATCAAGGCGGGTACAGAACAAACACTCAGTGGCCACTTTATTAGGAACACCTGCTTGTTAAAGCGGTCGTCTGTGTCCTCTAAACACGCAGACAAGGTCAAGAGGTTTTGTTGCTTTCTGGCAAAAATATCAGGAATGTAGAAATCTTGGCTTGACTGTAGTTTCCATCACTGACAGCTAAGACCAAGAAGATGAGGTAGGCACAGTAGGCAGGTGGTTGCAAAAAATTGAGAAATGCTACATGATGCAACAAATGATAGTTTCTGTCATCACATGCTGTCAGAATTGGTGTAAAAAAAAAAATGGTATCCTGTGTTTAGTTAAAGGCAGTATCTGGTGCTGTAATGGCATTTTCCAATAATATCCCTTAATGCCGCGGCAGTAATCCCGCAGTAAAAGCACTGTTACTGCCAGGTGTGTCTCTTCAAGGCACTCGTCATCTCAAGACAGATCCGGCAACATGACAGAAACTTGTGTTTATTCCGGCTGCTTGCACTCGTCTCGGTAGAGCACCTTTGGGATGAGGTGGAACAGGATGACCATAAAACAGGCATCTTGCAGCTTCCAAAAAAAAAATCTGCGGGAATTGATCGACTTGATCGAACCAGTGTGGAGCAAAACTCCTGTGACACATTTTCAACACCTTGATTAATTCATGCCTCAAAGAATTCAGTGTGTTCAGGAGAAGAAGGAAAAAAAAAAAGCAGATGTTGAATATTGAAGTGGGCACTGAGTGTATACACACACACACACACACACTGTTGTGAATGTAGGGGCAGAAAAGTCACACACACACACACACACACATCAAGACACCTGTCGACTGCCACAAGTGTAACTCTGCACTTTAAGTGTGGATCAGTATCACAGGAGGAACTCTGTCAGTCACAGCACTTCAGAGTGATGCCATCAGAGGTCAGACTGGTAAATCAGTCCAGAGGGGATGGAGGGGCGGTTTAAAAACTGCTTTGGTGCGTGTGTGTTTTCATATTTAGCGGACTTTGAAAGGTCGCTCAACAATATTTCAATTTCTATTCATACTTTATGAATCATATAAGACTGAAGCAAAAAAAAAGGAAAAGAAATAGCTATTTAGTTTTGCCAGCCTAAAATGAACAGTTACTGTAAATTGCATCTAACTTAAAGGTTGAATCTGATTGGCTGGAATCTACTTGTGATGTCAGAGGAAAAGTCGAAGATTAAAAAAAGGTCGAAAAAGGCCATTCCTCTAAAGGCACTGGGTTGTATATAACAGACATTAAACAATGAATATTGAGTTTTTGTTTATGATTTTCTACTCTGTAACTATAACTAATGTTGCCTACTTGTACCTACCTACCTGCTGCCGTGCTACAGTTTAATCCACAATGATGTTTTATGTTTTTAATGTTTATTTTGCTCCAAGCTTCTCAGTCAGACTGCTGTTTGGTTAATTAAATGCCAAAACGTAGCTTTATCATCCAACAACAAAAACATTATCAAGTGTGGAAATTGTAATAGTGTAGGATGCATTGTGTATACTTCATGAATTTCAATATAAAGATATCAACACAAAAAAAAAAAATATGTCTGCCTCTTTCTTTTAAGTGTGTTCAATAACCGCAGGACTGTTCAGCAATGTACAAAGCGACTGTTCTGGTTAGGGTTAGGGCTGTTTAAGTGGAAATGAAGATGAAATTGAGTCAAGCTGACGGTATTCAGTTCATCCAGAGTGTACAGTCAGCAGGAAGAGCTCAAATCAACTGCTGATCACAGAAATGCTACAGACTAATGATGTCTACAGGAGCTGAAGCTGAGAGAACTAATTAGCAACGGATCTGACAATCGTTTTATTGAGGAAAAATATCAAACATCTGGCAGCAGGAGCTTTAATGTGAGGATTTGCACCTTTTCTCTCTCTCTGATTGTACTTTGAATATCTTTGGCTTTTGGACTGCTGGTCGAAGTTAAGAAGACATTTAAAGACATCACCTCAGGCTCTTATAAACTGTGATTGGCATGTTCCCCAATGTTTGAACACATTAGATATGAAACTAATCATTGATCAAACTAAAACAAATTATTGACAGATTAACTGATCATTTAAAGTGATGGGTAGTAGCAGGCCTGCTTGAGCTGGGTATTGTTTAAATACTTAGCAAAACAACCAAAACACTTTCTTTTCTACAAAATACATTTATTTTCATTTGTCAAAAGAAGCCAAAACGATCAGATATTAAATAGTCTACAAACAAGAACTTTACCTGAAAAAAAGAGTCTAAAAAAGGAAGAAGTTTGGTTTAAATCAGGAACTATTTTATCAGAGAATAGGTAAGAAAGATTACCAGACACTATGAGCATTTATTTATTTAGTCAGTTTATTCTGAAATGTTGTCTCTCTCTATATCCAGCTCAATTAACATATTATGCCTCATCAGAAAAGGAAGAAGTTTCACCTCAAACAGCTGCTGGAAATAAAAAACATCGTCTGTACCATTCGGAGCCACTTTCCCCCATCAACGCCTTCCCTTGGATCACTCTTAACAAGAATGCGAGCACTAAATATATTGCGTTTGAGGCTCTTCACCCATCTCAGGATGTCGCCTGAAACCTTAAACACTGGAGGTATTTATAGTTATTTATTGGTGTTTTGCATCGTTATCCGTCTCCAGAGTTCAAAGTCTTCTCCTTCTATTAAAATCTATAAAAGCGAAAACATGTCGTTTCCCTCTCCGTTCCCTCAATAACATTTCATATTGCAGCAGAAAAAGGAGGAAAAGATAAAAAGAGGTGCTGTTGTTATAATGAGACTTCTCTAACGCACCTCTTGGGAACACTTCTCCGGACATCTGAGAGAGTTTTTGAACATGAAAATAAACCCGTTTTTCTCCCAGCTAATTATGTCTTCTGAAAACAGCCTCTATCTGTCAGCCACTTGAGCTGGATGGAAATCTCTTCATAGCTTTTTACTTATTCCGGCTCCGGTTCTATCTCTCATCTCCTCCCTCAGAGAACATCCCTCATACGGTCGCATTGTTATCTGTGTGGGGATGAGCTATTTCCCTGCAGTGGCCCCAGTGTATAAAACGTACAGTGTGCAGTGATTTCTTTGCTGGAGGTCCCACATATATCATTTGGAGTGTTTAGAACTTAGTGCAGGCCCATAAAATTATCACCTTCTTCAGCGATGACG
>NW_023339774.1:10425130-10433643 GCF_004916995.1 Morone saxatilis | reverse complement strand
GTCCGCCACTGCAGATTGCAAAGCAGCAGGCATCACGAGTTGGTAACCCGGTACCTGCAGCGGCTGGAGGGACCAAGCGTCAGCATTATGCAATCAGCCTGACACCCTCTCTCTCTCCCCCCCTCTCTGTCTCTCCAGCTATAAATACAACCAGCGAGGCAGCAACAGCGTAAAAAGCAAGAGGAGGAGTGCTGATGAGACGGCAGTGTTCGGTTGCTGCAGTCGTTGGTGATTTGTGAGTCGGGGATGAAACTCTTTGTGTGTGTGCGAGTGTGAGCGTGAGAGGGGCAGTGTGGAGCTATTTGGATCCCAGAGCCTCCCAACAACCTCCTGAACTGCCCGTCACCCGATCTTCCCGACTGCAGACACACACACACAGACACCTCTACACACACACACACACACACTGAGCTCAGGCTTCTGTTGCTGCAGGCAACTTTGACAGGTTAACGTCAGATGTGAAAAGTAACTGAACACATCCACATATTGCACACGTCGGAGGTCCACTTTAAAGGATAAGTTCACAGGTTTTTCACATCTTCAAACAGTAGTTCACATGTGTGTATGTACACTGACACTGTAATTGTCCCTGCTTACTAAACCTCTCCCAACACAGTTCCAGTGTAAGAGAGTCCTTGCTCTTTGTAAAAATGTTGATAATAATAGATTTTCTAAAGCCAAATTCGAGGGTATAACTTCATTAGACAAACCAGGTGTGTATCTTTTGGTACAAAAATTCCCTCTATTTGTTTCCCAGACATTGTTTCCTTGCTGAGGGGTTGTAACTGAACCAGTATGGAAAGTAAGGACAATAACAGTGAGCAAAAGGTTTTCAGGTATGTGAGTATTGTGTATGTAGCTGACAATATTGCTGATGTTGTTCCTGTTTCAGTGTCACAATGAGTGACGTTAAGCTTTAACTAATGACTGATTATCTGAGTTGTCCAGCAACTTACCGATTAATCCAAAGCGTTTCAGCAGTATTTGATGACTATTATTTTAATGTGAAGCAGCAGGTCTTGACTATACATACTGAAATATATTCAATGAAATAGTGTTGAAGCAACTGTTAGGTGTAACCATAAAAAAGTGTCCAAGTTTCAACCCAGTTGACCTTCAAATAACCAAATTAGTGCTTAATAGTGATTTTCTCCTGCTAATATTTTTATCTAAGAACATTTTTATAACGGAGACTTTTTGTCGTTTACATTATGGTGTCTATACTTTTACAGTAAGGGATTTAAATATTTGTTTAAATCATATGTAAACAGTATGTTTCCTCTTGCTCACACACACACTTACCTTTCTTTTCCCATTATTTACTCACTTGTGGAGGACCGCAAATGTGCGACTACATGGAAGCTTGAAGCGACCCCTTGAGGTGAAATCCTGTCTGTTGAATCTCGTTAGTCCTGCTGCTGTTATCGCATTTGTTCAGGAGAGAGAGGGTGAACAAAGTAGAGCCCCCACCTGTTCAGAAAAGATATTTGTCGAGTAAAAATGTCACACTTCTCTGCTGTGTCCAATTACTTTGCTATCATTTCCCTGTTAATGGAGACTTAAGCCTGAGGATATTCTTAGGGAGGGAAACATATCATTTTTGTTAATCCATAACATCTGATTACCATAGTCAAGGTCTTCAAGTTAGACTTGGGTGTTGGGGAAAATAACAAGAACTTCCTCTCTAAAATATAGGTCTTGATTTTTAATATTTAATGGACATATCACCCTCAATAGGTAAACGCACCTTTTCAACATTCAATTTTCTAAAATATAAGCTCACAGTGTTAGAAGTGGTCACATTGAAATTAATTTGGAGATAGTATAACTCAGAAAATACTTGATTAAATTTGGTGTTTTTCCCCAAAATGTCCACATATAATAAACTCCATATACAACACTTTCCTGTACCAATTATTCCACCTGACTGCCTTGGTTTAATATCAATATACCTCCACTAAACTTAATTTAAATCAGTGCTGTTGTTCTCAACTAACAGCGTTCAAAGTCACAAATATGTCAAAAGCAAGGTGGAAAGAAGTGCTACAGCAGGCAGAGTTTATACAGATAAAAATCCATTATCCAGACTTCAAACACTCCAGCGTGCCTGGTAAAATAATAATTAGTAAACTTAAACTTGTTGTGGTAAAGACAAGAAGTTAGGGTGATTGGCAGCTATCTCAAACTGTGTGGAGGAGCAAGACGAGGTTTGCATTGACACATGATCTACCTGAACCCGAATTTCATGATTAATTAGAACCAAATAAATTTATTCAAACATTCATTACAATTGGTGATATTAAGGATGCCCTGTGGAGTTTTCTTGTAAACAAACAAAACTGTTATTAAACTTTGCTCATCAGCTACTAGTGGTAAAAAAAATTCTGCAAACTGCTGTTTTAAAGGAACATTGTGTATGATTGCAACCAATTGAATACTCCTCGCCTCACTCTCCCCTTTCAAGCATGTAGGAGAAACTACCGTGGCAGTGTAACATTGAGGCTCTATTGTCAGAAACGGAATATAATATTCATAGATATGTTTTCATTTGTGTATAATCACCTGAATATGAGATTCGTCATGTTTTCTTTACCTTAGAATGAGCTGTTTATATCTACACACTCCTCTGGCCGTCTTCCATTGAATCCGCCATATTGAAATGCCATGTGTCTACAATGGCTCAGAAGGTACAAAGAAAACAATGTGTTATGTGGTAAAAGGTCTATTGTTGTACTCATTAAAATTATACAAATAGCCTTTTTGGTGAATTTTTGGTATGAAACTGTACTGTGTAGGTCTACCACAGGTTCAGCTAACGTTAATGTTAAATTTCACATTTAATTATGAGATATTTGTAATTTTAGGCTAAAATATACATTAAAATAGTGAGTGATTTTTTACGACCGTTTGTTTTCGGGATAACGGCTTCCGGTCCAATGTGACGTTTACAGGTATGACTAGGCTTGGAGAGTAACGGATTACATGTAACTGAGTTACATAATCAGGATATTTAAAAAAGGTAACTACAAAAAATATATAAAAATTTAAATAAAATATTATTATTATATATAAAAATATATATAATAATAATAATACACAATGAAAAATACAGCATTAATTTGCATTTTTATTGTTTCCATTCTCTTTTGAAATGTCCCATTGTTCTGTAGTCTTACAGGAAACACTTGCATCCATACTTATTGATATTTATTTTTTGTTGTTTTTCATATTTGGGGTTGAGGTAATCCAAAAGTAACAGAAAGTAATCAAGTTACTTTAATATTAAGATACTAACAGGTAATTAACCCTGTATGACAAATAAGATAATGGAAAAAAGGCTACAGATTATGTGTTCTCAAGCAGCTGTAGACTCGATATTAGTTTATTTTATAAGTCCGTTAAAATCTTCACCAGCAATGTTGTTACCTATAAACAGGCACTGAAGTCCTGTGTCAGGAGGAGAGGAATGAGTCCTGTCAAATTAATCTGAGTTGTGAGCATATCACAGCTTCCTGTTACCAGCTGAAACATAATACGGGTCATCTGAAGAAGCTGTCAGCAGTCCAAGGTCATTTAATGCCCTGCAGTGTATGAATCTGGACCATGCATGCAGATGCCTCTGGTATACTGTGTCTCACTGGTTTTCCAGATTAGTGTGTACATAACTCTGAGATCAGGGGATGTGATGAGACAGTGAGAAGAGGCACATGGCCAAGTTTTCTCATCAAACTGTGATCTGATATTTCTGCTTCTGTTAAACAGCCTCTGTTTATTTCCCATCATGGGCAAATTTCTAGACAGAATGAGCAATTACCTCCTCCACGAGCCCTCTTCTGAGCACTGCGGGCTCCTCATTGTTAGAAAAAGTATCTTACTCTAGACGTTTGTGTTTAGGATTTTTTATGTTGAAGTGAGCTGGCGTGTAAACATCGCATAACATTCAGATTTCTGACACTTCCATCTACATTACCCACATTCTTGTCACTTTTAGGGAAGAATGATACTATAAAAAATAAGCATGAATGGATGTTGTAAAGGAAAGCAAACTAAACTGCCACATTTGACACCATCCACTGATATCTGCTAAGCAGCATTTAAATCGTCAGGATAACTGTCACTGGTTGGAGAGTTTAATCCTCATCCTCTCTGTCTTGTTCTCTTTCCCTCAGACAAAAGACATACATTGTTTTGCAGTTGTTCTTTTTCCGCACACAAATACACACTCATTGCTTTGCAGGGTGATTGGCAGCTGTGGCTGTGCGCTGATGGTGTTGACTGTCGGAGATGTCACCGGATACTCGGACTTAGCCGTCAGCAGTGTTGCTGTAAATATGATTGACAGCTCATGTTGCTGAACTGCCCTGTGCTGAAGCTCTTCTTTGACAAACTTGCCAATTATCGCCCATAAACTTGTCTCTGTGATTATAGTATGTCATAATGACACCAGTGTTATCACTATTAGGTGTCAAAATGTTGCCTTAATGATGTGAGGAATTTTAAGGTGGAACTAAAATAAATTTGTCATATGAAACCGACCCAAAATATTGTGCTCGAGATGACAACTGGGAATGATGCACCCTAAATTCAACAATTCATTAAGACCAAAATGAAGACTTTCCTCATGAATCCGAGGGTGGGAGTGGCCAAATCAGTGTCCAAGTGCCACACCCATGAAGACTGGTGGTAATACAACAGTAAGTGTTATATTAAAGGTGTGTTCTGTGTGGATTTTATTTCTAATGAAGACTTCTGAAATGTATTGATTTAGAAATGATATTTTCATTTTCACATTTGTGTAGGAATACGTCATATAATTGTTTTTAGCCATGTTAGCAGTGGCTGTAGGGATGGTACTGTGAGGCAGTTGATTCACCACTTTACTGAAATATTATTATATACTATTGGATGAATTGCCATGAAAATATTGTACAGGCATTCAGGATCCCTTCAGGAGGAATTGTAGTACCTGCTGATTCCTGACACATTAACTGTGATTAGGTAAACATTTTAATTGGCATCATTTGTTTTAATTTCTACTTTTTCTCACATAAAATCTTAAAATGTACTATATTTCTTAAAATACGTATATATAGTTAGTTTAAAACCAAGGAATGTCTTTCTTACATTAAATCTTGTGCTGTTATTTCCTTTAACTTTCCCTTATACAGTGCTGACACTTTGTTTGCAACGTAAACACACAGTTAAACCCCCATTTTGTATTTTGGCAACATTATTTTTCACTCATACCTTTGCTCACCATACATTCACTTACACACAAGTCAATCTGTCAGTTAATCAATTCCTGTTTTCAATAAAAAAAAAGAAGGATACGACTCACATATAGAGATTCAGCACTTTTTCCGATTTATTTTCAGTTCATCAAGCATAGATTATGTCAAAAACAGTGACAACCACAGATCATCACTGCTGTGAATGTTGCTACTAATCAAAACGATCAATACAGCGAGGACCCCTTCATTCATTGTCACTGGCTTCTGGTCACCCGTGAGACTCCCACCCTGTCGCTGTTACATTTCACAACATTTACTTTGATAATTTCATAGATCGAACAGATTCTGTGGACAGATATCACTTCATAGTTTCATAGGCAGCATCGTAAAACAGTTTCTTTTAATCCCCCCTTTGTCAAAAAATAAAATTAAAAAAAATTATATTTACAGGAAAAAGTAAACACTCATCACTCATAAGACGCTACTTTTGTCAAAACATTATAAATAAAAATCGAATAAGGGGAAAGAATTATGAATCATATCAGGGTGGATGCGCCCAAAACAACTCTCACACACAAGTAGTTCAAAAGATATATAGATGTATATATATGTATGTATCCATATATATTCTGTATATATATATGCTTCTCTACAAAAAAGCAAGTTTACTCTTCCTTATGAGTAAATACATTCTACTCTACAATCACTATAACAACAGTGTACATTCCCAACCAAAATGCTTTGATCATTTATCAGGAGGATATTGGACTTAAACAATCAGTGGACCATGACCAGGATGCAACAACATGCTCAATGTGACTGCAATATTGTGTGGATGAGCATGTGTGTGTGTGTGTGTGTGTGTGTGTGCGCATATGGGTGTAAAAAAGCTTTCCCATCCCCTCGCGTCTATGTGCTTGCCAGACGAACACACAAACGCACACATTTCCCCCGTGACGCACATGCACACACACCCAGAGAAAATGATCTGTTCGGCAGTTAGTCTGGTTAACTTTGCCTCGGCCGTCGAAACGTGATGCCGGATCTATTTTTGCTGCTCTGCGGAGTTGAGAGCGCCTCGCAGATGGACTTTCTGGCTCTTTCTGCAGCTCATCTCCCATTTTGCTTCCAAAACACATTCAAGCACAACTCCCAGACTCAAACTCCAACTTTCTGTGCTAATGCAATAATGAGCAAGACACAGTTTTTATCCAAAGGCTGGATTTACACACAGGAGAGATAATTCTTTTTTAAACATTTTTTTACCTGACATTTCATAACTGTCTAGACACTGAATATCAGATCACATACCGCCTGGTTTCTCACTTCTGAGACTGCCGGGATGATCAGATTTGCTTAACAAAGGCTTCAGAGTCTTTGGTGTGTGGAAAAATCCCATCCCGCAGAGCTGACCAGTTTCCCAAAAGCATATCTCCATCATTCACTTTCCGACCTTTGACCTGGCAGGTGGATGAAGAGGTGCCTAAGGTAAACCGGGCTCAAACGATCTCCAAATAGAAAGCCCAAAAAACCTGACGTTACCTGGCAACGAAAGCACTCAGAACCTTTCAAACTGCTGAACATATTGCAGCATCTGAAACGCGTAAAGCTCCTGCATTTGGTGCCAAAGAGGTTCTTTGATGACAATACTCCTCCTTTGTTTCTCCTGACAGCAAAGCTCAAGTTGTTCACAGATGAACTTCTCCAAAAAGCAAACTTAAGAGTAAAATCCATTATATACAGTGCTACAGACAGCCCGTTATACAGCACCAACATAACAAAATGTGGGAGGTGGGGATGTGTTTTCTCAGCTATACATGGCTCAAATCCTAAAGTACAAACAAGGCCTAACCACTTCTGTTACTGTCACTACACACAGTACAATCTTATGTGTTATATACAAACCACAAAGCAAAGAATGTAATGTTGTCTCAATGTGCTTGGCTGTTATTGTCGGCGAATGCTGAAATATTTACATATACGATTACATGTGTGCTTGCCTATTTGCATACACGTGTGTGTCAGGTGGCCCTGAGAACGATGTGTGGGTGTATTTGTGGGTTTTGTGCTTCTTAGATTTAGGTGTAATTGGTGAATCAACCACAATCAATGGGACCCAGAGTCCAGCACAAACAACCATTACTCTCTATAAAAGGTATCCACATGGACATTACCTGTCCAAGCCTTCAAACCGGGCTGCTGTGAGAGTGAATGTGTCCCAGTAATGTTTTCTATTCTGACACATTTATAGTCATCTTTCTGATGAGTATGGGAAACACAGCTGAAAGATGCTGAGCCTGCTCCTCTGCCTCCCTATTATTCTCCATGTATTAAATAAAGCTTTTTTTTTTAATGTCGATTATGAAAGAAGCAGCATTTGTTTGATTTGACTCTTTGTTTCTCATGCTTTTTCTACATCATCATTAAATATATACTTTTAAAGAACAAGAAAAAAAATTATTTTCCCTGCGATTATACCTATTAGACCACAAACAACTTGGATACTTGGAATATATTTTTTAAATCAAACATCTGATTTCTCTTTTGCATCTAATCTCGTTCTTACTTTTATAAGTAACGTTAGATTTCATTGTAAATCCTAGCAAGAAACACATATGTGGGACCTCTGCCTAACCTGGGGACAACAGCTCCCCAGCGTGCACAGTCACCAGACTGCCGGCTGTGCCAGGTTTTTAGACCGACTCTCCCTCTGCCACCCTTCCTCTGAACGTGTCGTCCAGCCAACGGACCAACAGGACAGGGTCAGTCGTCAGGGTGACTTCTCCTGCGTGTCTGTTCAGTCTAAGGGGAAATGAAAAGGTTGCTCACTGAGGTATGACTGTCTGCCTTATTAATGTGGGCCATCTGGACAGAGAGGACGGGGGCAGAGAGAGAGAAAGACAGAGAGAGGGCAGAGGGGAAATTAGGAGGAATTCTTAGCTGATAGAGAAGGTCTGTTTCCACACAGTCAAGCTCCAGGTTATTCACATCCCTGTGAATTCCACACGAGGACGAAAAAGTCAGGGCAAAGCAGTGCCCAGACTTTTAGAGACGAGTCGACCAAATGTGCTCGGAGACCACAGTACAAAGCTTAGAACAGCTATTCTGCAAAACCCACAATAAAAAGAGACAGCACTGCAAAGATCCACAGTTAATGAACATGGATGGATCTAGTTTCCACAACTCTTTCCACTTCCTCCATCTCAGCATGTTAATGCATGTCAAAAAAGTAAGATCCTGGCACTACTTTAACCCTGTAAATTCCAGCCAGATATGCGAAGA
>NW_023339774.1:10402804-10425091 GCF_004916995.1 Morone saxatilis | reverse complement strand
CTCTGTGTTATTATTACAGATTTCTGTTCAATCAGACTGATCAAAAGCTTGTTTGCGTCACCTTACCACTTTAAGACGCAAAACCCAATGAGAACAATCCAATCTCACAATCACAGCTTGGTGGCATCATTTTACGCATCTTCAGTTTTTCAAATTCTCTTCACTGCCATCTCAATGGTGTCATAAAATCCAACTCTAATTTGACTTATTGTCTTGGAAAATGGGCTCTGGGGCATTAGTGAGTCTGTTGTCTCTTTCTCAGCCGTTGCTTTTTGTTGAATCAAAGCCAACACAAACACAGGAGATCAAACTGGTGCCCAGATGAAGGTGAGTGTGGGGAGAATCAAAGCCGTTTGATGCACATTCTGTTTGATTTTGCCTCTGCTGACTGACAACTCGTATCTATTAAAGCCTAAAAATAATTGAAAAAAAAAAAAAAAAACTGATGAAGAGCTTTCAGAAGCATGTAAGCACCACCGAAATTCACAAACATCCCACACAACGCTGAGTGAGTACTATGAGTATACTGTGACTGCTATCACTGTGTGTGCAGTGTTGTCACACCTGTTTGGCTTCAACAATACAAAATTACCTCTGAATTTATGGAATATCTCTCCTCTTAGTCTAATTACTTCCTACATATATTCATTATGTGTTAAAGCAGGCTTAAACCAGCCACACTACCACTACACGCTCAACTACTCATACGCAATATACATATATTTTGAGACTAACAATGATCAACTACAAATCTAATTCCCTCTTCTGCTAACCAGTCCTGAGTAGTTCAACAAAAGGTGAACTGTCCACCTTATGGCTGGCTGACAGCTGAGGTCTGAAGGACGAAGATGCTTCACATCTTCATAAATACCCAACTTCGTCAATAGACATTTTTTAACGAGATGTTTTGATCTTAAAAGCTAATTTTGCTCCTGACAAATGTCAATTGTGTGTCTTTTGCTCGAAATGTTGAGAATCACTGTGTGTGAGCATGTTAAGCCTTACAGAGTGAAACTAGGGATGCACCTATCCTCCTCTCTCTCCCCAATACCGGCACCTGCACCAAAGGTATCTGCCGAGACCAGCGCTGTTTTTTTAAATTTTATTTAAAATCTGTAAACCTCGCTGTGTGGAACTCATTGGAATTGTTTTAATGAGCTGTAACACAAAGCCAGAGATTGCCGTGGTCAATACTGATCAGGCATATATTGGATGCACTTTAACGACCAGCAAAGGCGGTAAAACCTCAACCCATAACAGACTACTGAAATGTGCCAATTGCTGCAAATGATAGTGGTGATGCACAGACAGGATCATATGAATCCAATTTAAGATCCCATTTTTGATGATTCCTGCAGGGCTATTCCTTAAATGAGTCCACCAGCAGTTTTGTGCTGTCTTTCCCACTATCTAACAAGGCCTTTTCCCACCAGCAGCATTACACACACACGTACAGTAGAAGACAGCCACTGGGGGGGTGTAGGGAGGGGGTGTGCGTGAATGGTTGTGCAGAAATAAAGAAATAGTAATGGGTGTGAGTGAGCTGTGCTTTTTGGTCCCTAAGGCGAGCGGGACAGAGCTGACGATTGTTCTGAGTGTTGATGGACGTTAACATGTGTTGATGGTAGAGGGTGTAGCGCGTACATCAGAATATACACATACTATACACATACAGTACTGTATTTGTAACAACAGTATTCCCTGCCAGCAGTGAGACTATAGAAAATGTGCTTTCTGACAGGAAAAGTGTTTGTGTGTGTGTGTCTGTGTGTGTGCGCTTACAGGTGTGATTAGGTTATGAGTGTGTTCAGTAGGGAGCACCTCTGGTCCGGGCCACGTAAACAAACCTCGGGCAGCAGAGAGCGTGCTCAGAAAGGCTCAGAGAGACATCAAAGATAGAGGGAAAGTTTGAAGGAAAGAGAGGAAGGAAGCATTATTATTCTAACAGCACAGGTTAATAGGAATACCAAAGATAATATTGCATCTCCTAGAACTAGCTTCAATTGCTCAGTGTATATAAAATTGGAAGAAAGCTATACTGTGATATTACAGTTACATTTCACTTTATAATTCTAAAATAATTTATACCAACAATAGTTATATTTTATAGAATATTTACATAAATACATCATCATATAGTAATATTATTGTCAACACGTCGTTATAGAAACATACATCATACATATATGTGTATATAGTCATGTTATAGCCACACGTACACATACATACAATGAATATACAATCAAAATGAGCTATTGCAATGCTGCGTTGGGTAAAACTCCATCGGACATTCACATCTTCTCAAGTAAGTAAGCTCGAAGACAGGAGTTCAGGTGTATTGCTATAAGAAAGACCCAAGTTCAGCCCAGCCTCACGCAGAGTCTGAGTATTGCTTCGTGTAAAGTTTCTCCCCTCTGAAGTGATAAATCTGGGCGGAGAGTTGAGAAAACAGAGAGAGGAGCTTTGAGCCTCTCGGTCAGTAGGTGAGAGAGTTTCTGCCGCTGCTGTAGGGCAGAACGTTTTTCATTTTCAGCGGACTGATCAAACCAGTTTTGGATCTGCGAGTCCGTCACCTGGATAGAAAGGCAGCCCGCTTAGACGGACAGAAAAAAAAAACAGGTGTCCTGCGTATACAGACAGGTAAGTGTGAAGAGCGTATCCAACAACCTGCCGCCTCTAGAAGTCAGAGAAGAGATCCTGGGGACCCAGATGAATGATAAATGGAGCAAGGGTCCGTGGCTGGTAGAAGGGATTGTCAATGAACAGACCACCTGCAGTGAGATGAAGAACAGAGACAAAGCAGGATTGATTAAATACAATGTGAAGCTTATAGACATAAAATGCTCTTCACTTCTTTGACAACAACATGGGTTTGACAAAGATTTAATGCCTATGAAGAATACTTCTGGACAAAGTTACCTAAAGTCCACTTAAGGAATGCAAAAATCCTCTTGACCAGTAGATTGTATTAAAGGAATAGTTTGACATTTTAGGAAATACACTCACTTGCTTTCTTACTTACAAGAAGCAACTGAGAATATAATATTATCATCCTGATTTTCCACACTGTAATTTTGCTATTTTGTATCTCACAGACATCAGTTGCATGTCTGTCTGTCCTGGAAAAGCGCTCCCTTTGCTCTGTTTGCTCTTCCTGAAGTTTCCTTCTGTTAAAGAGTTTCTTTGGCGGTTTTACAGAATGCAGAACATGCTGGAGAGATTCTCATCTGGCGTAGGAACGACTTGGGATCCCCCAGGAAATGCAAAACGTTAATGGGGAGAGGGACTTCCTGGACTACCTTGCTTGGCCTGCTGCCATTGCAACCTGGCCTTCGAATAAGCGGCGGAAAATGGATGGATGAATGGATAAACAAAATAGACTTGACAAGATTGATACCTCTCCATTATGTGTCTTTAAATGTGAAGCTGGAGCCATAAAATGGTCAGCTTAGCAGGGAAAAACAGCTTGGCCAAAGGTTAAAGGTTAAAAAGCTCAGCCTATCAGCACCTCTCTGCTCTCTATACAAGATATAACACGGACAGAGCCAAGCTAGCTGTTCCCTCATTTCCATTTCCTGGCTGTAGCTTCATATTTAGACATGTGATTGGTATCAACCTTCTCATCTAACTGTCGGCAAGAAAGCCAAGAAGGGTATTCCCAAAATGTTGAACTATTCCTTTAAAATTTTTACAACTAGTCATGAACATACAGTAGAATGAATGTAGTAAAAATGCGTAAATACAAATATTAAATAAAATATTTTGTGCAGAAACAACATACATGTAAAGACTCAAAATGAGATCAGAGTTTTGAGAGTACGGTTTTAAACTCTCTCCGGGGCTTCAGCTTATTTTGCACAAAAAATGAATCCAACCTTGAACAGAAGAATAACATGTGAGATTGAAGTAAAGCTTTGGTTCAAATTATCACTTGAAAAGTTTTACAACAACTCAATGGAGCTCAACCAACCATTGGACAAGATATTGGGTCCTCTCATCCAATGGCTGCGCCTCATAGCTGTAACCATGGAGACGTCGTCGAGGGGGGGTTATCTCTCGCTGGCTGGATGACCGAGATGTGTTGGGTGAAGGGCCACTTTATGTATTTTAGTATCTTTTTTAGCCAAGTTCCTCTTTACTTATGATATTATACGGCAAAATCTTGCAAAAAAGGCAGAGACTCGAGGAAGAGTTTTAGGCCCGAGTTCTAGTGGCTCAGTTGGTGCTGATACTTATTTGAAGGCAACAATGACAACAAGATAAAACACAGAGAGATTTGAATTCATGTGGGTCCCTTATTACTGCTTTTGACGGTTTGGTGCAAGTCAGATAAAGAAATATGGGTATTTACAGTAGAAGTAACAAGTTTTGTTTTTATTATTTGGCTTTTTTTATGCCAATTAAATTCAGCTCCAACAATGTACTGAGCTCCAACAAACGGGCTGCAGTTGGCTCTAGTGACGACATATAAAAGCTCTCTGGATATACTGTAGGTGTTACCTCTGATAGCAGTGGGAAACCTGCCAAATATTAATCCACGTAAGGTAATGAGATCGTGCGGCTGAATGCCAGATGCAGGATCTGACAAGAGCTTTCTAAATTCATCCTTTGTCTTCTTGCCTTCCTCTGAATATCTATAAGCCAAGGGTCAAAAGGATGTAATGAAATGCACCGAGGTACGTGAAGGGATTGAAATTCAATCTGTGTGCACGTATGAGGGTGGAATATTAAAGCTAAATGTAAGTTTAGGTCACAGTATCATATACCAGTTGAATGTTGATTGAAGGCGTACATCTTCCCACATGTTAAGTGATATGAGTGATCTAAAAAGTCGAAATCCGATCAAAACAAACCAAGCAAAACAACAAGGTGCTACTGCATCGTTACCAGCTGAAAGCCTTTAAATCAGATATACACCAGGCAGTGTTCAGCTTTTATAGGAGATAAGCTTTATTCATTTTCCCAACATTATTATTTATTTATTCCTATACATCCTTCACACAGCTCACAATATTATTTACTTTTTTTTTTTTTTTTACAGAGAATGTGTGTGTTGTGTGTATCATATTGCAAAGGCTACATTCTTCCTACAAAGAATACACACAATAACAAAAGGCTGATATACTCAAAGAATGAGGTCACAATTCACAGTACAAATCCTTCAAGTTTTTGTTCATCTCTTAAACCTGCAGTACTTTTTTTTAATATTCAAAAAAGTTTTTTGGAAACAGTAAGAAAACAAAACAAAAAAGCGATTTACAAATCTTCATCTCAAATCCTTTCCCCCATCACTGTTATTGTAAAAAAATAAAATAAAAATAAAACAACACAGACAGGGTTTCCCTTCTAGTAAAAGTATGATTTGTAAAAAGCGTTTGGTATGTCTGAAAAAACGTTTGGTATGAATGTCTCCTGTGCTAAAAGAAGTGGTAGTGGGGAACGGGGTAGCCGGGCACTTTCATGACAGGCAACAGAAGCATTCTCTTGGGCAAACCTAGAGGGGAGACATGAGAAGAGTACAGCTCTGCATGAGTCCAGGGCAACAAATTACCAAGTTTTTCTATGCTCACTACCCTACGCACTACGCTACATCTAGGTCCAACAAACACCCCTCGCACTACACAAACAGGGCTCCCAAAGGGGGGAGTTTAGGTGAGAACAGGCAGGAATGTGTGTATACAAGGTGACACACTTCATCAGAAGGAGAGACATTCAGAGGTAAAGAGAAGAAAACAGCGTTTAGTGTAACGTGGGTCTTATTTCTGTCGTTTCAGCAATCTTTTCCGTTAGTTTCCAGTTTGTACTCATTCATTCACTTGCTGAGATGTGGGAACATGATGACAGTGCTACAATAGCGTCTGTAGTGAAGGTGAGACAGTCAGACAGGTTGAAACTCAAGCTGTTGTTTAGCAGGCCACTATTTGGAAAGTTAAACTTAAAGTTATTTAAAAGTCAATAATAATCCTGCATTGCATGGGGAAACTGCAAACCCACACAGAAGCTCTTGTTTTTGTGTTTTCTCATTTTCAGATAGTCATCTTTCGTTCTTTTAAGTAATGTCACCACATTGGCAGATTTTAGCAATTAAGTACAATCTCATTGTTACCAATGGAAATAAGAGCCAAAACTACACATTTAGTTGGAATAAAGTGGAATAACCCTTTAAAGGAGAGGGCTGCGCTACAGAAATTGTCCTGTAATGTGTGGGAGTGTTTCTGGAATAATGTCTTTGTTCTATGATCTAATGTTCTCTGTTCTATGATGTGATGTTCTGTGTTCTATGTTATATAATGTTTTGTGTTCTATCACGATCTATGTCCGATGATGTAATATTCGGTGTTCTATGTAATATTCTGTTCTGATACATAATGTTCTATAATGTAATGTTCTGTGTTCTATGGTGTAATGTTATTTGTTCTCTCATGTAATATTCTGTGTTCTATAAAATAATATTCTGTATTTTACAATCTAATATTCTCGGCTCCACAGAATGTTCTAGTAAGCTCAGCAGCATTATAGAATGCGTTGTGTTTGCCAACAAGAAAGCCCAAAGCGGCAATAAGCCAGAGCACAGTGAACAAGCAGGAAAAAGGACGAAAGCTATGCATCCAAAAGATAAAGGAGTAGTGCCCAATGTATTCATGTGCCTTCTTTTCTTTACATGTAAGTCCTAATGGGGTCTACTTAAAGACTTTTTTTTTTTACCTCTTCTGGCAAATATAAGTCAGGAAAAGTGGATTTAATATTTACAATATTGTCAGCAGAGGAAATAAAAATCTCCTTCCTGACTTGCAGCCCACAATCCGTGTCTCATTTTTATTCTTCTCTTCATCTGCAGCTCTGCTTTACAAGTCAACTGATTTTAAAGAGAAAAAAATGATTTCTACCACTCAGCTTAACAGCAGGTGTAGCTAATATTTTGTATATATTTGTGTTTTGCCTCAAACTTCCCACAGGCTCTTTGGTCACATGTTCCCACTGAGCAAGAAGTCTACGTTTTGTTTCTGTCTTTTCTTTTTCAATTAACATGAATTGAACCTGAGTTCCTAGCTACTTGTGAGAGCCTGCAGCTCAGGTTAAAGATCACTGTCAGCTGACCTCAGAATGATCACCCACCAGGATGCGTGACATGAACTAATGATTAACGATTTATGCTTCATCACCCCCGCAGGACTGTCACGAAGCTGCCTACTGAATGCCTTCTCAAATATTTTGGATGTCACGGCCGTTAACAAACAATAAAACAGTAATAAAAATAATTCACACCGTCACTGAAATGTTCCAGTTTGATGTAAGCAGAAACTACCAAGGAATATGGTTCTGAGTATCTCAGTAAGCACTTCAGTCACAATAACACGTGAAAAGTGTGTGGATGCCAGGGACTGAAACGAAACACCTCAAACGAACGCAGAGCCCGAGCTCCACCATAAACAGAAAAACTGAGGCGCACTTCATATTCAGGGCTGTTGGGATCTCAGGGGGGGTTACTGAACGTCTGCCTGAGGCCCCAGATCGGTTTCTGCTAGCACATAAGACCCATTCAAGCTCTGAGCTGTAGGATGGACAGAGAGGCCTTCCAATGCTACATGTGTGCACACTACACAAGGCTGAGTCTGTTGAGGTAAATACGACTGTGTGTGACAGAGGGATGTATGGGTACTTATGCTGTTAAAGGTCAAGAGCTAGTATAGATTTTAGACTATAAATGTCTAAAATTCGTCTGTGCATGTGTGTGTGTGTGTGTGTGAGTGTGTGTGTGTGAGACAGAGAGAGCCCAGTGAGTAAATAGAAACTCCTTAGCAGCAGTAACATGACAGGAGCAGCACTGCAGTGGCAACGTTGCCCTGCCAATCTGTCCTAAATAGCAGAGGAACTCACACTATGCGTCCTGCTAATATGAACAGAAATGAAGATGACGGCAGCAGAGGCAGTCGTCTGGGGTACTGTAAGTCCAGGAGAGCTTTTACAGTTAGTTAGAGATGGCTGTTCTAGGACTGCAAGTACAGGTGTGTGTGGGTCACCAACGATTAGGATCAGTTTCTGGGAGTTATGAGACCAAAGCTTGAGACTTTACTGACAGAGTCGTGGTCTGACCATAAGAGATGAGGGCGAGTAGCAACAAGCAGATTAAGAAACAAGTGGCGAGCGGAGAGTTAGCCAAGTTACAGACAGATTTGCTTTAAGCGCACACAAAGATGTTTAAGCTTTGTTTAATTGTGACTGAAATTCACTGCCAAACACTAAGACTTGGATTAGAATCGGAGGACATTTCAAAGTAATTTTGAGAAAAGGAAGTGGAGAAGAAGGGTTGAAGCTGAAACATAACCCTCCTGAAGAATAATTAATTCACCCACTGATGGTTAGCAGTTACGGTATGTTGGGTTAGGGAGGGGAACTGTTTAGTTAAGAGTGGAGAGAAGGTGGAGGAGGGGAAGAAGGTTATTGGCAGAGACAAGAAAGAAGCACGTACCGTATGCAGGAGCAGCTGCTGCAGCAGGGCTGTAGCCATACGGTGTCCCAAAGCCTGTTGGGGAAGAGGTTACAGGGTCAAAATGAATTGCGCACTTGTTTAAATCCTGGCTGCACTTTTCAACATCTTCAGTATCATCAGTAAGTTTAGACGAGGGTTTTGGCCATCCTGCACTCTAGCAGACAGCTGTGGGTTCAGGGGAAGAGAACTGAGAGGAAGTTGAACTCCTTCCACAACATGAACCTGGACACACAAACACTGTACATTCACTCATTCAAGAGGTTCAGCAAGAACACAAAACAATTCAAATTTTCTGCATGACTGTCTATTATTGAGCTATCAGAGAGTCATGCATCAATGTAAGCTCTGTCTCTTGTACTGTATTTTGGTGGCGGGTATTTCTGAAAGCCTGTGATGTTTCCAATACAGTTGCAGAGGGAAGAATGGATCTTATTTGAAACAGAAAACTGAGCAAACAGCCTAAAGCTGACGTAAATGTCAGTACAGTAAAGCAAAGTAAAAGTAAAAAAGTAAAATAAAATGTCAACCCTGCACAAACAACCATGTTTAATATAAAAATAAAGAATGTATAGAACACAAATTCTATACTGTGGTAAAAAGTGTGTATTATTTCATAGGTTGATAGAATTGGCCCTGAAAAAAGACTAAAATTATTCCTAGCCTTAGCCCCCCCCAAATAAATAACAAACAATACATTTTAAAAGAGATGACAAAAATGCCAATTACCTAGATAAAAACAACAAACCCACACACAATTATCCTCTCACTACCTGGTGTGACATATCCAGGTGCGGCTGCACTGACGAAGGCTCCTCTTGCGAGGGCTGCTCTTCCTCTTCCTCTGGCTACCTGAGCTGCTACTGCTGAGGCTGCTGCTGCCGCGGCCAGTGCTCCTTTAGTCTGAACACAGGACACATGATATATGTAATATGTGTGTTTCAAACAATCATGATGCAAAGATAGACACAGATGTGTGTCTGCATAAATATAATGCACAGAAATAAGGCATAAAAGCACACATACACATATCCAAGACATTAATCCAATGCATTATGGGCCTCACTGTTAGCAGACAGGATTGTTGACAAAATAAGTGAAAAATGGACTGTCAAGTATTGATCTGATTAGACACTTGTTAAACTCTGTGCAGTTAATTACCGATGGGTGAACAAATTGGCACACAGCTCTGCAGAGGTGATACTGATTTGAAAAGATGTTTAAACTTTATCATTTATAAAGCTGCGCTGACAGTTTGCCTCTCAAGAAAGACATTTTAGCAAATTACTTTGATTATATGTTTTTGTTTCATTCTGTGTGTACAAATGCATGTTCCCCAGACTGCCGCAGTGCCCTGTCAGTCTGTTATGTACTGTATGTGTCTCTTTACCTGAGGCAATATCTTCTTTTTCTTGTTTGCAGCTGCATTGGGACCAGAGAAGAGTTTTTCCAGAGCTGCTAGAGCAGCACTGGCCTTTGCTACTTTTTTGTTGGGGCCTGCCCCACGGAACTTCTGCCCATCGACCTCCACCTGACGTGCACACACACAAATACACTTATCAGTCATCAGTAACTCAGCCAGGAAGTCTGGCTGAACGGGACAGCTTGTTTAGCGATGCCCTGCTGTCACGCAGGCCTGCTAATCAATCAGCAGAGCGATGGAGCAGCCAGGCATGTCGGAAAACAACGCACCCCACAGAGAACAGGCCTGCTCGAGGAACCAAGTTGACTGATTGACTCTACCGATCATCAGGCTGAGTGAGTGTGTGTTTGTGGCTTTGCCTCTGTATGTGTCTCCCCCTGGGTAAAGTGAATGTGTACTTTTGAAATTTCTCTACATTTTTTCTGATTATATATGTCATGGCTCCCCACTCTTTTCACATGCCTACATGTTTTATAATCTTCTACCACAGTCAGTCTGTGCTGGTACATGAAGCTCTCACCTCCATAACAAAGCGTTTGTCATGGCTGCCTCCACTTTCAGAGATGAGCTCGTATTTGAGGCCTCGTCTCTTTTCGTTTAGCTCCATGACGGGGTTCTTCCCACTCGCCGTCAGTATGGGACCCTGAGTTCGCACCTGGGGGTAAAAAAGATTATTAAATATTATTAAAGCAATTTAATTTAAAAGTATCTTCAGAGCTATATTAGAAAGCACACAGGAACAGTAAACCTGGGGACGGAGCATGATTAGCATGACTGTAAACAGAGCTAAGATTGAACTAATTTTGGATACTTTTCTTTTCCTCAAACCAGACAAACAAAAAGATCCTAAACATAGACTTAAAAAAAGCCTTTGTACTGAGTGTATGCATTTGTGTATCAGCGAAGTTCCTCAATCCCCACCTCCAGTGTGTTGGAACTGTCTGTGGAGTGTGTTGGGTTATTGCTAGTGTGTGATGATGTCTCGCTCTTCCCCTCGCCATCCGACTTCTCATCTGAACTCATGGGGTCCAAGTCTGAGTCGAAACCTGTTGGGTAGCCCATGGCCTGGAGAACCTAGACAGGGAAGATGATGATAAAGTGAAAACGAGTTCGGCAAGAGAAAACAAAAAAACTCAAGCTAAAGACTAGGATTCCAAGAACTAACCATGAATGGTTTTAATATGAACTGTCACATGCTGTTCAGACAGTTGTTCTGAAAAGGAAAGCCTAAATGGTTATATTTACTTTTAGTTTGATTTTGTTGATTTGAAAAAAGTAGGCTTACCTAAAGACTTTGTAGCAAAAAGGTAATACATCTGCAATCGCTTACTTTCCACATGTTAGTAAGGTATAAACTACAACAAGGATGTCAGAGGATCCAGAGGTGTTCTTTAAATGTTGCCTGACACAGTGTTGTGTAAACGGCTAACTAGCTAGCTGAATGAAGTCCTCAATTAACCAGGTAACATCTCAAATCAACAATGTATCAAATGAATGAGTAAATGGGATTTGATAGGATTTTCAATATGAAAATAATTTCACACTTATAGCTTAATGTCCCTTTGTGTGTTTTGAACAGACTTTATTGGCATTATCAGCCATAAAGGTAAAGGTACAGGAAATCAAACCACAATGGTAAATGTGCCAGCCCTCCACTAAGTTTATGACACAAATTATATATTTGAACAAAAATATGTCTCCCATATGCAGCAATACTGCTGCATTTGACAAGACAAGGTTGAATCCAACTTGGCTCAATGGTTACAATAAAGCCATTACAATACATACAGTCACAAGAGCCTACTGTGAGTCCTCGATAGCCCACAGAGCAGCAAAGGCATTCAGAACAATGTGCAGCCAGAAGAGAAAAGGAGAATGACAAGTTTTTGACCCAAATGGGTGATTGTGTTACAGCTGCTGAACCAGCCACTACACTGAGTGAGAGAAACTGATGGAGAGCAGGGAAAGATCAAAAGGTGAGTATATGAGAGAAAGAAAGTGAGTGAGAGAGAGAATGGAAAAGGGGGAGAGATGGGGAGAAAGAGCCTTTTATGGGAATGGAGCGGATAGCGGATTATCCCAGCTCTGTGCTCTGGAGAGCCTCTTTGTTCACAACCACTTTGGGATTACATGGATTTGCCCACCTCCATCCATCCTCACGCACAAACAAAAACACACACACCAATAGGCATACACAGACAAAAACATATTTATGCATACACACAGGTTTGGCTGCAGCTGAAGCTTAGAACGTTTTTCAGGTAGCCAAAAGAGAATCATTTATGTTTTTATATTGGTATGTCTTCTCTGTATATGTCTAAATAAGCACAAACATGAATCAGACAATCACACACATGCCACACACATCGTGACTTCTTTTTCTTACCTTGACGGCTACGTGGAGCTTGGCGGTCTTCTTGGAGGATCCAGACGCTTCGTAAATGGTTCCGTCCAGATCCACAGACATGGTAAAGACCGGAGCATGAACCGGGCCCGACTGGGACAGCAGGCGATACTGCAGCCCCGGCCGGATCTGGTTCAGTCGCATCAAGGCGTTCATTGGCTGGTTGGAGTCTATGGCTTTACTGTCTAGGACTAATGCAAAAAATGGAGGAGTGCATGGTTAGAGTAGAAAGTAGAGCAGATTAGGATAAATTCAGAAAGGGTTTGGAGGGAATGTAACAATTATCCAGCTGGAATTGAACAGACTGTGCCAATTTGGAGGTACTGTATGCGATAAATCATATTTTCTAATGGTTTTTTAGCACCCTTACTGGTTTCTTTCATGATGAATAAACGTGCCTCTCTATTTTCTTTCTCTTTCAATCACTTTGCTCCTGTTTGCCAATATCTAAAAAATGTCTCTCTGTCTCCATTAGTCGTGGTTCATCTTCTCCTTGTATGAAGAAAGAGGTGGGGTTGGTTGGGGGGCCTACTAAAACGTTAGCAATCAATACTATTGATCTGCTTCCAAGAGATGTAAGGAAGGTGGAAGGGAGAGAAGCAGACAGGGAAAAAGACAGAAAGGCAATAGAGACAAGGGGAAGAGAAGCAAGGCCAAGACATCTTTAAGCTCTGCTGCTTTGTTTTCAGTGGTTGAATGCTGAATGAAACTTTTGTAAGATGGTATTTTTACCCCTGCATTTCCTTTATTTCAGTCTATTTATTTCAGTTAAATAGATAGGGTGAATTAATAGAAAAAGCACAAGAAACAATCACTGCCATTGTTCTTTTCTTCCTTCCTTATCGTACCTTTCCTCAGATTCCTCTTCATCTTCTTGATGAGGTCCTTGTCATCCATTGCTCCATCCTCGTATGGCCTCTTCAGACCTAAGCCTGGAGAGAAAGCAAGAGGGAGGGACGCAGAAAGAAACTTAGAGAGAGTTGCTAATCAATCACCAACTACAAGAGATGTTTATGTGAACACACACAGTCACTTATGTGTGACAGAAAGAAAGGGGGCGGAAAAGCTGCAGAAAACAAGTCAGATGTGAGAACAAGCATCAAGATGGATAAACTCACGAACAAGATAAACAGAACAGACGGGCAGACCAGCAAACAGTCAAACAATGAGGAAGACATATAAGCTCCTTTCCTACATGCACTTTAATCTGTAAATGCTCTGGCAGATTTCCATGTGAGCGTCATGGATAGTCGGATTTTCTGTGACAGTCGTTTTGAAATTTGGCCAACTTCAGTTCACAACATCTCACCAAGGCTACCATGTTTTTGGTGTGACGCAGGAAAAAAATGGGAAAATATCAAAGATATCTCATCCTTAAACATATTTTTGTGATGCTCCACATGTCAGCCATATTGAAGGTGCTGTCAGTGCTGGTCTGTACAAAACCCACGTAATACATCCAGAAAGGTCACGTCATGTGTGAAAAGATCTCATGGCAAGTTCGATCTATGGCCAAAAGCCTTCCAGCTGACCCAGATAACTGAACCCTACTGTAGGTTTCATGTGAGAAAAACACAAGCCTTCACACGGACAGATTAACTGAACAGACAGCCAAGGGCGGAAAGACACATGGGGGATGTATTAGACAGAAGACAGGCTGAGGTAGACTGAGCAGACAGGCATGTAGACGGGTACACATACCTTCTTTATCAGACCAAGGGTATTTCTGTGAGGGTTTATTCGAGGGAAGAGGCTCCATCTCCAACACCTTGTAGATCTGTCCGAACGCCATGAGTCTGAGAGCATGCTGTTCATCACAAAACACACACACACACACACAGTATCGAAATTATAGTTAAATGGACAGTATAGGATAGTAGTATGAACATAGAGATCAAATGATGTACTGTTCTTATACTGTTAAAAGAGATATTCCAGAAATCTATTGCACTTGTTAAAACTGGAAAGATCTACAAATCTGTATTCAGATTTGCAAATGTGTACAGAAATCTCTAAATGCAGACATACATATTAAAGGCTGGCTGAGAAGTCTAAGTATTTTCTCCAAGAGCTGGAAATACAGACAATTCATCAGTTACAGCTCAGGCAGGACTCACAATTGGCTGTCTTTTTACTTGTGACGTTTGCTACACTTCTGCTGTGGCAGATCTGCAAATGCGTCTGGCGATTTGTGTGTGTGAAGAGAGATTTGACTGTGTGCCTTAGTAGCCAGGCCCGCTTCTGTCTGATGAAAGCCCTGAGGGTGTAACTAAGTGGGACCAAATAACCTCCGGACCGCTGGAGGCAGTTTAACAAAAGGTAATACAGGGAATACAGTCCCGAGCTGATTTACAGCAGCTGTGGGAATGATGAAGACGCTGTGGGTTGAGGTGGGGGGACAGCAGAGACTTGACGTGGAAAGGAGTGAGAGGGAAGTTGGGGTGTCAGCGCTCACCTCTGAAGGCCTGAGCGGGGGTTACTCTGGGGCGCCAGGACCAAACCCGGCAAGCAAACAACCTCGACATCACATCGGCTGTTCACTTCTGCTCAGGCTGCTGTCACATTGTGGTCAGCTGGCTCCAGCAGTACCGCGCAACATTCAACTAGCTAGCTGCTTACTTTAGCCACGGCAGACGTGTAGCAAAAGTTACATGTTACATTTTAGTTTTATATGAGCACTAGATCTCGACCTACAACTATCTATAAAAAGAGTTATCTTGCAACACTCAAAGATAACTGGAGTAGACATGATTTTAAATTTTCACACTACTGACCAGTGTGTTTGTGTGTTCATTCATCAATTCTCAACCCACTGTACACATCCTCATTCTACAAAAACAATCAGAGAGATAACCAGAATGGCACACAGTGGCTCTGCTAATATAAATCCATTAGGGAGGTAGAGTGTCTCAGATATTCATGAGGCTCTGCGTAGCTCATTGACAGAACAGCTCCCTCTCTCCTATCTGCTCTTGTATCTGCTCCAATACAATTATCCCCATTGACATTCCAGCCTCGTTCAGGCTGCCTTCAAAGGAAATGGACGGCGGGGTTCACTAAGCCATGCGGCTCAGAGGTTGCCCTGCTCAGTCGAGTGTGTGTGTGAAGAAGGACATGGCAGCACACATGCCCACAGTGCATGCACGCAAATACTGTCCTCAGGGTGTCAGAAATGGATTTATGGCTTGCAATGGCAATAGTTTCCCACACCAATCATTAAAATGCAGCACCACACAGCTCTTCCTGGAGACGCATATGCACGCTCGCACAAGTGTGTGTGTGTGTGTGTGTGTGTGTGTGTGTGCGTGCAGAGCGTGCGGTTGGGGTGGTGATGGGGTCTTTCTGTCTGGTAATAGGCGTGTTGCTTACTGATTCCCACACACTGACAGCTCGGGGCGAGTACAGCTGGGTGATAACAACAGAGTCTTTAAGCTGATGTGTGTGTGTGTGTGTGTACCTGTGCACTGTAGGTAATGGCCTCAGCCTGCTGGTCGGTCATGTTGGCTAGTGTGTTTGTTGGCTCTTTCTCACATGGGTCGTGTAAACCTGGACCACCTGGGGGAAGTGACAGAAGATGACACATACACACACACAAAGCCAGTTGTTGTCACTTTACATACTGACACTGCCGCTCAGCAACATTTAATTAGGCTTCACTGTCACGGACATGAGCAACAATGGAAAACTTGACTATTAAAATAAAACAACAGCAGTTATAGGAGAATTGAACTGGCCAAACTGGCTGTGAAATATTAAAACCAGTAATTTAGTTTCTTTAAAAGGTGAAAATCATCCCACATTTAAATTTGAATACTGTAATGTGAACATTCTCCTGCCAGTGTGGCACACTGTTCCTCCTGTAAATTAAATGCAAACTAGTTTTATTTGTATTTTGTGAGACATTCATGTAATATATTCCCTACTGTTAGTCTGTTATCTGCTGCTGTCAGTCTTGCTTTTGCATCCAAACCATTTTTTTTAATTAAGTAAAATAAAACTCAACTTTCACATACTTTTAAATAACTGAAATTCTTCCAAGGAGGGGTAACATTTTGTGAAGAAACCCTTCAGCCGCTCCTAATTAAGATGCTCTCTTAATGATGGCTTTCCTCAGACAGCTGTGCTCTGCCGGTTCATTGATAATGTCTCGACCTCTCTTAGAGAAACAGCTCAAAAATGTGCCTGGATGTATCTGCTCAGTGTTCATCTACCCACTGGAAATGCCAAGACTTTGCATGAAAACACACATGCTTCTCTGTTGATTCTCAAATCTTTCCAGTATTTATATTCATGCATCCATCATGGCTCCATACCTGGTAGCAGTATGCCTGAGGCCAGACACTCCATGACTCGACGCAGGGCTTCTCCAGCCCCGAGAGGTCTGTTGCAGGTGGCAATTGCCTTCTCGCAGATAAGTTCTAAGGGCTGCAAGAACACACACACAAACACAGATAAACATGTGAAGAAAATAGTGCTGCAATAATCTAATGTACATATAATACCTACAGTGTGTGAAATGAAACTTGAGGAGTGTGGCCTGATACTAGCAAATATTTCCAAAAATGTTGTATGTGACAGAAATTTGAACACAATTCTTCAAATTTCAGCAGAAAAGGTTCAAGTTCAATACTTTCTTTTTATTTGATAGGATTTACACTCAAACGCAGGTTACAGCAAAAGACTTACCCATCCCTTGAGAGGTTCCCAGATGGGGTGTCTATTGCACATGTCTCTGAGTATCCTGAGAACGATAACGCAGGACTTGAGCCCGTTCACTCGAGCCTGTGAGAGATAGAGTGATGGAGAGGGGAGAAGAGGGAAGGACAGAGCAAGAAGGAAGATTAAACAGAAAAAGGGAGGAGGGGAACAAATTGAGCACAGGAGGAGTGATATTTGTGCAAACACATACAGATAACAGCCTGCTTTACACCACAAAGCCATATAATGAAGTGATTGAATCTGTCTAGGATGAGCTCCCCACAGAGAAAGAATAGGTTTAAGACACTAAACATTTTGAATTTTGTTTACTGAACATGTTTTACTTTTGTCTCTGTCTTTAGAAAATTACATTCTGAACTTGAACAATGTTTTTTTTTGTCAGTAAGGTAAGTGAGTTGGGAGATAGATGGGGAAGGATATGGGAGGGGAATCAAAAGGGAAGCATTGACATACTATACAGAGCAGGCAGGTTCACATAATAGCCAAAACGAAAAACAAGTATCAACCATTGCTTTTGTAGCCTTACGATACATCTTTCACTCATCTTTTCCAGTTTATATATAATTTGGTTGCGTGTATTGTATAAAGCAAAAATACACTTTTTGGGGGGAATCTGAAAGTATTTTGTAATGTGTAATATTTGTCCATTTTTGTTCTTGATGTTGTAAAATTCAAACTGAACTGGAGATGAGTAAGCATGAAAACATACGTTTAATTGTAACAGTTCTAATGTATAAATAAAACTTTATGTTATAAAAAATGTGTAATTTGTCCACACTTCTGTCTATTCTTGATTAGTTCAAACTGTGGGCATAATAAGCACCACAGTATTATCTGACAGGGAGTGTATTCCCTCTGGCTGTGTCGTCAGGCTACAATAAGCATCGGGCAGGAAGACAGGAAGTGAGTGGGTGCCGACCTGGAACCACTTGGCGTGTCGCAGCGCTGCCAGGGCCAACAGACATCTGTGTCTATCCAGCACCTCCCCCTCCTCCTCCTCAGCCTCCACTCTCTGCGCAGCAGCACCCAACACTGCCACAAAACAATAACAACCCAATATAGAGAACGTAAAACACACACACATCATAGTCTGAGTGTGTGTGTGTATTTTGCGTGTGTGAATGTATGCAGACACACATGAAAATTGTGTGTCAGTGCACACATACACACACACATGCATGGATATTTTGGTACATACAAGGTGCTTTTCATTCCATAAAGTTGTTTCTCTCCTTGTAGAAAGCGCGGACTCTCTACAGTTCACCGATCTGTGATGAATGCTCGTAAGAACGTCCTCACTCTTTGAATGGTGTGTCATTTTCAACACTGTGATCAGTCTAACATGTGTTTATAGCATCACATGTTGACGTTCTTAGCACATAGTAATACAGGATCCCTTGTATACATATAAGTGTTGAAAATTATGCACACTATTCAAAAGTGATTTAGTAGTTTACATCCATCTAGTTACTGAAAAAACAGTGAAAGGGAGAGCGACCGGGGTCACAAGGGAAGAGACAACTTTGTGGTATGGAGAGCCCCCCAACAGACATACACCAAACAAATACCTAAGGAGTGTTTGATTTAATGTGCGCGCTTTGTTGGGAAACACACATTTCACTGCGCCCAGCAAGGTAAATCAATCTCTCCTTCATGTATTTGAAGAGGATTTCATTTATTTTGATCCAGTCTGCGCCAGGCAGGAGTCAAAATAGCGGTATATTTTTCTTCTGCATTACTTAAGGCGCACTTGATTTCACAGACTCGTAGAGAAATGGTGCAGAGAAAGCAGTTCAACACCTGTCTGGGCATACACAGAATCAAGCGCTCCTAAAGTAGAACTGAAAATAAAAAAATAAAAAATCTAAGATAGTTTGACCCAGTCTCAGACAAACACAACACGGGAGGGATCAAGGCAGGGTTTAGTCAGAGAATCGTGGTTGGTAAAAGAGGAGCATTCCTGCGTTTTTATGTGTGAGCGTTTGATTCATGCTGCCCAGCACCCCAGGCTGGTTGAGTTACTACACTCTCACCAATTCTGCTACTTGAGAGTCAGCATGATGCCTATGATATGCAAGGCGAGCTGAATCAAACGCAGCTGTGTATGAATGAGTGCGGTTACATGGGATTTCCAAAGGGGGTTTATTGTGTGCGGGACCTACTGGAAGTGACATAAAACACAAAGAGCCCTTTGGGTCTCTATGAAAACACAACTTGGTAAATATTTTCCTCATCACTCTCCCGTAAAAAGAAAACCCTTCCCTCAAGAGGTATTAAGTTGAAATGTCAAATGTATCTAATGTGTTGTAGCAGCACGAGGACTACCTATCTCACATTATCCCTGAACTCATCTGGCCATTACTGTAACGTAGCTCTTCCTCTGAGTGATGCATGCAGTGGTGTGTATTTGTCTTCCTGTGTGATGTATAATGGTGTATCTCGGGGTCTGTCAGAGTGATTTCAGCTGAATGTGGGACCGCTCTGCTGCTAGTAGATCATTATAGTCTTTCTCCTCTCGCTTGTCCTCCCACTGTTCTCTAAAACACTCTGCTGGCCGCTCCCTCACTCAGTGCTCTTCTTTTATCATTATCTCCTTCTGTGTAGTCTGATTAAAAAAATTCCTTTTGATATCGTGTCTCCTCTAATTTACTGTTGCAGCACCCTCCCTCCCTTTGTGGCCACACAGAGCAGCGAGCTGTATCTGATCTGAAAGCGCACCCACGCATGTAGTAAGTGTTCATAGACACAAGGACAATTTCTATTCAATAGAAGTTTACAGAAAAATTCTGCACACAAACTCCACACAAAAGTGGATAGATTTTACTCTATTAACCATATTGTTGTGAATGAGTTTGTGAGTTTTTCAGTTAAATAATCTAATACATTAGCAGTAGCAACCATAGTTTGCTAGAAGAGGTGGTGACATACTACTGGTATTTCTGTGTCGATGCATGTGTTAATGTGTAAAAGGATTAGACCCTGCCTTTTAATATGCGACCCTATTAGACAGACTGGCCCACATCCCTCAACCTGCATGGGTGCCTGCCTGTTGAAATGTGAGCAATTAGACATCCAGCCTGACAGGTATCTTTATCCATCAGGTACTAAATATGTGTGTGCGTGGCTTCTCCTCCGTGTGGTCGCATGCCTGTGTGCTCTTTTGAGAGAAAATACGAGCGGTCTCTTCCATCTCTCCCTGGCGCGTGGCATGATGTACGGCTAGCCTGGCGTGATGCATGATGTACGGCTATCTCTCATCTCTTACTGAGACCTGAGTGCCTATTTGGACGGGAGCCACAGGATGGATGGGCAGCTCGCTACTGCTTGGTTATTGATTTCGCTGGCCTGCTGGCCTTGCTCTCCCGTTCCCACCTCCCACAACCAATTATAACCAGTTCCTGCTACCCATGAAAGCGGGGTAGGGGGTGGGGAGGGAAGATTGTTATTAGACTGAGCACCAGTTCAGTTCAACAACTCGATCCTATGTGTCTCAGCTCTGGTATCGGTCCTGTACCTGTCTTGTCTGTCCCACCTGTCTGTCAGTATCAGTTAATGTAGACAAAGCTCTTGTTTGAGGGAAACAAAAACAACTGAGTTCTAACATATAAAAATACAAGATACAATTAAATTGAATGTGTGTGTGTTTGAGTGTGGACTGAGAAACAGGGAAAAATTACAACTTGTGTGCTTTCCTATCGCCATGTTCCTACCTCGCCCATTCTTCTTCTCCTGTTCCTCCTCCTCCTCCTCCACCACTTCCTCCACCTCTTCCTCCTCCTCCTCCTCCTCTCCTTCCTCCCCATTCTCCAACTCGCCCTCTTCCTCCTCCTCTTCTTCCTCGTCCTCCCTCATTGCCGGTGAGGTGAGGGTAATCTTCAGTGTGAGCTTGGGCTCTGTTGTAGTTTGTACCAAGATGGCTGCCTCGGGCAAGGAGCTTGTGACCTCATATTTCTCTTCTGTCAGCTTCTGTCATGTGTCAAACAGACATAACTGGGTGGTCAGAGGCCAAGGTCACAACACAATTCAGTAGAGATGAAAAAGAAGAAGCAAAATATAGCTGAGGTTGCTGCAAGAGCTTCATCAGGTATGACAGGAGAAATGTTAAAAGAATAATGTGCATGAGAAAACTGATTAGCCTTGCAGATTCTTCATCTCCTGACATTTCCAAACAGGGCTATTTTGGATGTTACTGATATCCTGAACTAAAGCTGCATTTTGAAATGTGAGAAGTGTCTCTAACTTGCTTGTCCGCATATCATAATGGGCAAAAACACTCTTTTAAAAAGTCACATCTGTACGAACACTACAAAATCCCTATAGTATCCATATAGGGCACTGAATTACTTACTATTCTAGAATACTAGAACTAAAGTAAAGCTGCAAATACATAAAAAAATCTTAAATGAAGAAAAGTGACTGAAAATCCTGCCTCTCCTAACAATGACAGCCTGGATCCTTCATCAGATTTAAGTACAGAAAACATCTCTTATTACACAGAGGCTACGTAATGACTTTAATATTTTAAACAATGATAAAAAACTATATGCAAAGCTGTAAGGTGCATTTGATGAAAAAAGGGATGATTGAGAAATAAAATCATGAAAAATGACGAAGGATGATGTGAAGTATGAAAGCTGGTACAATCTGTTCATTGTAATGATCTTGTGTGTTTATTTGTCTGCCTCTATTGCTTCTCACTGCCACATATCCATTTGTGAAATTGTCTATCTTCATTCAGCCTACATTCTGAAGGAATCAATTACTGCTGACCTCTGTGGTCAGGACCAAGTACTGATGATAATGAATTCATGTCAGCACACACAGCAACCACATTTGTCAGCTGATATACACACGCAGTTGAGCACACATGTGCCTACACACTAAAATGAATGGGGTAACAGCCAAGTCCTTTTGCAACGAAAACACATCTTTTGAACACACACATTAACCCCACAGGCAGTAACAGGTAACGCGTGTACTGTATATGTGTAGTTGTTTCTGTTATATCTAGCATATGCTGCTCTACTTGCAAGTTGACTATGTGGTTGTGTCCAAGTGTGTACTTTCATTAGTTGCGTTGTTGGGCAATAATTAATTAGTTTTAGATTAGAGTAAGGATTGGGTTTAGGTACAGTATGTGGCAGTTATGGTTAGAGATAGAGTAAGCTTCCAGGAAATGAATGCAAGTCAATGCAATGTCCTCCTAAGTGACAAAAACAAGTGCGTATTTTGTGTGTTTGTGTGTGCATTGCC
>NW_023339774.1:10395858-10402654 GCF_004916995.1 Morone saxatilis | reverse complement strand
CACACACACACACACACTTTTCCTTCCTGTCGTTCTCTCTCTCACACTACTTAACTGCTTAAAAAGAGAACGAGCAGAGAAGAAGCACAGGGGCAGAATTTATTCAATGAGTAATTTCTGCACTAGCTGGTCAGGTTGGGGAGTTTTTAACACGTTCGTAGCTTAATACTTTCTCTTCTAACAGATTGTTACTGAATGCAAAAATTTACCTGGCTGCCACAATGTGTGTCGAAAAAGATGAAAAATATGCATATTTGTGCCTGCACTCTGTGTGCACTCTCTTTTGTTTTGCAACAAATAAAAGAGTGTGTGTGTATGAACGCCAGGAGCTTCATTTCTGTGATATGACTTCTTAATGAGGACACATGACACTGAGGTAGTGACGGGAGCATTAATCACACATGACTCATACATACTAAAACACCTCTCAACTTCTCACTTGACAATAATGCTGTCGCTTGCCTACGTATGCCAACACTCAGGACGCTTCTCCTTATACTCACACAGGAACTTATACAGCGAGAGTTGGCAAATTCAAGCAGAGACACTCATAAAACGTGGAAGCTCGTCCAGATAGCTTAATTTCTGAAGAGAGGAGAGGACTGTGCAATGAAAATAGAACTTTCTTGGATTCAATTTGGTAGACTAAATCCCTTAAAGGTTTGATGCAAAGCTAAGATGCATTGCTCAAATGTGTGTGTGAATGTCAACAGCATGTTTATGAGCGAGTGTGTGAGAGAAAACAAAAGACTAAGGAGCAGCATTATATGGCCGTAAGCATGGATCTGTGTGAGTGTGTGAGTGTTGGTGTGTCTCTAACCTCGATCTGTGTGGGTAAATTGTGACAGACAGTGTCCAGCAGTGTCTGTGTGGGTTTGTCTCTACACATCAGCACGAGTTCCAGGTCCATGTCGCCTTTGATCAGGAGGCCTTTGGCCACCAGGCCGATCCTCATCACTCCACACAGCACACCACCACTATTGGACTCTCTGTTTTTAAAGAAAAATAAACCATTGGTAACATCTTATTTGGTTTTTAAGTGTAAGGACAAACACATTTCAATTTATCTAAACGTTACCCCTTTTTCACTAAAGGCTATGCTTGGCTCTTGAAATACTACAGAAATCTGAAAGGAAAATTACTTTTTTATGTACATCTTTAAAAGTAAAAAACACATACTAAAATCCTAATTCCAATTTTGTGTCTAATAAATTGATTTTGTCAATGTCAATACGTATTAATATTTTATCTAATCTTTGGTAAGTAGCTGTACGATTAACAGATTAAAATACAAGGTGCCAGTTAAGATTATAAAATAAGATCCGACAAGGCAATTCAAGCCCTTAATGAGAAGTAGTGAACCCTTAATAAAAAGATTCATGAAGATAGCCGACCACGGAAGCAGTGCCCAGAGATTGTCAAGTGGTTTTAAGTTAATTTCCTCACTGGAAGAAAGAGAATAAGCGAATTACCCAAAATGTCGATCTAATTTCTTGTCTTGTGTGACTAGCAGGAAGATGTTGCTTCCTAGGTCATGTCAAGATTCTCACACTTTATATACCAACTAACGGTCAATTTATGATAATAAAAAAGAAAATAATTGAAAGCAAAAAATAATAATTCAATCTACTGTGAGTCACTGCAACCCCACCTGTAGCTGTCACTGGAATCCTCAGTTTCGTCGCTGGGCTCATCACCAGGATCATCATCCTCTGTGCTGTCTGCTGGGTGGGTGTTGACCTGGCTGTTGACATCACCGATGCTCTGATCCAGCCAATCAGAGACGTGTTTGAGGGCGCACTCGACAGTGGAGACCAGCGTCTGTACGGCTTCCAGCTCCTGAGAGGAGGGGTAGATGGTGGAGTGTTTTGCCATGACGTGGCGGTCATCGTTACTGAAAGAACGGAAGGACCTCTGGAAGGAGAATGAAATCAAATTTAGTACATTCTCATTAAAACTCATTTGAAACACTAAAACATGGGGACACATGCATATCTGTACACAAACACACACACACACACACGCAACACACACACACACACACACACACACACAAAAACTCTCCGCCTGTCTTTGTCCACCAGCAATGCACCGCATTAGAGAGAGGTTTTCCGACAACACATAGAGCTTTAAATCCATCAAATCGAGCTTTGTTCTCCCTAGTTGGGGACTAACTCCTCTTCATCACACACCGAAAATTAAAAAAAAACACACACCAGTTCGCAACAAGATGCTTTGCACTACCACAAAGATGCACCCCCTGCCACCTTACTGTCCCGCCAAGCGTGGATACAAATGGCTTTTTGTGGTGTTGAGTGATGGCTTTCCATGGAGAACTGGACATGTATACCTCTATAGAAAGAGGCAGTAACTTAACACAGTGAACAGCCTCCCCATTTATAATGGCACTGACAACTGACAACTGACACGCATGCATGCACACATGCACATATACACGACATACACAGCAGGGTATCAGACATTCATGCTGACCACCAAATCCTCAACATCCTCTCCCACCTTGTCCTAATTCAATCAGATACCTGGCCCTGGGAATTAAAGTCAGCTCTTCTGGCTTCCTCATTTGCCTCCTTCGTACTCTCTGGAGTGTAAGGGAGAAAAAAACATGGAAGAGGAGGATCAGGTGGGAGGTATCAGACAGGGGAGAGTAAACGACAGAACATAGAGGGGCATGCCACAGAAGGCAGAGGGAATAGAGGACAGTGGAGGAAGGCTGCGAACAATATTAGAAATTTTAAAGGGAAAAAAATGGGTTGTGGGGGAAGGTTGAATTCAAAGATAAATGGAAATGTAAAGAGATGAATGAGGGGAAGCAAGGTGTAACTCAGGCTTTTGTGATTCACACTCTCTCCATTAATACTGACCCAGATGTGTCCTGGTGCTGTGCATTCATATGAAAACAACTTATGAATTGTGTTCAGATGTTTACATCTTGTTCATGTGTCACAGAGCATTTTAAGCGGTGGTTAAATGTGAAAGTGGACAATACTTCCCTATGTTTTGAGATTATTCAAATATCTGAAACCATTAAGGTAATTAACTAATACAATTAAAATGTAAAGGATTAGGGATAACCTGCAAGAGTGCATTATAAATTATTATTGAAGCACAAATTCTGAGCAGCAATACACATAATTGTTAATTCTCTGGGGCAACTGAATTAATGAACAGGAATACCTGTACAGACAGATAATTGAATATAATTACAATGCTTTGGTCAGAACACAGTTAGTTTCACATGATTCCTCAGCGTTTATATGGCTAGCAACAACACCAACTTTCAATTTAATTTAAACTTTAATTCCTCTTTTCTAATCTGCCATTTACTTATTATTATAGCTATCACATACATTAATAAAATTACCCAGAAGTCACTGTGGCTTTTTTCTTTAGGTTTCTCTGTCTCTCATCCTCTCTCTCTTCTCTCTCTCTCTTCTGTCCATGCTGTCTGTCTCTTCTATCTCTTTATTTTTGGGCAAATATAAAGATATTTTTTATTATTTAAAGAAAAACAATTTACAAGATTACAAGGTATTGTTACACCCAATCACTTGGTTACGTGAATCTGAAGGATGAAGGTTTCCTGTTTAATCATTAAGGGTTAATCACAGCATGCAGTGGAAGCCTGAGGAACTAACCCAGTTCAACACCGAGGAGACTGCTCTCAACAAGCTGCTTATCCTACAAGACCACAATGTTCCTTTTAAAAGATTCACTACACATTCTACTCAAAGAGAAACCACACACCAGGCAATGCTAACTGACACACACCCACACACCACACACACACACCACACGACACACACACACACAGATGAGAGATGACCTTTTCAGAGTAGTATAGCTTGAGTGCCACTATCAACCTACTTGAAATCTAGGACCAACTGCACATTTGCACACATACACATGCAAAAAACATTTGCACGGCCACTTCTTCCCAGTCCTAATTGAACTGGTGACATTCTCTTTCAGCAGAGTGAGTGAGATAAAGCCATTAACAGAATGGAGGACAAGCACTGCACAATAACTGCAGCCTCACAGCCTGTGTTGCTCAGTATGTAGGATGTGGCACAAACAGTTGGCAGGGTTACACGCTCCGTTCCCACTGGGACTGTGATTCTCCAATACTGTTTGGCAAGGCACACCGGAGTGAGACGGAGTGTATTAAGATACCTTGAAAGAATATGCAAGTGAGTAGTCGTAGAAATCTATGCAATCCGGGTTCTTTATATATGACATGCATGGCTTCGCTTGACATTTTCAGGCAATCAATCTAACTTGAAATGCTGCCTTCAATAGATCCTCATTATGAGGCATCTGTCAAAAACATTAAGGAAAATGTCAGTAAAGTTTTAGTTATAGTAGTGCAGAAACGATTAGCTGATCGACATAAAGTGAATCAACAACAATTTCGATTCATTGAACAACAACTGAAATTTTCCACTTTTATCTGTTTCATATTATTGCTCTATTTTGCTCGAACAAGAAAAAATAAATGATGAAAATATTAATAGCCTGATTAATAGATAGTGAAAATATCAGTTACTGAACATCTGGTATAAGTCACTACACTATGTCTCTATTGTGTTATGATTCATTTTCACTGTCTCCAAGTGAAAGGTTTAAATTCTAGGTTAAGATAAAAGTATTGCAGAAAAAGGTCTGTGTTTGTGTGTGTGTGTACCTACACGCACATGTACAACATGGTGCGCATCTTTATACTTGTGTGCTTTCTCAGAGCAGTGTTTAACAGACCAACAGTCGCAGATTTTATGAGCCGTTGCTAATAGGAGCTTCTGCAGCCATAAACCACACTGCGAAGAGAGTAGTGTCTATGTATTTGTGTGTGTGTGTGTGATGTGTAAGTGTTATGTGTAGTGTGTGTGTGTGTTGTGTGTATGTGTAAATGTTTATGTGTATGTGTGTGTGTGTGTGTGTATATGGGGGTGGGGGGGCACTATCCAACCATGGGGGAGTTGTTGCCCAGCCGCTCTGATCACCATGTAAATCAGAGCAGTTAAGGAGGACTCACTGACAGGAATCGACCTCCTAGGCCAGCTTGTGCCCAGATAATGTTGCAGACATTTAGACAAGTGACACGATAAGTAAGACACTGTAACCAAGATAGGAACTGATGCAGGATTTCGCAGTGGCACACTACTTAGAGAGAAAGGGTGAGTGAAAATTTCATGGTAACTGTAAAAACTAAATGCTTAACCCTGTGTTTTTTTAGAATGTTCTTCAATCTGACTGGAACAAAATACTTTTTGATCAAAATTATGTTAGATTTGTAGCATTACCAAGAGTTGGGTCTTTTTTTTTTTTTAGAAAAACAACGAGCATTGCCAAGAACAAAAGTGACATTTCAGCAGTGGGTATCAGTATTACCCATTTAATGATGCAAGTGCTCTCTGTTGAAACAGCTACTGTCGCTCTTCACAACCTGATTATACACACACGCCCACTCAATCTGTTAGAGACAATACCTTGGTTGTCCTTGTATCCACCCTGACCGGCACATAACCTAGAGGTCAATTGCACAGTATGTTCTCCTGTCTGAGTGTACATGTGTCAGCGTGTGACTGAGAGCAAAATAAATCATAAATGATGATCAAGTCACAAAGGGTCTCTACCTAGATGGCTATAACAACCCCCAGTGTCACTAACACAAAATTACAGTGTCCAATTTCAGCACATTGACATACATCTGATCCTCCAACCAGTGGAAATTAAGTTCAGGGGTCTTGTAGGGCCAAAGGTAATGTCGCTATGTCAATATACGCCCCCTTTAAATTCATTAATTTTCATTTGATACTATAGTTTAATGGTGGTAGAAAAGCAAAAATGGCATCAACTCTACAACCAAGTGTGCCGGGGTGAGAAATGCAAACAGCAAAGGCGGTTATATTATCTAAACAACAAAAACACTCTGTTCACTGAAAGTGAGCACACACAAAGTGTCAGAAATACTCTTCTGGTGGTTTATTTTAAACCTGTCTGATCATCTTGCTGCTCATGTTCCCAAATATCAGCAATTAACTTGGAGAGTATATTATTATTATTGAACGATGGCCAAATGTATGAAAATAACACAGCACCAGATTTATCCTTTAACATCTCCCAGGATAAAATGTCCCACACTATTAGAAAATTACCTCACTGGTTGTGTAGACACAGGCTTGTGTACAAGCCAGGTCAGAAAGTGTATTTTTACTGTTTTATAATAAATTTAACATCTAGCTCCAAAGTAAATTATTTCACTAAAGCTCAGACATCCAAAACAACTGATAACTCTGAAGAGCCAAATATGAGTTATATAGAACCGGTAAAAATCGTATGAGGGAAGAGGAAAAAACTGTTGCCGGCGATTCTTCCCCCTACCGAGGAATCAGAAACAGACATGCACACATGCGACTGTTAAATCCCAGCTGTCTGCAAGCCACCAGCACACACCATGTGCTGTGCGTGTGTATACCTTCATATGCCATTCTTGCATAGTGCTTTTAGACCACACACTTACCAATTACACTCCATTTCATGCTCCAGTGAGGCCAACCGGCTGGCAGCCCCATGTTGCATAACCACATTACACAGCATTTACAACTCAGTGTGTACTCAACTAATGTGCACACACACCAACACAAGAAAACCCTGAAACATATCATGGGAAAAATACAACAAATGGGTTAATATGCACACTAAACATGAACATCATGAGTGGCATATGTGCATAAAACCCATACAATCAATTACACAGTGTCTTTTACACACACAC
>NW_023339774.1:10391907-10395758 GCF_004916995.1 Morone saxatilis | reverse complement strand
CACACACACACACACACGTTACTTCCATCGCTTCCATCCATCACTGCCCATTCTGTCCTTAATGCCCTGCAGTAAAACGATTTCAGCTAAAGGTGTTGTGGTTAGACACGCACACTGTCAGTAGCGGCTACTTCACTTTAGAAGCAACAGAATCCAATGACTCTCCTCGCCATCGCTGTCTGTCTCTTTTAGTCTCTTCCTGTCTCATCCTGTCTTTCTTTGGCCATCTGCTATAAATTACACGACTCAATGCCAAGGAGAAGACTCACTGGAACAATATCAGCTGTGATTGGATTTATAATCTGTACTCATATCTTTGTTCGAGATGTTTTTCTGCCTTTCTTTCTTTTCTTTCTTTATTATTATTGTTTTTTTTTTGTTTTAGAAAAATCAATCTTTTGCTATTTATAGAGCACCATTTAGGAACACTGTACTGTAAGTGTGTGCTTAAGTAGTGGGCCATTGTGTGCTATTTTTGTGTTATTTTTACAAGATATATTTATAAGTGATGTGCCTAAAGTGCATACACTACGAGGTAAAGAGAGAAAGAGAAATAAGGGAGAGAAAAGGGTAACGGAGAGGTGGAGAAAGCCTCCGAAAGTAAACAAACGAGAGATTGACAGATGCAAACTGGATTTAATGACAACACAGGCCAAAACACCGTCACAGTAAAACTATACCAGAACCAAGAAAAACAAATCACTCTCCCATAAATACCAGGCAAAACTATTTTAGAAGTGGTGTTTGAGAAAACGTCACACTTCTTTAGTCCAACATTAAACCGAGCGAAGTTGAAGGAGGAAAGAAAATTCAAAAACTTCAAAAGCCCATCACAAAATAGGCTAGGAATGATGGGACAAGCAACACACACACACGCAAATAAAAAAAAACTCAGCACCGTCTCTGTAACATCCAGCAGCCTAGGGGAGATTGCATTAAAAATTCATTCTGTGATTTATCTGCACTCTGCTTGGCAGGCCGGCCCGCCACACTCCGCTATCCTGTTTTATTGTGCTCTCTCTCTCTCTCTCTCTGTCTTTCAAATTGCCACATGCGTGCAGTCACACACACACACGATAGCAGGGTACAGATACATCAAAGCCTATAAGCAAAATCACATTCATGGCAACACGATCGAGCAGCAGAACAACAAACAGGCTGTCTGTGTGGGACCGGACCTCTCAACTGTCCTGATAAACACAAGATAAAAAGGCTAGAAAAATATAATATAGGGCAGTATATAGAACATGTCAACACCCTCTGCAAAATTCCCAGCCTGTCTTGTTTCAGCAGAGATGACGATCATCTAAAGTCTGCTGCCATCAATCAAGCTTATAAACCCGCCTCCCCAAACTACAGTACCCAGCCAACTTTGCACTAAAGTAAGAGATTTTTTTTTTCATCCATGCCCTTTGCCCCCTTTAATGTGTCGGCATTGTTTAAAAGGTTTATAGCCTTCCTATAAAATATTACGACCGTACTGCTAAAAGCATATGAGCTGACATTACACTGTTTGTGGGCTATTACGGTATTGAGTATGGACAAGTCTACATGAAGGAAATACCACAATACATTAAAATAAACATAAAATTATGTCATACGAAAAGGGGAAATGTTCTAAGGAAGAATGTTTCGACAAAAGCTTTTAAAACCTTGCTGATTTCTATTTTTGTAAGGCAGTTTGTTATGTCTTCTACTAACTATACATCAAAAACTGTGTAAAAATGTAAAAATGGGAGTATTTTACTGTGTATTTTAACACAGTATCAGATGCGGCAACTTCTGCAGTGTCTCCCCCAAAAAATGAGCAGTGATCTAATGAAGACACATACGAAGACCAAGCTATAAAACAAGCTACACTGATCGAAAATAATCATCCCAAAACGTGAGCGCGTAGGCGCAAAAAAAGAGGGGATGAAGACGCGAACAAACACAGTGTGCATGTGTATTCATTAACAGCAGAAAGCTCAGAGGAAAGTCAATAAAGAAGCCGTTTGGTGTATTGTGCGGTTTATTCGGTGACACCCTCACCAAGGTCACCCACAGTATTTGCTGCATCACCATAACTCAAGACTAATCACAATACTGGGTTTGCAAGCTGCCGACACACACACACACACACACACACACACACACACTAGTCTCATTACCCTTGGTTATTTATGAGCTCAACCATGTGCCCTCTTCTGCAGTGTCCAACCTCAGCATCTTCAGCAACATCTTGTTTTCTCTCAATCATTCAATTTTCTCCTCCCCACCCCCTTTCCTTTCCTCTCTCCTCCTTCCTTCTTCCTTCCACCTTCTTCTGCTATCCTCATTCTTCGTACGCATTTTTCCTCTTTCCTCCTCTTGTTCTGGTTTTTAATAATTCATCTTCTGCTGTGCTCCCCCCCTCAGGGAAAAGCTCCCACTGTCACAGGCCAAGACCATTAATCAATCCCTCGTCTCTCTCTCTCTCCCTCTACCTCCCTCACTTCTTAACCTCCCTTTTCTCCCCCATTTCTCCACCCTACACATCTTCACACTCTTTTTGCTTTCTGTATCCGTCGCGCTTTTCATCTCTCATGTTTGTGTCCATCATTTATGTTTTTATGGTCTTATCTGCCCCCACTTGTCATTCTCTCCCTCTACTGCTCTCTTTGATCCTCTGAGCCGCCCTCTTCTCCTCCTAAACAACACAGTAGTTCCTTTTCCGCACCTTCTTCCTGCCATAACGCGCCTCTTGTGCTATTATGTGTGAAACAGACCTTGTTTCCACACCAGCAATAGCAGTAATGATGGTGCACTTGTAGAAAACTGTAGATCAATGGAAATTATTCATGTATCCTTCTCATTTAACATCAACATGAACACGCTCACATTACACATTCATTCCATATATAATTACTAGTTATCCAACTATGGGAATGTACACATATGGCAGAGATGCTTTTCACAGGAAAACCTAATGAACAGCCAACTGTAATTAAAAAGATTATTTTTTCTGTTATTATCACCCTCCTTATCCATGTCTGTCTTCTTCTGTTTCCTTTCATTGTTCTTTATCTTCTTGACCTCCTCTGTCTCTTTCATGTATCCGTCTTCTCCTTCTCCTCTTACCCCGAAGAGAACATACAGCATGCATAGTTCAAACCCCATCTACTCCCCAAAAAACGTAAAAGCTGTACACCCCTGTCTGCACTGGTTCTTATCAGGTATCTCTGTTTGACACACACACTCTGTTGTCATGTCTAGAACGAGTTATCAGATTGAACCTTTACACCCTCCCGTCTGGAGAGTGTTTCCTTTCTCTACACACAGCCATACACACTCCAGCACCTACGGACACAAGAGTGTATTACCATGCCTGCAGGAGGAGTGGTCGCACGTTTCCTTCCTTCTGACGCCCGCTTCAGGAGTTGCTGGGCGTGTGGTGGGGTGCAGAAGCAAGGTTACTGGTCAGGATGTTGCTGTCACACCGCTTCCGCTCCTCATGTGCTCCCCTGTCACTCTTGCCACCACTCTATGAGAGGTTGTACTTCTAAGAGATGAAAAAACAGGCAGAGGAGAAAGAGAGAAGGGAGAAAAGTTTAATCAGTGCCTTGATAACTGAAAAAGTGTTAAAGGAAAATCTCACTCTCAACCTGCATCTGTCTAACCCTGCACAACCCAACTGCACAAAAAACCCCTGATTTTCCCCGATAACACTCAATTCTCTCTCTGGCTCACACACACGCGCACAGTTTTCTGAGCAAGAGTCTAAGCCCCCGTCGGTCATTGAGTAAAAATTCTTACAAAATATCCCATCGACATATGTGGACACACACACAAAGGCCTTCATTTACTTTTTCATGAGCTGGCAGGGGTCGGGG
>NW_023339774.1:10366240-10391882 GCF_004916995.1 Morone saxatilis | reverse complement strand
GAATAACATAACATGTAAGATGCACTAGATTTAAAAGAGAATACTATTTGAAGATTTTATGCGTATACCTTGGCGATAATAAAAGCTGGGACATTTCCAGCCACTTTATAGACGAAGCGTTGGAATGAAAGAAATAACAAAGGTATGTGAAATATTATTATGGGATTTTTCTGCTTTATTATTTAAATACAGTGCTTTTTATAAAGTGCTTTATGATTCACGCCCCCGTTTGACGAACAGTTTAGTCAGAGGTTTTACAGGAATAGCAAACAGGAGGGAGAGAGATTGACAAAACTCCAGAGCTGACTTCTAAATTACGCAGGTGTTTAGAGCTAGTGTGAGGCTTGGACCACTGTGCTTACAGAGTGGGGCTTCTCTTCCGAATAAAATGGTGAAACAGTAATGTTTTTAACCTTTTTTGTTCTGCTTTTAGTGAAGAAAAACCAGAGGTTGACAATTAAAAGGTAATACTTGAAAGAGATGTAGAAGGCTCTATAGAATACACAGAATAAAAACTAGTAATCAATGCCAGCTAAACCAAGTTTACCTTATATATGGGTTTCGATGATCTGGCTGTCTTTAAAAAAAGTAATTGTTAACTGCAACTTTGGACCCTCAATGAAGCTTTACTTGGAGCGTACGCATTGAGTCATTCTTTATGGGCTCTGCAAAGGAAACTATACATTGTGGTGTTGCCTATGAAAACACTGGGCTGGTTTGTATCTGTTGCTTGGGAGAAACACAGATACACAACGTTCTTTTTCCAACATGAAATGTCAACAGTATCGACCACTGGACGGTACACAGACACATCTGGTATACACTCAAACCAGCAGCAATGAGCATTTATAGAGCTTGCATGTTCTGCTGGGGTGTTCACACAAGGAGTGCAGAAGATGATTTTCTCAAAATTTTTTTTTTTTTTTTGTCTTCCAGACTCAGGGGCTCGGCTGTTTCAAAAAGGCTGTGGGGGAAAACGCAACTTCGAATAGTGCTAATTTCTGGCCCAAACTGCTAAATGTTTCCATTGGCAATGATGAGGATTGATGAGATGAACTTGTGATTTGATAACATTGGTTGAAACAGGAGAAAGCAGATAATGGGTATTTTGAAATGAAAAACTAAATAGTATATATGGCAATCGCAATTCTGGTATTTTTTGGACCCCTTCAGTTAGTGCTGCAGGGGAGAAATTAGAGCCTCACTTTTTAGTAACTAAAATGTCAAATATGTTTGTGGACTAAGGTTGAGACTAAAGCAAGACAGAAATAGTATTTTCTCTTTTCTAAAAACATTAAATATACAAGTAAATCGGAACTTCATCTCAATGACTAAGAACTACAATTAAAATCTTTATGTCTAGCAGATGCTGGCGAGGTCGCGTTTCATTGGATCGGCCGGCCAAATTGAACTGGCCTTTGTTCTACAGTAGCCCAGAATGGACAACTAAATCAGTGGCTCGTAGATAGGGTAAAGGCCAGGTTGTCAATATGTAACGTACACAGCTAGGATGCCCCCTAAACACAAAACACTGAAACCTTTAATGCTGCAAGATGATTTTTTTCCTCAATTGCGTGTATGAAGTAGTTGTTTTGGTCTATAAATCAAAACTCTCCTATCAGTTCCCAGAGGCCGAAGATGATCTGTTCAAGCGTTCTGCTTTTTGTCCAAGGCGCTCGCAAGGCCAGAAATCCAAGAAGATATTCAGTTTATATAAAAAACAAACAAACAAAAACCAATAAATCCTCACTTATTAGGAGAAAGCTGGAAAAGGCGAGATGCTTGCCGATTTTTGCCTGAAAAATGACCAGAACATGACAACTGCAATTTTATTTTTAACAATTGAGTAACCGTCATTCATTTGCTGTGTCGAGTCATCTATCTGATAATTCGCTGGTATTGCTTTGAGTTCTAAAAGTAAATAGCCTCTAAAATGAACACTCTATGGTTGCCAGAGCCTCATTACCTGCATTTGAGTCGATCTGCAGAAATCCAAATTCTGTGAGAAATTGGATTTAGCAGGAGAACTGCACTGATATGGGAAACAATGCCAGTACCATTAGTGCGGGGACAGGAATCTGTAGGAGAAAGTACAGAAATGCATCTATTAAAGTCCGTATTATAGACAGGCCAGACTTTTATGTTCTTGCTGCTGTCCTGGTAACCTGGTAGAACTTAGTTTTCTTTTCTTTTTTTACCACTGATAAAACTGATGTAGAGTATCTCATCACCTTGAGACTAGACACATCCAAGTTTCTATTTGGATGCTTGTGCCGAACAGAAAAGGGATACAATGATACACACATGTGAATTGTAATTGGTCTCTCTCGGAGTAGCCTGTGCTGGGGGGGGATTTGAATTTGTTGGCGCGGTGATTCTGCAGCCTCTCCATGGAAGCTCAGTGGCGGATCCGAGGTGATAACGGAAACGGGAGGGAGAAGAGGATGGGCAGTGGTAGTTAGAGAAAAGACAGAAAAAATGGAGGAGAATGGAAATACGAACAGGAGCCTTCACAGGAGTAGACGAGGAGAGGCGGTGAGAGGGAGGCCAAACTATAAGGCAGAAAGTTTTCGGTGCAAAGGAACAAGGAGGGGAATCGGATGTAAAACAGCAACGAAAAACACAATACAAAACAAAAAAAAACAGAAACCGCAGGAAAAAAACAAAAAAAAAAAAAAAAAACTGAACGAAAAAGAAAGCAAAAAGCCAGTGCAAAAAAAAACGAAAAAAGAAAATATATATATATATATTATAATTTTTTAAAAAGAGACACAATGGAAAAAGCGATGCGTGAATCGGACCAAGCGAAAAAAAGGAGCGCGGCAAGTAGTTTAACTGCGCGCCCCTCGGGGCGAGCAGCAGGACTCCAGGCCAGAGGCTGCTCCTCAGTTCTGGCTCTCCGAAGCTCGTCCCCTCTTAAGACGACTGCAGCTGGGGTCCTGCCCACGGCGCTGACGCAGAGTTACGCGGCTCTCAACACACGCTGGGCAGCGACAGTCGGTGCTGGTGTGGTAGCCTTACAGCCCAACACTCGCTTGCCCCCGGAGGGGGTGTTCTTGGTCGGTGGGCCGCTTCGACGGCGGTGCGGGTGGGGGGGTAAGCCTCTCATTTCAACATGGCGCTGTGGCCACGTTAGGATGTGTGATCTGCGATGATTAAGTGCATGCTTTTTTTATATACTATTTATTTTTTACTATATTATTATATATTTATATATATCTCCTCTCTTCTTCCTCTCTCTCTTTCCGCCAAGGAAGCCATAAGAAACAACTGCCGAGGCCTGCTTATTCGAGTTCTCATTATCAAGAGCACAGGCGTTCCATAGAGGAACGAGACACTAACGTCGCCCGCCTGTGTTTCTTCCTCGTGGAGCTTCTCCTATGCTCAGTTGTGCTTTATTTTAAGTCCGAGTGTGATGCAGTATAAGAAAGAACACCATACATGATGGATTCTGTAAAAAAGTATAATAAAAGCAACTTAGAATCAATGTTAGATGGAAAGCCATAGGTAGTATTCATAACAGTACACGTGGGGCTCAGTATTGGGCCCACACTCCTGCACCTGGGCGTCAGCGGTGTGGACTGAGGGTCGGCTCGATGGGAGCACGTCGTTTCACATGGCATGGGCTCGTGTGTGTCGCTTGTAAGTAAAACGTGTATTTGGCCTGTGGTTGTTCAATGAAATCCTCTTGTGCTTGCTCGTGTCTTTGGGCCGACACCGGGCCAATTAATTGATCACTTCTCCCTTGCAAATCACGCCTCCATGCCTCCTTGTTTAGTGCGCCTGCCACCAGTCGTCCATTCTCCATTTCTCTTGCTTCCTCTCCGCCTGGATTAACACCATCCTTGGTGGGTCGGATTAAACTGTGGCGGATTGGTGGTGTTTTCTTCTCCAGGGCAGAAGGAGAAGAGAGAAAAGGGAAGAATCTGCAGGAAAAGCCCCCTGCCTCATTAGACGACTGGTGCTGCGCTCGGATGGCGAGTTAGCATGGGTTGCGCGACACAAACACACACACACACCACACACACACAGCACCAACAGCATATACACACGACGGGCACAGACACAAGGACCATCACCGTCTAATTTTTGGCGCCATAGTTTATTGAGCAATACGTATTTGCTTGCTAGTTCGGTATACATATGTTTAAAACAGGCAACAGCACAACCGCACACACACACACAGCAGCACAGCACACCACACAACAAGCACACTCACACACACACACACACCAAGAGTTGGTGATTACGCCCCGTTTTCCCTACAGAGATGAAAGGAATCGGGCAGAGGATAAGCAACGAGGGATGGGAACTGATTGAAAGATGAAGGAGAGATAGCAGAGCTGGGGAATTTGCTGAGATGGCTCTGAGCAGCAATTTACACCTTTCTCATTTGATAACCATCAAATAAGATGAGCAGTGGAAGAGACGAAGTGAAGTGAGACAGAGGATTGACAAAAGCCAGCGAATGTGCTAATTAGTGCTGGAGGAGCTTATTTTCACAATGTATTCCCTTTTAGAGCTTTGATTATCTGCCTAATATTGTAATCAGATTATCAGCCTTTTGAATCATTCTGCTTTCAAACTCCCTCAAATGTCAAGGACTAATGTTTGGTGATTGTAGCACGGTTGGAAGTCACAGTGCCAGCAGGATACCAAGACACACAGTCATTATTTCACCAGTGGAAGGACCTCCGATTAGTGGCTGGTTACATGCCAGAATAGCTGGAGGAGCAATGTAACATCACAGCCACAACACAAACGTGCTGGCACTTTATAAAATGATGGATTATGAAACATCTCAATCTTTTACTTTAATTTGTATCTTTTTTATGTTAGGCAGTTTAAGAGAACCCCAAACTGAATGATCTGCTCTAAAAACCATCTGTAGTGTGATTATAACCGAGAAAGCCTTGGGTCCTGTCCCAGGAAAAAGCTTCCTGCCACAGTTTTTGGAATAAGATATCATCTCAAACACACAAGGTCCAGAAAGAACATTGATTTACTTCATACAAGCTTCATCCATCCACCAATTTTACTTTTTTGTGGAAGGCTCTGAACACACATGCAACATAAGTGTTGTTCCCATGTTATTACACATTTTTAATTAATCGTCTAGTGTTTAAAATGTCAGAAAACATTAGAAAATGCCCATCGCAATGCCCAAGCTGAATGCTACAAATAGCTTATTAAGTCCAAAACCCGACATATATTCAGTTTACCATGTTATAAAACATAGAAAAGCAGTGAATGTTTTGCATTGCTGCTTTATAAAATCACTTGAACAATCAACTGGTTCTCAAAATTACTGGTGATTCATTTTCCCTCAATCATCCAGTCGATTAATTAATTAACCGTAACTCAGCCTTAAGTAATTTGACTTAATATGACTTTTTTGACACAATCAAAAACACTGCATTGTTTGCTTCAGAGATGAATCTGTTTTTGCTGGATAACAGGAAAGTGTGGTTGGATGAAGAGATGAAGGCTCTCATGTACAGTTAAAAAAAGCAGGTGCTGAGGGACCCTTCATGAGGTAATGGGCTTTAGCAGGTATCATGTACTTGCAGCTCTGCGCATTAGTTCCAGCTATCGCCCTGCTGTCACATGTCATACTCTTCTTTTTCTAAACCAACAACTGTACAGATGCCTCTATGCACTCCAGTGAAGCAGAGCTTCTATAAAGCTAATCTTTGCAAAGAATGAGCAGGTGTAAATATGGCTGATGTTTCTGGCAGTTAAGTCTGTGTGTTATTCTGAAGTTATTTTAGAGCCTAACTGTTGACTTTTCTCTCACATAACTATTCCTAGGTAAAGTATTTTAGTTCTCATGAATGCTTTGCCCACTAATGCTATTTCTGAACCATCATGTTTAAACATTCATTATACACCTGAAAGGCTGTTTGTAATATTTTTACTGACTTGTGTGTGGATGGCTCCAGGGTTGTTGGTGCCATAATGTTTGCATCTGGAAAAAACATCTGCAAAAGTGTGTGCTAATGAGTTGGACAAACATGCACACACAATTAATGGAACGCTTAGGACCAGGTGGCACACAATAAACAGAAGAATCACGCTCCTGTACACCTCTCTCTCTCTCTTTCTGTCTGTTGTGAAGAAGCATGCATTGTGTAAAGAGATTTCCGTTTGGCCTTCTATTTCTCTACCGGAGTGAGAGAGCAGGCTATACAGACAGAGACAAGCAGTCAGAAACGTAGGCAGTGTTACAGGAGGAGAGAGGCTCGCTGAGACAGGCATTGGCAGGGACAGAGATAGACGCAGAAAGAAAGAGAGGTTTCATTTTTGACTGCAAAGGAGATAGCAAAGAGAAGCTCCTGCACGTTCAAAGGAGACGCGAAGAGATGAGTGAAGTCTCTGTTCTCTGAGAAAATGTAAAAATGCATGTGTGAATTTTGATGAAAATAAAAGATGAAACTCATGGATTTTCTTTCCACGTCAGTTTCTCACATAAATGTTATTTATGTCCCATCTCTCCTCCAACCTTACAACTTCTATTTCCTTATTTCCACTCTCTTTTTTGTGCTTCTGACAGAACTGTTTTTAATAGAAGTAGCAATAATAGGAATGTAATCTGGGAAGGATAAAGCAGGTTTTTTAGGGTATTATTTTTTAACCAAGAGTAACTGTATGCATTAGTGACACCAAGAAGGTCAAGTTTTACAACCTTAGGTTATCAGGACTTTTCCTTCTCATAATGACCTTATTTCCTTTCCAGCAACAAACAATGATCTTTTCCAGGGAAGACCGAGGTTTAACTGACATACCTTTCTGGGATTAAGGAAGTATTTCCTATGTAGATAAGAAGACATGAGAAGAAAAAAGAAAAAGACAGTAACAGGGTATGAAAATGACCAGAATATCAGTTGGATTGGGTGTTTAGTCTAACAAAAGTCTCAAGTTAGGAAAACTTGAAAGTCACATGAAGGAAGAGAAACACTTCAAAGGGAAACCTCTAGCTAGACACACTGTCCTCCCTATGGTTTTAAAGCCAGAGGCAAAAGTTAGACACTCTGACTCCTGTTTTTGTGCCATTTGGTGTCTATGTGGAGATCATTTATCCAGATCTGAACAATATGCAACAGGAGATGCAGCATGCAGTCAGCTTGCCCTACAGCTGAAGGAAGAGCCTGTATTTCCCTGACAATTGAGAGACATGCCCAGATAAGCTGCTTGTTGATTTGGTGTAACGTTGCCTTTGCTGTCGTTCACTGCTTTATTGGCTCACATAGCAAAGGAGGCCGTGCCTGCTCCCTACTTCAGCCAGTCATCAAAATATGGGAGGAATGCCTGGCCAGTAGCTGTGAGAGAGCCACTACCAAACACCTCATTAATATTAGAGAAGAACCCGTAATGCTTCACAAATACCTGGAGCTGCAATCACGAGATCACCCTTAATTGTTCTTTGGAGAGAAGGATGGAAAACAAGCCTCTGGCAGTCTCCAACTGATGAGTATTGGAGAGCTAAATACCTCCGTTATGAATCCACCAGGAAAAAGCTATTAACAAAGAAGCACTGCTTACTTATCAGAAGATTGCAAGGAATGAAAAAGAACCAGATTTTCTTCCTGCCCACAGATACTTAAGTTTTCATCTGCACAAATACCCGACGCACAGAAAACAGATGCAATAAAATAACACAGACACGAGAATACTCAACGGTACCAGCGTTCCTGGAGACACAGTAGGAAGTGACATGCAGTAGATATTGTCTGCATTATGTCTCATTAATGCACGACTATGCAGCAGGCTCGACACATGCTGTAAGGATATTAGAACAGAGGACACAAGGCAGGGAAAGTGTGTCAGGTATGTACTGAATTTGCGTCAGGGTCAGGAGGCATGTCGCTGTCATTCCAAAGCCCAAAGAGGTTTAGAATTTGTATAGAATTTCTACTCGTTCGTAGCTACCTTCTCTATCCTATCCCCTTTCTCCAATGTGTTCATCGCAAACAGATTTATGTATTGTTTCTATTTTGTTTTCTCTGTCAATTCCTCTACAACACTGCTAATGTTGAGCGCTTGGCACGGACAGCAACCGACAGGCAGAACGAGTGCCAAATGCAAACCTGAAAACACTTTAAATATTACACAACAATTATAACTATGGCACTCGATTCCATTCCTCAGAACAAGGAGCCCTGCTGGTTTTCATTCCAGCTATTTAGCCGGGGACTTTTTGTTTTGTTTTGTTTTGTGTTATGCAATGGTGGACTAGACTTTTTCAACATTTATTGACAAAGTGTTTCATTTATTGATATTTTCAGTAGCGAGGGGGAACTATCCAAGTTTAATGACCACATATTCTGAATCAAATTGTCAAATATAGATAGATCTGTTTCATTAATAAGAGAAGATGATTCTCCTCAGTATCAGAGTGGACACACGCCCCTGAACACACACACAAACCACATACACCTGCTTCTACTGACTAGCATGCTGATTTCCCCACTGATCTCAACTTATGCACCTGGCCTGCTCCAATTTATCTTAGCTCGCTTACTTTTATTAACTCCTTGTTTACTCTCTCAGTCTCAAACTTTCTGTGATTGCATTTGAATTTCTTTGTCATCCTTATTTGTTGTGTTATAAATATTTTTTTGGTGATCCCACTGACCTTTTGTGAAGCTCCACCATCAAGTCAAAATCTAGACATTGCAGGAGGTCACCATAATATTATTTGAGAACAGGCATGCTCCCAGGTGAAATAACTCATTTTATTTTAATGACCACTGCAGTCTGCTGTACCACTAATAATTAGACTCAGCAATGAGATGAACCAGTTTTTCTACATCAGTCTTCGACCTTCATAAAAAAATAGGTTTGGTGTGATGACTAAACCCTGCAGGGCCACTTCTGCCACAATAACAGGGTTCAACAGTACAAAGGCTATTACCTTTAATTGCATCTTTGCCTCTTTTGAGAGCCTGCAATCAAGAAGGACAACAACCAAACACACTATATAGTATATACCATAGTATATGCAGCCTGATGCAATTGACAAATGCTGCTGCCTTAGAAACAAGATTAGAAAAAATTAGATATATTACCATGCTTTAGTTTATTGATTCAAATCAGTAGGAGGACAAGGTTGGGTCAAGTTTTATTGAACCCAGTCATTGATTTCTGTGATTTCTGATTTCTTGTAGTAACCATTTTCACTTTTGTTTCTCTACATTCGTTGTCATAGGCTTTCCCTGTGATGCTGTCATCAAATACAACTCTAAAATGTGGGTAACTGGAGAAAGACACCCTGCATATGTTTTTAACTAATACACTGTAGTTCTGTCTTGACTGGGTCCAGGTGCAGGCCAGGGGAGGTCAGAGCACAGACTATTGACGAGATGGCAGAAAGCAGAGAAAACGCTGATGCTGCATCTGAGTGGAAAATAGATAACATTGACAAGGGAGTGTAACTCCCCTCGGTCGATTATTGAAATGGTTCCTGCTGACGGCGGGTCAGACTGGAGAGACTTGGGGTCACAGATTAACAAGGATAGATGCATGCTATCGTACTGCGTATCATATCGGGTTATCTACTTATCTATTCTATCTTATCTATCTATCTATCTAATCTATCTTATCTATCTATCTAGTCTATCTAGTTCTATCGTATCCTTATCTATCTATCTTATCGTATCTTCTTAACTTAGCTTTAATCATCCTGAGTGGCACCTGTCATCTCTATGGTTACTCTGGGGGTTTATGGGTACCATGGGTATAATTGAAAACTTAAACTGCATAAACACACACACAATTGAGTACTGTCCTGCGTCAGTGTGGGGAATAAATAGACTTATCCACTATGCCAGAAACTGAAGCATGGTGCAACTGTGTGTGTGTGTGTGTGTGTGTGTGTGGTGTGTGGTGTGTGTGTGTGTGTGTGTGTGTGTGTTGTGTTGTGTGGTAGTGTGCGCGCGCACTGGTAGTTCCTGGCTGTGCTGATTTCAGCAGGAACAGATGGTCCTGCCAGGGCTCTGCCGAGGCTCCACAGTCCGTTAGTCTGTGAGAAGACTTGTGAATTGTGCTAACAGTGTGTGTGTCGTGTGTGTGTGTGTGTGTGTGTGTGTGTGTGGTGTGTGTGTGTGTGGTGTGTGTGTGTGTGTGTGTTGTGAAGTGGTGTGTGTGTGGTGTGTGGTTGTGTGTGTGTGTGTGTGTGTGTGTGTTGTGTGTGGTGTGGTGTGGTGCGCCGCACTGGTAGTTCCTGGCTGTGCTGATTTCAGCAGGAACAGATGGTCCTGCCAGGGCTCTGCCGAGGCTCCACAGTCCGTTAGTCTGTGAGAAGACTTGTGAATTGTGCTAACAGTGTGTGTGTCGTGTGTGTGTGTGTGTGTGTGTGTGTGTGTGGTGTGTGTGTGTGTGGTGTGTGTGTGTGTGTGTTGTGTGTGTGTGTGTGTCCTGCTGATTTCCTCCTCAGCGTTCCCTCCATTAACCTGCTGCACACTTCCTGGTACCGAACCTATTTTACATACTACCGTACATTCACACACACACACACAGACAAACTGACACTGATTGTTGCAGTGTAAGTGATATCCTGTGTGGTCTTTGGCCTACTTGTCCCTTCCATTGACACTTAACAGCTTAATCCTGCTTGAAAGGCTCTTCACTGCTAAGCTCATGTTTGCCAACACACAAAGCTGTCACACCCGCACCCTTTAGTGCGTGTGTGTTTGTCCGAGCAAGTTTGTCCACATATGTAACTGCCTATGAATGCACAATCACATACCAACTCCAGCTGTTGAATTTAAGCTAAAAATTAGTGTGGGTTTTCGCTGGATCCTACTAACACTATTACTTAATAGTAATTAAATACGCAAAAAACACAAATAAATAAATAGCAAACAATTCTGACACATACACTGTATGTTGTGAGCACACGAGGACAGCTAGGGTTGTCCAGATGTGGACTAATTCCCTAATGGGCTTCTGCTCTACAACACACACTAGCAGACAAGCTGGCAAACACGCACATTGTACACACGCGTGCACACACACACAAAACACACAAGCATTGGAGTACTGCTTGGTATCCCAGTGGTATGTCCATTCTCTATTTATCTCTTTCTGTCCATTTTCATTAATAAAAGCAGTAGTGTGGGTGTGATGGGTGGTGGCAGATGAGCAGATTAGATTATTATTGTATTACGAAAGCAAAATCACACTGAAGGATCCATTATTTTTAAGAAATTAATTTTAACAGGATGGACTCTGGATGATGTAATCTTACATTTTGGGCATTAATAAACATAGAACACTTGAAGTGTCTTGGGAGAGTGTGTCCTCTTGCTATTTGTCAGTGTTTTTTTTTCTAATTTTCACTCTCTTTAGTTGTTGTCTCGCCTGTCTGCTTCTCGGCTCTCTGTTCAAACAGCAGAGAAAATCTCTTGAATGCAGATTGCTTCTCCCTTCAGTTGAAATGACTGAATTCATGGACTTTGCCATCTATCGATTTCAGGCAAAATTCTGCAAAGAAAAGTTGCTTTTCTCAGCTATTGTTCCAAATGTAGCTCACTAATAATACTGTTCATTGTGCACTTTGATTCTCAGATTAACAAAGTAAACAGGTTTGTATACTAATACTGTCTGATAGCAGTATTCATAAAATGTGTGCTACATTAGGCAGCTTCATTTTCTCTCCCAACCCCCCTACTTCTTCATCTGCACTGCTTTAGCAGGAGCTGATCAGTGACTCCATTCATTCCAGGTCAATTTGGGCAGTGTGCTCAATATGGCCGTTTCATTACGCACTTCCTTCCTGTCTGTCTCTGCGACTCAGGGGAGAAGACAGAGGGACAGAGAGGGAGAAAGGAAGGAACAGGAGGAGAGAGGAGAGGAAGGGGCGGGATTGATGGGGGTGTACAGTGGGAGAGATTGAGAAAAGGCGCAAGGGAGGTTAGAAACAAAAATAAGGGTAGAAATGAACAGATTGAAGGAGGTAGGAAAGGTTTACAGTATGTGGTAAAGAGAGGGTGAAGAGAGAAGTGCAATATAATGTGTGTTTGGGGTGAGCGAAAAGATTTAAATGTGACTAATTTAGAGAAGAAAAATTGAGCCATAAGATGGGCGTTCATGGCTCAAGAAAGAGAACGAGGGAGGAAAAATACTGGAATAGTGAAGAACAAGAACTGCGAAGGAAGAATAGCAGGAGAGGTGGGGACAGGAAGGAAGGCAGGAGAGGGACGGGGATGAAGGAACAAGGGAGAGGGTGTGAAGGGAACAGAGGGTAAGAATAGAAAGGAGGGATGAAGAGAAGTGAAGGGAGACGAGAAGAGCTTGGGAAGCCATGGCTGAAATGATTCATTCAACAAACTTTACCTCGCCACAAGAACAGGACTTGTCCTCAATAATGAATAATTACTTATTATGAATGACACATTCAATTAATTCATTTACAGATTAAAGACTAATTCCAATTATTTTAAAGCTGAGATTCCTACATTTGAATTATATTAATTAATTATTTTTTCAATAAACCGATCAAATAGCTAAAAAAAAAAATTTTTTACGTGGTTGCAAGCTGCGAATCAATAAGGACCAGTTATAAAAAAATAAGTGATATATTATAGAAAGCACACACGCCCAGAAACATACAAGCACCTCATAGTGACCCACATGGCTACATACACATATGTGTGATGACACCCTTCTGCAGCTGACATCTCACAGCTCACTCTGTTTATCAGTACAAGACTCTTTTTCAAGCACGAGCTTCTTATGAAATTACTCTGCCTCCTCTCTTCATCTTCCTTCTTTTTCAATAGCCCCTCTCCTCTTTTGTGTGTGTTTTTCCAAGGTTCAAGTGTAACACTCGTGGCCACTAACAAGCAAGAAAACTGTAGAAAACAGACAAAAAGAAAAATCACCAACTCTGTCCCCAGGTTTAGTGTTTCTCAGCAATTAGGTCACTTATTTTACATCAGTGCTTAATTAAACTTAAACCAGAACACTGTGACTCACAAACTCCATCTCCTCCGCTTTTAGATTCTGGCATGCTAGTGTGTATGCGGCTGTGTTTGTGTGCAAGGAAAACATTAGATTGCAACAAAGCTTGAGACAAAGGAGGAGAAGACGAGTGAGAAAGAGATTTAGCCTCAACTTTTTCCCTTGGGATTGGTCGCCATGGCTACGGAAGCATTTTCAGCTGAACGTGGGACAAACATAAGGAAGAGTGAGAGAGATACGCACAGAGAGACAGTCAGAGAGAGAAATAACACGGCTGCACTGAAATGCTGCCATGAAGTGCAGATAAATAGATGTAGATGTAATGAGATAGAAAATAGTACTTAAATTAAAAAAATAAGACTAGAATAGAAATGATCGCAAAGTATTGTACATTAATTTATCAGTGTATGTTTAATTTCAAACTGACTGCCATATGTGCTAACCATTCAGGACGCAATAACAAAAACACATCTGCCATGTACAGAAGTGCAGCTTGGTAACCACAAGACACCTGATCTCCAAAAGAAAACACGTAAGGCGACAGGAAAAAGCAGTGACCCAATACGCACTCTATGGAAAACAGAGACCAATGAGAACAAACAGCATCAAGAGACTATAACATCTCATCTTACAACCAGACAATCAGACTCCATCTATATTTCAAAAGCTACGGAAAACTGTGACAATGGGCCTTCATGAACCAAGATTAGCGGAGGGCACCTTTAATGAGAAGCAGGGCACATAGGGATCATGTTTTCTTGCTGGCAGGCTAAGTACAGTATCACCTGAGGGCAATTTGTCTGAATTCGGTAACAAACCTTGAGTAAAAGTAATTGAACTTGAGCATTAATTCCAGTTTTCTTAAACCAAAACCCTGGTTTGTAGGTTGTCTTTTTAATGTACGAATGTTAGCTTAAAACACTGCAAAATAAGTAAGTACTAAAATTATCAACAGAATGTGAAGAAATAACAGCTCTGATACTATTTCAAAGACATCTATGTATTATGTCGCAGAGAAATCTTCTGAGGTTAGCTGCTAACCTGCTAACCAGATAGCCCTGGCCCATCCTGTCTCGTAATACCACTTTGTACCTCAAGAGGCGATAGTGAGTCACTGTAGCATCCATTCTGCCCTCACTCCAACATGAGAGGATGAAGAAATAGCGATGCTGTGGTGATAATGATGTGGACGTCCAATCTTTCTGGTGATATGCCGCCTCCAATAGGTTTGGAATACGAATTTGAGTGCGGTGGACGATTCTTACATCTAGCTCCTCTAATGGACACAGTGCCATCTTTTATTTTACACAGCATGTCATTGTGGAGTGTGATTGATCAGCAGCCACAAGCATTAATCAAGCAAACTATCTATCACATAACTCTCTTTCACGTGCTTTGAAAACAACCCATTATATTGTGCCATGACTTTGAGATATTTTTGCTTGTATCAGCAGTTTGCTGGCGATTTATATACGTTTCCTGAAAGTGGGCAGAAATTGTGCTCAACACACGAAACGACTGTCTCAATTTTTCTCTGCAATATGTTTGTCAATATTTGCATAAAGTACAGCCAATGTTACTGGTGATGAATTATTTATGGAGACTAAAGGGAAGAGACTTGTAAGGACTGGTTCTGCTTGACAGTGTTACCATGGACCAACTAAATGTGTGTGTGTGCATGTGTGTGTGAGTGTGTGTGTGTGTGCATTTCGGGGGTTGAGTGAGTGTCAGTGAGAGAGCATGTGAGCAAAAGAGAGAGAGAGAGTGATGCGCTCTGCTGCGCTCACCGGCAAAGTCACTGCTTTCTCAAGGACACTGCGGCTAAGGGGCAAGAAAGAGAGAAGGAATGACACACAGGCACGAGGAGCAAGAAAGAGGCAGAAAGAAATAAAGATGTTTAGTGATGGGAGGCTGAGCATGATAAAGAAATGGGGAGAGAAAACGGAAAGAAATGAGAGTGGAGGAGGCAGCAGATGAGAAAAGTGTGAAAAAAGAGAGGGGAAATCGAAAGAAGGGGGGCAGCTGTTGGTGAAACACAATAATATACAGTATGTGAGGTAACCAGGTTATTACCCTGAACCTGTTGAACACAATACAAACCATGTCACTCTCACTTCGGATGAATTTAATCAATTTTCCTCTGTAATGCGTTTAGAAATCTTGAAAAATGCTCACGCATCACTCAGTTTACCAGAGCTCAAAGTGACATCTTCAATTTATAGTGTTATAGAACAGAGAAGCAGTAATTATACTAATCTCTCATCAAAGTTGTTGTCAATTAATGTTTGTGTGGATTTTCTGTGATTCTGTGATTCACCGACTAATCCTTTCTGCAGCACTAATAGAAACCAAATTGACTTAACACCAACAAGCCACCTCAGACAACAGAGAGCCCACTGAGCGGCAGCAGCAGCGGACATGTTATAGTTAAGTTATGCACACTGTGGAGCAGAGCAGTGGAGCAGCATTTTCTGCCTGGTTCAGTATCACCAGCGATCCACTAAAACCTCTACAGCAATCAATTATTTACACATAAACACACACACGCAGACCCCAAAACACTCCCACAGAGATGATAGTGGGTAAGGCCACAGGGTGAATTGCATAAAAGCTACTTTACATACATAAGTAGGCAGTTTACCAAAGCAGTGAGTGAACTCTGCAACCACTCGGACCACATCCCCTGACCGACTGTGATCAAACGAATGTGTCTAACCGAAAGGTGTGTACAGGGTTTCTCATTGGCTTTGGCTCAATTCTTTCTTTTTTTTCAAATATCTTTTTGCCTTTATTGATAGGACAGCTCAAAATAGACAGGAAAGGGGTGAGAGAGAGGGGATGACATGCAGCAAAGCGTCTCAGCCTTGGTACACAGAGTGCCAGCTCTACCAGGTGAGCTACCAGGGTGCTCAGGGTGAGAATTATTTCTTTCAAAACAATAAGTTAAAATCTCTGAACAAAGTAGTTTGTTGTTCACCACAGATTTGAATTTCCCATTCATTCATGCAAATTGCACGTGGCTTGCTGATCAAGATTGATGAGTTGATTCTTAGTGAAAATGTCAAACTCTTCACAACTTCTAATTATTCTTCCATAGTTTGACACATCAAATGTAAGATGATCCATTCAATTGTCAAAATGAATAACATGTATATTCCATAAATATGTATGACATGGAATGTTTGTGATGTCTGCTGACTTGGCAAAATACCTGCCAGTGGACAGTATTGAACTAGAACTCATCACGTGTTGTGAGGAGGCACAATTTGGTGTAGTTTTTGTTTTGTACTGGACTGGGTGTCATTTTGTGGCAAATTTTCTGTTCACTGTATATGACATGAAAAATCAATGACACAAAATGCTTTTCTGACAACCTTTGAACATTGATGGTGTGCTTTACATATAGGGAAAAAGACAGATCTGTATTGGTATTCTCTTTTTTTCCTCAGTAGATATATACTTGCTACACATATGTCTGAAAATGGCTCTAAACATCTGACTCCTCTGACATCTGTAACTCTCAACAAAAAATATCTCTGGCTTGATGGTTTTCTTGGGAAAATTTAGCACAAAGTACAGAATCCACATGAACTCAGACTGGATATGGTAAATAAACATGAACAAACACACACACACAGACAAACCCACAGTCTTGGGCTCAGCAGGGGTGTAAACCAACCCTTCTCTGCTACAGGGCTTCTCTTGTTTTCTGTCTGATTTTGCCACTCTGTATATGAAGGTCTTTTGAAGGATTGGTGGCTCATTGTTTACAGAGCGCAGAGTGCAAGATACTATACAGAGATATTTAGACGGAGATAAGGAAGGATTTCGTTATTCATTTCACTCACCTCCCTCTGTCCTCCCTATCTGTTGATCTGCCCACTTCTTTTTCAGCGTCTGTCAGCCACTATGTCTGTCTGGAGTCACGGTGTCAGAGCAGGCAGGGTTCAGTACCTGAGAAGATAAAAGTTCAGAGGTCAGTTAACATCAGTACGACTGCACTTAAGGATCCTTTTCAGCTTGACTAAGAAAACAGTTTTTTAAGGCCAGAGTGAGAGGGTAAAGAGAGAGCTGCACAGACAGTGAGTGCTTGAATGACTTAAACCTCCATTAGGCACTCAGGCAAGTGCATCTTTAATCTCTGTGCAATAAGAGTAATTATTTTGCATTCAAGTATGACTGATTCCCTTATGTGCACAGCAGACCCTCATTGTTACAGTATATTTTTTCTCCGCTCCTTCGTGCAAACATCAGCAGAAAGGGAACTGGAGAACCAGTGAGGGCAGAGAGGACAGGGCACAGGGAACTAGAGCTAAGAAAAATAAAAAGCATGGATAAAAGAGGAGTGTAAAAGACGACATTGTAAGAAAGGAGAGAATCTGGAGTAAAGTCAAGACTATTTGTGGAAGACACAAAAGCGTACAAGCACTCACTAAAATTGAGACCCTGCCCTACAGAGGAAGTGGGCCCTCCCTTCCCATTTGCATGGGTCGCTGCATAAATATATACATGCAACATCAGTTCTATAATGCACTGCTGACCCGTTCTTCTATTATATTCCTGCACCGTAAAGTTGCTTACTTTCATTCATTGTTAGGGAAGTCTGAGCACCTGGAGTTTTCACATTGAAACTAGCTCATAAAACCTCATTTATCAACAGAGAAGTTGTTTAAATATTTAGATGTAGTGTTCCTGCTACTCTCAATTGAAACCTTTACCTAATTACCATTTGTGGGGTTTGTATACACAAACATAACATGAATGCATGACTCATGGTTCAACGTAAGTTTTGCGTTTCGATTCTTTGTGGCAAAAAAACCCCCAAAAAACATGCAGCATCGAATTCAGATAGAGAGTGGAAACTGTCCTGTGAGAGAATGCTTTATTCATTTTCAAATGTCCCTTTCTTAACATTAGTATAATTAGGTTGTGGTTTGTACAGACCACTGTGTCCTTTCTTGTATTAGCTAATACATCTTTAGGCACCATTAATTGATGAACCAGTTAGATTCATTAAATAATCTTGTTGGGTTTAATTTGTACTATTGTAAATCGATAAGAACAACCCTAATAGCTCTTCTACCGGGAGTTATAGAGCTATCTGCTTTGCTTCAGTATTTATGAAAAACTCAGTGAACCACAATAATCCAAACAGACCATGTATGGTACAGTGTAAAGTGTCTATCTATCTCTCTATTACAATGCATAACACACAACCCTGTCAGATACTATGTAATCACACGTCCCTCCCCACGATGTGAAGTCTGACAGTGATGATCCTGACAAACTGGATTCAACAAACAGCGGTGCGCCCTCCTACAAATATGAGACGCTGCGGCCAAGAAAATCAAAGCAGAACAAATCTGCAGTATTTACTTTGTGTGGTTTGGAGAAGTGGTCACACCTTGGATAATAGAGCATAACTGAGGTGGGTGTTGGTTGGTGTGATGGATGATAATGTCATGGTTCTGCAGGACAAACTGGTTCCCAGTCGCTTTCTGATTCTATTCACAACTCCGACATGCACGCATATGTGCAAACACACACTTCAGACTTATAGGTACACAGTGTATGGTACACACACATCCAATTTTCCTGTGGAACTTGGTGGGAGCTGTGTAAAACATGGCACTATTAAAATAAATCTTATTTCCTAAAATACTGTGTTTTAATTTTTTATTTGTAACACTCTGCACAGTAGGATAACTGGCACACAATATGTGACGGAGGTGGGGCATACAAAATTGAGAGTTGCAGAGTGTGCTGATTTTTTTTTTGATGAAAGCTCATACAATAAACCAGAATACACTATTCTGCATTTTATGTACGGGACAGTGACTTAAATCTATGACTGGTACAGTATACAAATATGGGTCCTTGGAAAGCTAAGCAAGATGTTAAATCGGACCTTGAGTCCTTGAGTCAGACCAACTACCAAAAACCATACACAGCAAAAAGGACATCATTACAAGCCAATTAAAAAGAGCATTATTCAAGGATAAGATTTATCATCATTTTAACAAGTTAGTCAGCAACCTGCTTTAGTAATTATAGTTTGATACAAACAAATATTACAAACTGTGCATCATATTCAATATGGAATTGACATGAATCTGACCACACACAAAACCGCTGTATAAAACTAATATTATATCTACAAATCGTCTTCATCTAGTTATTTTTCACAGAAAGTCTGGCAGCTGTATTAGGCGACAAATATGGCATTTAGATTAGGCCTGTAAATCATTTTCACACCTCGAGCAGGCATGGTGAATCAGTTCAAAGATGGACGGTATGAAAAACCATCATATTATGGATATGTATGTCTTCTCTGTGTAGCAGAGTCTACAGGGGTTAATGGAGACATACTGTCAGATAACGGTCTCCAGTGACCGACATGTGTTCTCAATAGAGTGCTCATGAGAAAGAAAAATAAACCTACGGTCGACAGCATTATTTAATTTGCCTATCCTTCACATCTCATTTGGAAACCATTACTGATGGTGAGAAATAAGAAGCTAGGTGTCAAACTGAGAAGCAGTGGTGCAATGAAGCATAAACAAAGACATCATTTGATGCTACAGAGGTGGTAAAAGAACCTGACTCAGTGCATAAAACACAACCTGTGAGAAATTAAGCTTGTTAGTGACAGATTGCCAGTGTCACTGATAGTCATTTCTAATCAGAGAAGCTGGGCAAAATGTTACCAAAACCACACATTTGCAAACATATAAATAAATAAATGTACACACCAAAAACATGGAAACATGCCCCCATTAAACACACTAAAATGACTGTCCAGCCAGTTTCTCTGCTTTCTTGTCTCTCCATCTGTACATTTACCAAGGTCAGGGTTGTGCTTGCTGCTCCATATGCTGCATGAGACCCCCTGCTTGATGATGAAAACAGGCAGAGTACTCACTATCTAGCTCCTTGAATAAACTCTGAGTCACCCTGCAGCCATTAAGCTATTCATTTCCACTTCACTCCACAATCGACTGTGAACAGAAAAGAGTGGTGGATGTTTAAAGCGAACAGGAACTTCTAGATGACTTAATGTTTTCAAATCTTCTCAAGACAAAGTAACTGAAAACGTATGGCCATACTGTAACTCCACTGCAACTGCCAGCTCTACAATGATAGCCATTTAAAATATGCATTAACATAAAAACAGAAAAGTAATTTGTGCTGTCCTTCTTGTCCACTTTATGCTCAATTTAGCTTTTAATAGATTTTCATGACATTAAAATAACCACTGCTACTAATTCTGCTTCAATTCTGTTGTGCTGCACAGATTTGTTGTTTTTTAATCATTACAAGTGAACCTCTCCTACCTCAAGTTTTCTCAGTACAGTGTGTTGGTTATCTGTTAAGTTACAATGCAATAAGGTGACACTGTTGACTTTATTTTGTGTCATGAAGAAATGCTACTTCTTTAATTTAATGTCTGAATCATTGTATTAATATTGCAATCAGTGTAAATGTTGCCATAAGATTTTCTTTGAGCCTGAGTGAGATTGACATGTCATGAGAAGCACATTAGTTGCTCTCACTGTGAAACACCAGCGTGCTTTCATAAAAATCTAATAGACCATTCCATTTACTTCTACATTTGTTTCGCTATTCAATTTCTGAAATAAAATTAAAATGACAATCCCTTTTTAATATTCATGCACTCTAATAATAATTATGATGTGAGAGAGTATCCCTAACCTCATTCTCAATTTAAAAATATTACATGTAATCCTAATCCAGATAATCTTCATTATAAATCATTTTCATTACAGTGATGCACTTGCATACACGCTTCCAATTTGTATGCATCTACGAATATAAAGGACAATTTTCTAAATGAATTCAGAGACCAGTCTAAGTATGTATATTCGTGTGTGTGTGTGTGTGTGTGTGTGTGTGTATTTTGTAGCCTGATGTGCTGGTAACCAGACAGATATTAACACAGGCGTGCAACCACAAATGCTGCACAGAAATATTGCAGTACATAGAGACCCACTTGCTTAAGAGGAACAAAGCCCTCGCTTAACCCACAAATGCACACCTGTTTACTACCCCACACACGAATATGCATGGCACACACACGCACACACACACAGTTGTTGAAGCCCTCGAATTGGTCGGTATATATGGCAGGCTGGCCCATACATCTACACTGACTTAGCCTTGGCTTTCAAATTCCAATCAGGAAACAACTAGAGGGTGAAGGGTGAGATGGGTTGCTGCTGGATGGAGTGTGGGTGGGGTTGCCAGGTGAAAACGACAAGAATACACGGATGAAAAGGAGATAGAAAGAACTGTTTTTTTTTTATAAAATACATGTTTGCAGGGTACAGCATGAAAAAAAACACATGGCGGAGGGTGAGAGATGAATATACAAGCATAATGCACTGTGACAGAGGTTGGGAGAAGGAACGTGGGAGGAAGGTGTATAAGGAAGTGAAGATGTGATGTACACGAGAGTTTCATGGTTCAGCCTGTTGTTCCTCATTTTTGTGGGTCAGGAAGCTTTACTCTGCCTCCTTCCACTCAACGATAAAGCAACTGAAGCTTATACAGATGTAGCCGTTGCAGAGCAATTTACTTCTGACTGCATTTCTTTATTCCCAGGAGCAAGTGTACAGCGAAATCAAATACCCCTCTCTTGTAAAAGAAATTATCTGGTGACCAGTTGAATAACAAAGATTGAGTTTGAGAATAACACACACACACACACACACACACACGTATGTTTTCTCTGAAGGCCCAAAGCCCAATTAGAAAAGGAACGATTTTAATTTAGAAAGGAAGACAATGTAATGCTTTTTCAGCACTGTATCTTTTCACTATTGATCAAAGGGTTCCTCTCCCCTTTGTTCTGCAAAACAGGCATCAGAATTCAGCAACATCCTGGTGCAGCAACTTTTTGCTTTGCAAAAAGGTTCCTTAAGGTACACGGACAGCCATCGAAATTCTGTTAGTTATTCAATTTATTTAAGCAAAGTTTGGTGTGACACTGAACTGGGGCTGAATGCAAACGTTGTTCTGGACTACACACTGATTCACACATGGATTCATGCACAAACTCTGCACAAACTCTGCACACACGCGCACAGCCAGCCCTAGTCTTTGGTTGTGATCTGACATCTACAAAGACACCTCTGTTTCAAACATCACTAAAGACCCCCTCTATGTTATCCATACAGCTGCAGCAATTGGTGCGGGTTTGTGGGCACACTTGTATGTCTAGGCGTTGGTCCCTAAAATCACTACGCACAAATTAGTCTATGTTCGCTGCTGAACAGAGGCTTAAATGTTTAACACTAAGCCATTCTGCAACAGAACACACATATACACACACACACACACACACACACACACTCATATACACATAGGACCATATAGACAGTGCAAAGTACCTTTGACACTAATGCAGCATAAAACTTAGACATCCTGGCAAATAAAAGCTGACACACCAAGGTAAGAACATAGGAAACATATTTGGCTGTGTTCCATTTTGAAAATGTGCACTTTATGTTGTGAAGGAACATTTTGGTTGACAGCATAAAAGCAGGTCAATGTGATGCAGAAAAAGATTATATCATTATTTTATTGTTACGATAGCTGACAGGTTGTTTTGTATCTGTGGCCATTAAAAGGAGTCTTGCGTAAGTCTTTTATGTTGTTATTCTGTTCTATTATAAGTATGGTCTTTAACTAACAATTAATCAATTCACTGATTACTTGATCAACAGAAAATTAAACAACAACTATTCTGATATTCAATTAACTGTGTCAGTAATTTTCTAGGAAAAATGCCAAACATTCACTGGTTCCAGCTTCAGGACTGATTATTATTACCTGAGGATTATTAATGCCTCAATACAGTATTGCAGATTCAGAATGCAGAAGTCTAGATGTATTGTCAAGCCCAGCGGCTGTAGCAAGCCACAGATGGCTAAATTGAGCTTGATAAAAGTTCTTTAAAATCTAGATTTGTACAATGAATTCTCCTGGTAGATCAGTCTGAACACTTCCATGGGAAGATATATTGTAGGGTTTATTAAATCTACAACAAGGCACAAATCTATCTGACAGAGACGGGACACCAGTGTAATAAAAGTGGGAGTTCTCCTCGAAAGACAAAAGGTGAACATATGCCTGTCTTTTAGTGAAACATTGGGCTTATATGGTCTATTTGATGTCACATCTACCCTGCGGCTGCTTTGTATCTCCCCTGTGAAGTGTTTCATTTCATTCAATTAGGCATGCGAGTGTATGCAACCAACGAATGCAATTCGCAGTACTTACCAGGTTTATAGAGCGTGCTGCAGCGAGTAAATGCTGTGCTCACCCACATCTATCATATCAGCCTGACAACTGACAGAGCGCTCAAACAGGACAGGAAGAAGGCAGACAGACAGGAAGGGGAATAAGGAAAGGAAGTTTTGACTCCTTGTGCTTCTCTCACCCGCTCTTGTATCAACACACACGAGTACATACATACACCAATTGAGAGAGAGTGACTAAGTCTCGCCCTAGGCTTCGTACAGTAGCTCTTAACAAACCCAAAGCCTTGCCCAATCATTTCCCTTCTCTCTAGGTTGCCATAGCTACAGCCTGCCTCCTTGTCTGTACTTTGGGAAGGGTGAGACTTTACCACTGTGTGTGTGTGTGTGTGTGTGTGTGTACATTCACACTCCTATTGGACGTCTGAGATGGGAAGGTGTGAGATAGCAGAGAGGTGAGGTGCGCCGAGAGAAGGGAGGTCTGTAAAAATAACTGTAGTGTGGTGGATGCGATTGTTTGTGACCCCACACGTGTCTTCCCATTGAGCACCGACACCACGTCTAAAGAGCTACAACCCGGCTTCTCTTGCGGGGGGACGTGGACTGTACATACACATACACACTTACTTACTTAGGTATGAGCTTCTTAGATTTGAGGATTTGTTGCTTTATTCTGCTTTATATGCTTATAAACCGAATATCCTCAGGTTTCAGCAGTTTGCTCAGACAAAACAAGCAATTTGAAGACTTCAGCTTGAGCTGAGAGACTGTGATGGGCTTTTTATTCCATTTTCTAAAGCTTTATGGACAGTGATAATAACAGTCATTGTAGCCCTGCTGCTAATAATACCTAATATTTATTATTTCATCACATACATAGTATACATATATAGTATTATAAATGGCGTGGTTAAGCCTTGTATGTACTTGTTAGTCAATAGCCTCCATCTCTTGGAGTGTTTGTCATGCATTGGCGATTCCCCTTATGATAAGACAATATGCCAATCTGTGGAGAAACAGTGATTTACTGTTTACCAAACAAACACTGTCAATCTGTACCGGGAGATGATAAGAAAAGAAAAGACCGGGAGATTTTTAGAAAACTCATTATGCCACTAAAATACAACAACAGAGTACAGCACTGTTTGTGAAGCTGTCAGTGGAGATGGTGAGAAAATTAGTGTGTATGTGTGTGTGTGTGTGTGTGTGTAAGAACACCCCAAGAGATTGCCAGCACCTTCTCACACTTCTGTAAACAGGACAGAAAAGTCAGGACTGACAGAGATGGAAGTCTGCATGTGTGTCTTCAGAAGTGCGCTTCTCAATGCACTACACCAGATGTCACCTTGCAAGCACACAACACAGGTGTGTGTGTGTGTGTGTTTGTTTGCTATCAGGTAGATGACAAGAATGATAACACTTGAGGATCAACATATCACTAAAACTCCCACCATCTGCCCGCCAGTAGACAAATATAAACAGTCTTCTTACACTGCCATTTCTTTATCTCCCTGCATCGCTCCACTTTTCTCTCTGTTCTCGCTCTCTGCAGTCTTGCCATCCATCATCATTAGGAGGCAAATAGATGACCTGTCTACACCTGCAACCACTCTCTGTCCCTTTACTCTCTGGGGAGAGGAGAGGAGAGGAGAGGAGAGGAGAGGAGAGGAGAGGAGAGGAGACTGAAGTGGAAGGTGAATGGTGAGGTTTTGGCCATTTAAGAAAGATTCAATGAAAGGAAAAAGATGCAGACAGAATGAATGAAGCTGTGATGTCTTTTTATTACAATTCTTTAAATCAAACAATATTTATGTAGAATTTACTGCCCATCTCCCCTCTCTGACTTAGAACTGATAATAATCAATACAGTAATTTACTGTATTCTCTTGTGATACATCGTAGGCAATATCTCAGTATGTCTCTTCGACGTGTCCTCTATTATACAACTGTTCTTCTTTGGCAATTTCACACTTTGCACTGATTAAACTGATCACCCTTTATGTGAGAGGATTCTTATGTAATGTAAACATTACCTACATAACCTATGGACAGGACTCACTCTGGCTGTGTCTGAAATATTTACTATAACGATGATTTACTCTCCTCCATTTTGTTCGAGTGTCTGAATCTGGAGTGTGAAATTTATGCACTACATAGTTCCCTGAACGATTCCTACAATGGAACAAGTTCAGCTAACAACCTTTCCGCTAACAATCCCACAATGCAATTTGTCATATAACTCTATTCTAATTCAAATTATGCAAAAATAAATAAATGCAGAAATGACAGTTGAGCAACACAGCAATGATTCATAAGTGTTTATTACATAGGGATTATCTGATTTTGTGATGTAAGAAATAAAATCCAGGTTCAGTGGGGGTTAGGTGAGGTCCAGGGGG
>NW_023339774.1:10361454-10366211 GCF_004916995.1 Morone saxatilis | reverse complement strand
GGGGGAACTGAAAAATGTCTGAAAGCGTTTTAAAACCATTTCATCACCTAAAGTAGCTCCTGTGTTAAGACAGGTATATCTTCTTATATGTTATGTTAGATCATACTGCATGTGCATTTGCATTTTTCTAGTTATAACAGAGAATTAGCCACACTGCACCACGTATGACAACCCCAAATAAAGTCAAGCCCCAAATTTATAATCTTAATTCTTATATTTTATATTTATTTATAATATATTATATTTAAAAACCTGTCATCAAAATTCATTTTATGATTTGCTTTTGTTTGTCTGTGATTCTGCAGAACTTATTGTGACAGTACTGAACCAGACAAAGCATGGAGTTGATGAACCTTTAAATCCCTAAAGGAGGACAAACGATCAAAGCCAGTAGAGACGAATATAGAAAAAGGGAGGGAAGAAGCACGGGACGGTAGGAGAGGAAAGGATTGGGAACAGCAAAGATGGAGGGGGAGAAGAGCGGAAGGAAGCATAAGGATGAGGGGAGGACGCGCAGAGGACAAACTATTGTCTCCTGTTAATATGTAAAAATAACTCTGCTGCTGCCTGGTGGAGGAGCTAACTGGGTCAGAGAATTCCCACAGACGAGAGAGAGAGAGAGAGAGGTATCACATCAATTCAGTCTGTGGTATCAGCGTGAGGCAGAAGTCAGTGTCTCTGTACACATCCATTCCACGTATTTGTTCATCTATCTATCCCTCCATCCTTCTAATAGTCTTCCCGCCCCATCCCACCCTCCCGCATCTATTCATCTCCCCCTTCCCTCCGTCTCCAGCTCCTTTGTTTACACTCTCATCCTTTTTCTTCCTCTGCTAATAAACACAGTCTCGACTTGATCACATACACTTGCTCGTCTCCCTCACATTCTGCTCCCCAGTTCTCCTCTAGCAATTAACCCTCCTCTCCGGCTCCTGTTCTCTCCCGTCGTCTCGCTCTCCTCTCCCTGTAAATACACATTTCTAACAGTGGGTGAATGAAATTAATCTGTATTAATACAGCATTTAATTACGTGGCACATCTTGAACTAATGATAATGATGGGGAAATCGACTGATAGCCTTCTAAGAGAAGAGAAATAAGAGTGCGTTAACTCGAGACATCGTGTTGCAGTCTGTCTTATCAGTGGCACAAAATCAGTCCCGAATTCCTCAACATGTAATACTCCCTTCTTAATGTGATACTGTGCTCTTACAACATTATCCGGCAATTTACTGGGCCTCCAAAAACACAATTTCATTTGATTTTAATTGGTTTATTCACAAACTAATTTATAGCAATATTGTTGTTGTTAAACAATTATTTTCTCTATAGTTTCTGGTCACACGCGGCTCTGCACAACGTTCCACGGCATGCATTTTTTCATTAGTCTCCCCACTCTTTCCTTCTGGACTTTCTCAGTTCACAGTTTATCCTATTCCCATCCATCAAATTAGTGGATTGCTCCTTCAGTCTCAGCCTGTGCACATGTCTATTAGAAGGCAGCATAGCGAAGCGCAGCATAGCACAACACCTGGAAACAGTTTAGCTAAATGAGCATAATGCCATTTTTAAACAGCTCCTGATCCTTTTCTTCTTTTCGTCTTACCCACTGCCCCTGCACAGCTCCTGTTTCTGTCCGATGCCTATGGGTTAAAGACAAAGCGTTATTTGTTTGCTTAACTGGACAAAACCAACCATTTTAAATGTTTTTCAATATTCAGGCTATTTCCAGATGGACTCTAATTTGCAAAGACACTGTACAGCTTTCCCGTAGTTCCTATCTCATAGATTTTAACCTATGAAACGTAATCCCATGCACCAAACATTTCATTGTCTGCTGTATTTCTGGGGTTTCACTGTTGCCCTAGCCAACACCGCCGCTATAAGAGTAACCCATAAACCATAAAATGTGCATTGGTCAGCAATTCTGGGCAGTAATTAAAATCTTTACTGATGAAGAATGCTGTAAGCATACTAACCATTTATCAGGCTCCTGTACACACTGCATTAGTATTAGTATGTTAGCTAAAGTCATACATCTAGAAGACAAATGAATACAGTAGTGCTCTTGCACTGGGGGATTTCCCACCTGTGTATATTGTATAATATGTTCTTGAACTCAAATAGAACATCATTTTCTTTTTGGCAAAGGTAAGCAATAATGTGAAAAAGGAGTGCGTAAATAAGCTCTCAGTGAAGGTCAATCTACTGCAGAACAATGAAGCTAACCTTTCTCCCTTTGTTCCTTTGACTTGCCATGTTTCTGTTAATTCATTATCTTTCTTGTTAACTATATGTGCCAGATTGCAATGAATCCATAGTGCCTGGGTAGAGCTAAATGTACTTAAAATGAGAGTCCAGAAATATGATTAAGACGACAAGGCCCCAGTGGATTAACCTGCAGGGCTGGTCCGAAATGGGCAGGGCTGCCTCTTGGCCGGCTGACTGGAGGCAACAGAAATAGCCTGAGCTGACTGCAGCATATGTAATGCACTGCAGCAGTTCTCCAGGGTTCCAGGATTTTGCATCTGAACCAACCTACTGTACTTCGTGTGAGAATAGCTTCATGTGCTTGTTTACTGGAGTGAACATGTGATGGCGACAAGGGTGGTGAGGTTTCCATTTGCATGAAAGATGAGAAATATAACGGTTAGGTGATACGCTGCTCTCTTTTAAACCCTAAAGAGTAAATCTATCCTCATGAACATAAAACATAATATTATCCATATCATGTGGAGACCTTCTGTCTGAAGAGACACAGTTACTACAGTGGATCTTTGTCAGCAGATAACTACTGAGGGTCATTGAGAGAAAGCACTATGTAGCTTCTGTAAGCCTTCTATGCTCTTTTGTTAAATTGGATTTTGTCTACTGGAACCATTTTTCAATTAAATACACTGTTAAGAGAGTGTGTTCATGATATTTCTGTGTAATTTCATTCCAACCACAACCCCATAACTGCTGGCGTCACTGCAAGCTGTTCCCCACAAGTACAGGCCATGTGTTTGTCCATATGTATCTATTTCCTTTCATTTCAACACCTGCGTAGCGACTAGTGGATCTAAAGCCAACTGCTACTTTCTGACAATGTGCATTGTTCAGAATCCACTAACGGAAAAGTTTAAAGTCCATAAGCATTAAAACAATAAAGTCCTTTTATGAGAGGCTGGCATACCTAAAATCTTTACACACTTTACAGAAACTACCGACGCTGACATACAGACCTGTGTTTACCTCACAGCAAACAGACACAGAGACAGTAAAGCCTACACACGAGCCACCGATAAAGTCTGACTACACACAGGGAGAAAATGTAATTCTGTCCTCTTTGATAGCGGCCCTATTCATTCAGCAGTGCTGAAACAACCGCATGGTTTGACATGGGGCTTACATTACAAAGGAGGCAGTACTGTTAACCTTCTGAGAAATGGAAAAAACAACTTCCAATTCTGCATGGATTTATGGTAGCACTGACATTTGTGTATGCTGCGAAGAACAAATGTGTATCCAACGACAGTGCTGTTTTGAGTCTAACAACATTTTCCATGTGCCGTCTATTGATGTCTATGCATGCCGTGCCTGTTTGAATTTCACAAACTATCAATAACTAATGCACACAGTGCAAAACAGTAAACATGGTATTAACCTGCTGACTGCTGCGCAACTGAAATCTTTACAAGGAAATAAGTTCCTTCCCCAGAGTCATGTGACCAGCGCGTCCACAAGGTAAATCTCAAAGCTAATGATGTTAAACGGAGATAACCAGCCAATGCAAAGTATAACATGTAGAAAAAAAGAACATGAGATGAACATGGCCATTATTGACATACAGTAGCAAGCACAGAGGCACAGCGGCACAGAACCATTATGAAGACCTCTCTCAAAGGCTGCAGTAAACCTGGCAGGGTGCCACTAATATTATGCCAATACAGACTTTTGGACTGCCAATATCAGTGCAAAACACACAGCACAGCTGGCTAAAGGTAGTGCCGCTACAAGCTAAAGGTCACTAATCAGTGCTGAAGTGATCAAATTACCATGAATAATGCAGAGAGGTGGGAATAACTGATACTATTATCTCGTCATCAATAATTAACTATCTAAAAAATACAAAAAAGGATTTCTCGGCAATCTTCCTTGCTTGTCAATCACAACTGACACACTAGTGAAGCCGCAGCAGGAGCATTCTGCCCCGAAAGGACAGATTCATGATTTCTGACAACCATCAAAGTGATCCGACGCCAGATACTGAACCAGGCAAGCCCTGCTCCGCAAAGAGGGAGACCCCAACCCCCTCTGCTAGAGCCCCCCCCCTCCCCCACCCTCAATGTCCAACCATTGGTGACTAGAACTGTAAATTTGTCCAAACTCGCTTCAACTTGAAATTGCTAGCGTTCGTGTTTAAAGAAATTGTTGAGCTCTGTCTCCAAGATCCTGGAAAAGAGCCTGTCGGAAATTATTCCGTATCTCCGGCTAAGACCAGAGTGAATAGCGGCAGGTGCACTGCTAATTCAGTGTGTCTCTTTTTCACTCACCGTTAATTTAATTTAGTAAATAACTTGTCTCTCAAGTTGTCTGGTTGTTTATAGGTTAGGAGTATCGTGCCATGCTTGTTGGCATCCTGAGACAGACGGGTCTCGAAGGAGATGTTTCCGTCAGTCTGAAGGGCGCACTGCTCTGCCAGTGAAGGGAAGTTGTTCAGACAACCTATTTCCACACTTGGTATTTTCCTTTTTTCACGCGTGACATGCCCTGAAA
>NW_023339774.1:10352594-10361431 GCF_004916995.1 Morone saxatilis | reverse complement strand
TTGTTCGTGGTCTACATCTTCTTGTCGCCATGAAGCGACCTACAGTAACGCGGTGCATTCCAGCGGAAATAAATCCTGTCATGGATTCACAATTAACCGCCTCCACCTGCATCGCTAAATATTCTTCTTATTTATGCATAGCTCTGAGTTCTTTCCTTCCTCTGGTTTACACTGCTTACACATCAAAGCAAATTGTCGTTTTTAAAGGTGAAAATAATCTGAGTATTTGTTATAAAGAGCTTTTTCTCTTAAGCAATTTCTTGTCCCACCTGAACCCAGGATTCCTACCAAATCCACCAACGCTGTGGATTAACATGGAAAGGAAAGGAAACAGGACAGGAAAGCCAAGCAGTCCATGAACCAGCCAATGAAATGGCCATCGTTATAATGTAAGTAATGAAAGATGTGAAGTAGAGATGTGTTTATGATATCGAGCAACTGGTGCAAAAGGAATTCAAAGAAAGTCTATAATGACTTATTTCTGAATAAAAACGGAGAATTTCAGCACCATGGAGAGCAAACATCCCTCACTAAATAAAATAAACAGCAAAATAAACAGATCAGATCACAGGTTGTCAAAAAGAGTTAACATCAACTGAGCTAAACAGCACACATCGTTTCATATGGATTTACCAACAGTTGTCTCCGCGCCCATTAAATGCACATTATGATCAAATATTTCATGTTACGAGTTACCAAACATATTACAACTCACAGTCTATCATTACATCACTCTTAACAATCTTAATAAAATCCCCTCTTCTCACAGGATGCAAGTCCTCAGAGCAAACCACACGGGGAAGATCTTTCCTTTCTGCTTCGGAACAAGTATCCTGAGGTCTCTCTTTGTAAACTCTTTTTATTATATGACTTCAGAGTGAGACAGTTCCCTTTTTCCATGAAAAGCAGTGTTAATAGATTATAAAGCACAGCAGATAAAGCCGACACATTTCTCCTTGATTAAAGGGTATGAGTCATGATCATGGTCTTTGTATTGTTATCTTTCCCACTTGGTGCTCATTGAAGCTGCGGCACCAAATCATATCACCCCTGTTTAGCAGCTCTACACTGGCTGCTTTTTTAGATTTCATTTTAAATTCACTGGATAAAGGCCCCCAGCGACATATCAGACCTGTTTTTTAACACTAATGAGCAGAGGCCCAGCTTGTTCCACCGAGCCTTTACTATGGGAGCTCTCAGGCGTTGCAACTTTCCCGCCAGAGGAGCCCATGCTTCCAAGATCATGACTTGATATCAGTGCGATGTGACTGGGTCTGCAGAGACTGGGAACAGAAAGAGGTGTTAAAGGGACGCTGGCAGACACTGTTCAGCCTTCTTGACGTGTCGTGTCTCTAACTCAGTGACTCATTTGTGAAGGAAGGTGCCCACTTGGTAACCACAATGTCATGCCCACACTCACTCAGCCTGAGCTAGAATAAGTACTGCAAGTGGTTAGTGTCACTGCCAGTGCCTGTTTGTTTGTTTGTTTGTTTGCCGCAGCGTTCATCTGCATGGTAACATACCATTCTATTTCAATTTAAATCAAAACTGACTCTTTCTGTGAGCCTTACGATCGGAGCCACAGATGAGTTACATCTGTCGGCCGTGTCAGTTTCTAATGGCTGTATGTCCTCCTGTATGTCCGAGCCGGCATGATATGCGGTTTCAGCTGTTTTTCTGTGTTTTGGGCTGGCGTGAGATGTTGTTTGGTGAGAGCTGTGTGGGAGCTGTCGGACTATGGCTCTAACAAGCTGGGGATAAAAAGCCAGTGAGTTGGAGCAGCATAACATTTCCAATAAAAAGGTACATCCCACAGTAGCCTGGCTATGTTTCACTCAACAAAGTTGTGCAGAGAGTGCAGTAATTGCTTTACAGGGTTCTTAACACATTATATATTTACACAGCTCTTTTTCTCAGCAATATATTTATTTAATTTTATTTTTTATAGATAAAAAAAATACTGTATTCATGTGGCTCTTACTCTCCCCACCTACACATAAAACTCACAGCTGAGTGCAAACTATTTGAGACACATCCACTGGAGCATTGTTTAAAGTTGTTGCACAGCAATGTGAGAAACCACTAACTAAATGTGTAATCACATGCTGAGGACAAACAGCCACGGAAAGTTCTGAAGGTGAATTTCATTTTTATTTACCCTCAAATTTAGGAAAATTTGTTTGGAAGTGTTAAACGCCTTCATGTGATTTTTCAACATTTCACCGTTTTATCCAGGTTACTTCACAAATGAAGCAAATGCAGTATTAGTTATTATATTATAATGAACAATTATATGACACACGGACTGAAGAAGGATGCACGATTTCAATGAAGATCCAACAGAGTATATTCACTCTTAATCTTTTGTGTCCTGTGTGCGCTCGTGTTTTATCGTGTTTTTATAACACACAATGAGCTGTGTGCTGTGAGCCAGCCATGATGAAAAACACCTTGCAGATACAGAACAAAACAGCCAGTGAGATGGCTTATTAATTCAAGCAAAGACACAACCGTTTGCACCCACATATACACATCTCCTGCTCTGCTGTCCTTCATTCACAGCTACACACACACACACACACACACACGCACACAGGCAGCTGGCTGTGCGTACGCGAGTCAGGCTGACATCGACGTGTGTGCTGGAGTGAGACGATGATGTGGCTCCGAAAGATCTCAGGAGAAATATGGTGAAGTTTTCCTGCGTGTGTGTGTCTGCTCATAGAGACGTGTGTGTGTGTGTGTGTGTGAGAGTGTGTGCTGCTCTGTCGGATCCTATGCTTTTTACCCCCATCCTCTCAGCAAGCACAACAAACACGGGCGGATTCAGGAGGCGCGCGACGCAAGCGTGTGCGTCTGCTGTACAGAAATATCTGATTCTAAACTCTGTGTGCGTGACGTTGCACATACACACATAGCGATCTTACCAGCACACACTTAAAGCACAGTTCATAGCATGTTATATCATTTTGTCAATCGTATGCATTCTGTGTGCGATCCTCTGTGTGTGTGTGCAGACGAGAGAGACTAGAATCCCATAAATCCTACTTTATTAGATAAACTTCCTAATCAGATAAAAGAAATCTCACACACACCCCTCCCCACACACACACACACACATACGGAGACCCACACTGCATCTCGCTGATAATCTCCATTACCAATTACGGGTGATACGCCACAGCTTAACATGAACACAGCAATTAATCTGCTAACACCGGTCAGTGGGTCATAGTAGTGGAGGGAAAATATTGCTTTCAGGCACTCATACTGTATGCACACGCACAAACTACCAGGGAAATCTTTTTCTGTCATTGCTTTTAAGTGTAAGGATAAGTTTCCCTAATTTCCTTCATGCATTTCAGATGAAGTGTTTCTTTTCATGCTTATTTTCATCTAGAGCCTGTGTTCTCAAGCTGTGATGAAGGACTCAGAATTGGTCCCAAGACTTTTTCTCGTGGGCTCCTATCAAAGCAGCAGAAATGCTTTCAATCGGTCTAATGGAGATATTATTTTTTATTATTATTTAATGGAGACAGACATTCCCTAGTGTTCTGTAGAGTTCAACCCTGAACGATCAGACTGGTCTTTTTAATCAGGTAAGGATTAGTGAGTGACACTTCACTACTTCACAGTCGTGTGTCACTCAAAAGATGATATTCTGCACTTTTAATTTTTTTATTTCTTAGTGTCTTGAAGTCAGGAAAAACAAGTATCAATGGTGCTAGGGTGGCTACATTGTGGAAACAAATGCTTCTTTGGATTAAAAATAACAAGTTGTTCCCTGCGATACTCGGCGCAGTTTGTTGTCAAATGCCGATTAAGGCAGATTGAGATGGATCATGTTTTTCAAGGCACTAACAGCAACCACACACAGACACCACAAACCTACAACAAGAGCTGGCAGGATTTTTGCTGTTTGTTAGCAAAGAGGGGAGCCAACAACCCTTCATCTGCTCTGTTTAATGCATTAATAAGAAAGATGAATGGAGACTTAACAGTGACAGATGAAGCTCATAAACACAGCATATCACACATGAGGAACAAACACTGCTCTTAATGTCATTTACTATAAATACTACTTATGTCTCTGTTCTCACTTTTTAAAAATAAATTACAGTGTTAGAAATCAGCATGCACAATTTATCATATAATAATAATAATAAAATATACAATTTAAAAAAAAAAAAAAAACTTATTAGAGTACAACCACGGCCTTCAGCAGCTTGTTGGAGCAAATGGAGGTGACTGCCTTGCTCTACGGCACCTTGACAGTGGTTTGGTTCTACCAAATCTCTTAAACCATACTGGGGTTCAAACTGGCAACCATCCAGCCTCGGCCCAAACATGGTCTGAATAAATAGCCCGATCTTCCAGGAAGTGTGAATGAGGGTAAGCTATGGTTTCCCTGATCTAAGCTCTTTTTGACGCAGTAAGCAGAGCTGGGACATTAGAAGACAGGGAGAGGGGAGGGTTGTGTGTCGTCTGGTGTGTCCACGAATGAGTGAGAGAGAGCGAAAGAGAAGAGGAGACGAGCTCCGAGTTTGGTGGGTCCTGTATATGATGGGTTACAACATGTGTTTGTACGTGTTTATATGTTCTGTCACTGTGTGTGTGTTGTGGTGTGGTGGTGTGGTGAGTGTGAGTGTGAGTGTGAGTGTGAGTGTGAGTGTGAGTGAGTGTGAGTGTGAGTGTGATTGTGGTGTGTGAGTGTGATGTGAGTGTGAGTGTGAGTGTGAGTGAGTGAGTGAGTGAGTGAGTGAGTGATGTGTGTGTGTGTGTGTGTGTACTAGGCAGTGCAGAGAGGTCACACTCAGTGAGTCACAGTAGCTGAGTGATAGAGCAGATGGGTCTCCCACAGCAAACTGTCAAAGTGAAGACGTCCTCCCTACCCGATCCATTCACTCCCTCAGTAGCTGCTAAAGTCAGAGAAATGCAACAGTCGGATTATTGTAATAATAATAATAATAAAGTAAAAACACCACACCCAGGTTATCGTACGGACATTGAGGGGGTAGGAACACTTATATTGGAGCTACTTTTGCCATGAAACAGCTTAGTGTTGACTATGCAGACCACACCAAAGGTCTCAGAGTGAAAGGATGTGAAGCATTATGACCACGTTAAAAGAATAAATAATCAGTGTATAAGTGACAGTTGAGGTATTGCTAACTGCACGCTAATAAACCATCAGGCATTCTTAACTCTCCTTGCCCACATGTCCGCCACAACAAGCTCTTTCCTGGTAAATCCATCATCACATCACGGGTGAATTAGAATATGCACAGAGCGGACTTCCACCCAATGACACACTTAAAAATGAATTCAAATAATGTAAACGACAGGTGTGTATGATCAGGAAGGACTTTGTGTGACATTCATCGGATCATAGTTGAATTTGCACTTTTCTTGGTTGAGGTACTTTTAAAAATGATTATTACAATATTCCAAACATTCTGACATGCACAGTGCAGACATGTATATCCACTTTCCTTTAGGGTCGGTATGTTCTCTGAGCTTCATCTCACTTTGTAGAACAGGGATTCTGCGTAAACCCACATTAAGTGGTTGACAATGCCATCTGGAGCATTCTCTCTGTGATAAAACATGTCAATATTTGACTTTCAATTGCATGGTAAACACACACTGCTGCTGCAATTCGTTCTTCACTGTCCTCGCTAATTAAAGAAACACTGGACTTGATCTGAGAAAATAACGTACGATAGATTGCTGAGGTTTTTGATGTTTGTGCAACAGCTGCAATAATTCAAGCTGAACCGCCATGTTTCTACCGTAGCCCAGAGCGGACAAACCAAAGACTGGCTTTAGATAGAGTTTCTCCCTTGCACTCAGAAGGGGAGTGTGAAGCGAGGGAGTTGCAACCTGCAACCACACCGCCATGCGAGTAAATCCTACACACTGGTCCTTTAAAGGAACATTTGAAAAAGATGGCAAAGGACAAAGAGGAAATGAATGCATCATAAACAGTACATTCAAACAGTGCACTGCTATTGTACATGTGAATTAAATAGGAACAAACTCGACAAACCATTCCTCAGGAAGAACTCACTGTTAGCTCTAGTTCCCTAATGCATCTCATGGTGAAGGAGGCCTTTGTTTCATTGTCAAGCAGCCACACGAAGCCAAAGTTCAAGTTAATGGAGACAAACCGAACCCTGAACAGTTCATTTCAGGTTCAGTGTGTGTAGAGTGGTGCAAGCTGTGGCGCAGGAAACCTTACATGGCCATCTCCCACACTGCCTGCCTCTGTCTGTCTCCCCTTGTTTCTCTCTCCCTCTCCCTCTCCATCTCTCCCTCCATCTCTCCCTCTCTCTCTCTCTCCCTCTCTCTCATCTCTTGTCTCTGTCCCTCTGAACTATTCCTGGATTCCACACTGAGGTGAAAGGAAACAGGAACGGCTGCATTGGCTGTTGGAAGCAGAATTCTTTTCTTTGCAAAGACCCACTCTTCCTCTTGTAACGCACACACACACACACACAGTGTCAATACTCCTGTGCTAATGTCTTTGTTCTTTGGCCAGTTGGGAAGAGGTTTCCTCGAACATGCTCGTGTGACGAAAGCCGTTCCCGTTCCTGCAGTTGGAATGTATGTTTGCATGTTTGCATGTTTGTATTTGCGTATTTGCATGTGTGCTTGGCAAACACAGCTGAAAGTGAGACGTGGTCCTCTGGATGATCTAAGTGAGCAGTGTACAGATGGCTCCTTTATTAATGCCATGTGGAAGAAGAGTGAAAACAGTAGCACCCTCTGCTATCTGCCCTCTGTTCAGCCTCTTGTGCACCTCTGGGACTCTCCCCAACTCCCTGTTGTGCTTACTGGAACCTCGGCTGCCAGCTGCCATATCGGCCAATTAGAAAAGCTTTTACTAAAGCTCCAACCAATTGGATTAGGGCTACATTTCCTTGCCAGATGAGACTCTAAATGTGCTGCTGTATGCTAGAATCTGAGAAGTGGTGGGCAGACTCCTGTTTCGCTGACAGGCACTGGGCACCAGAATACACACACGCTGCAGAGGCAGTGGCAGCAGAAGAGACGTCCCATGACACTGCCGCGTGTCCTCTGCTGCCGAGCGTGATACTGTGTTTCTAAACTGTTTAAACCGAGAACATGACACGGAGCAAAGCAGGACCCGAGCAGCCGAAGGACCGTGTTGCTGCTCCCGGGCGTACATTAAGCAGACACTTACACACGGATGGGTCTGCAGGCACACAGAGCTGAAGACACACAGAGGGGACAGGAGACACACAGGGGGGACAGGACAAAGACCAGACAGAAAAAGGCATTTTTACTTTTTAGGATGCAACTGTTTCTCCCGCTGAGCAACATTTTTCCCAGATTCAATCTTTTTTTATTGTTACAGACTGTAAATCAAACTGACGGGACTTGATTTGAAAACAAAGTAAAAGCTGATTGTTTACCTGACTGACAGTCACAACTCATTTGTCTGCTTTGTGGCTGTTGTTTAATATATAAGTATGTGTTGCCAGTTCTCTATGTTCTTTATCTGAGCCCAAGTAAATTCCATTAGTGGGAATTTAATCAATTTCCAAATCCACTGAAGCAATCCAAATCCATTGATTGGTATTGCTTCAATCGCCTGTTTGATTTTCAATCAAACAGCAAAAGCTAAAGGTAGAACGGTAAGAAGTCCTATTTTTCTGATTGAACGTGTTTTTTTATGGTGATTTTGATTCAACAACGTCAATGGAAATTAGTCTTGGATTTATCATGTCATTCTTTTCATTTTAAACGTGTTTAATGTCAACTAAACTAAACAGAACTAAAAAAAGGCACCAAGTCTGAGACTAAAATCTGCCTTTTTTCTACAACAAGTGTAAGAAGACAAAGAATTTTTAAAAACTGGGTAGAGATGCCACGCAACATGATGAACAAAAACTGAAAAATACAAACCAACTAATGCAAATGGAGGGAAAAATGACCACAAGAAATAACAAAACAAACAAACAGCCCGAATTAATGTCAACAGAAAAGGGAAATACAGAGAAAAACAAAATAAATACAGAGACAAAAGCTCAAAGAGACAAAGACAGATTGACAAAGACCGAGCATGGTGCATCGTGATCGTACAATATCAGCTCACTCTCCTTCCCTTCTCATCCTCTTCTCTTGTCGATACCAATAGAGAGTTCACTGCTAAGTCAATGCTTACGAGAATCTGTGAAAGTGCTCATGGGGGCCTGGAGCGTACACACACACACACACACACTTTCTCAATCTGCCCTATCCCTGGCACTCTGCTCACTTTGAAAAGGCTGCCGCTGGATATTTGTCCATTATACTCCATCACACAGGAAAGAAGCACAAATGCAGAATCACTCAAAATCCAAACAATGCCCTAACTCCATCCCTCCCTCTCCCCTGTACGCAGCTCGTACGCAGCACAAGAGGGCCGTTATATGGCTGAAACAAGCAACGACTAAAGAAGGAGGTTTCTCTACCCCATAGGCAGGTGTTAGAGGAGGTGCAGGGCGAAACAAACCAAAATAACCCAAAGGCAACAGACCACTAGTCAAGCCTGGAGACCACCAGCCACAAAGGACTGATACTGAACTCCTGAAACCAGCACAGACCAATGAGACCCACTAGACCACAGCAGGGAGCACAAAACCCGCCTCAATGAGTCAGTGCATCAACCCAGAAAATCAAACTGTCCACACATAAAAAACAAGAGAAACACTGCTGTTTTACGCACCTGGAGTTGCTGTTTTTGTTTGTGTGTCAGGTTTTGCATGCTACTGTACAGACAGACAGACAGACAGACAGACAGACAGACAGACAGACAGACAGGTGTAAAG
>NW_023339774.1:10347428-10352549 GCF_004916995.1 Morone saxatilis | reverse complement strand
GTGTTGTGGAGAAATACGGTGTTAGTTTATGATTAGTCCGACAGGATCAGGTATGCCAACGAGCTGGTTCAGCAAGAAGAGACAGCAGTTCAGCATTTCCTTCTATTCACCGCCATGCACCTGACACACACACACACACAGCACAACAGAGAAAGCACTGTGAGGAAATAACCGCAACGATGAAACGCTTCAGTAAATTTACTTTTGGTTCCCTAAAACAGTAGGGGAGAAGGTGAAAAAAGGGGGAAAAGAAACACAAACAAATATAAGGTGACAGACACCACCAAATAAACAACAGGGACACCTCAACCAGCAGGAGCTCCAGTAACCGAAGCAAGAGTGGGAGAAAGACACTCAATGGGGTTTACATGAGATCAATATCTCTCTCAGCACAGTGCGGAAGTAAGCCGACACCTGCTATAAAAGATGAGCTACAGTCAAACCGCGCTCATGGTTTATTCTTCAGTAGATAATTCGGTTTTGACGCCGGTTTCTTCCGCAAACTGAGTCAAAACACTGCGGAGTCGCAACACGAGGACAGTTAAAACGTTTCATCACGTGTAAAGTTCCTCTTTTTGCTTTTGCCACGAGAGAGAGAAAAAAAAAAGCGAAAGTAAGGAAGGATTAAAAATAAAACAGACGATACATTGGAGAAAGAGAGAAAAGAGATAAAAGTACCGGTAGGTGAAGTTCCGAACCTCTGCGGACCAACAGCAAGCGAGAAATTAAAAAACGAAATTATCCAAAGCTCCGCAGAGCAGGGTTTTCTCTCACGGGATGACAGCGCTTGAACAATGTATGTTAAATATAAAACGTAAGCTAGAAAGAAAAAATATCAACCAACTCACGGTTTAAGAAAATAAGCCGAAGAGAGTCCGCCACTGCCACCAAAATGTCCAAATCCAAAGAGGCAAACAAAAAAAAATCCGAGTCCAGTCCGACAAACGAGAGAGCCGCTGTGAGCTGTCACCGTGCGGCCGCCGCGAGGACAAGTCACACACTGCCGCCTTGACAACCGGGCAGCGAGCGCGAGCCCGGAGCCGCCTGCTGGTTCCCTTCTCTCGCACGAGACAAGAGAACCAGGGAGAGATCCCTACAGATGGCAGTTGGTAGGAGTGCGCAGGCGCAGACTGGGTCTATTCATTCCCGTGGAGTAGGGCTGTAAAAAATTAAATTAAATAAAAAATAAGGGAGAAACAGCAGGGGAAAATGCGCTGCGTTTATTTATTTATCTGTTTATTTATTTATATATTTATGTTTCCGAGGAAGCATTTGAGACAAACAGACAAAGTGACAGCGGAATAAAACAACCCAAGCCCAAATGATAAAGACTAGAACCTAATGCTGATTTAATTAATTTAGGACTACAACTATTGATTATTTTTACCATCAGTTTTCCCTGTCCAAAGTGTCTATGATTAATTGATTCAACTGTTAAATCAAGGCTATAATATGTCAGAAAATAGTGAACGATGTCCATAACAAGTTCCCAGTATCCACGGGGAGGTCTTCAGATAGCTGTGATATAAATAATACGAATATTGATACACGACTTACAGTAAGGACTTAAATGCTCGATTACTGAAAATGACATTCTTACAAAAATAATTACCTTGGTTGGTTGAATTGATTTTTATAGACTGACTGTGTCGGAACTTAGTTTTACTTCTGTACTAAAACAATAAAAAGGGGAACACAGTGCCGTTTATTGTAACTCAAACTGGACAAAGTAAAAAAGAAAAGAAAAAGAAACATGTGGTCGGTTTCATCAAGTAAAAATGAGGAGAAATAGCCTGTATATCTTGACCGCGACTCCCTCTCCATCCAAGAGGAGCATTACTCTCTCCCAGACAGTCTTATAAATAATTCAGCTATAAAAGCTTGCCTCTGCTTGCCTGGTTGCGTGCAGCACCAAGAGAAAGCCTCTCACACTCTCCCCCCTTCCTCCTCCTCCTCCTCCTCCTCACGCTCGCCACGGCGTCAATCTATGCGGGCGTTACCAATTAAAACAAATCTCCAAGCGAAATAAAGTTCAATCAACATTCTTGTTTCGCAAATGGCTGTGGCCGTTCAGCCAGATCAGTCAGGGATTACAAGGCTTCTGTCAACTATCAATAGCCTCACGTGCCTGCGAGAGACGCGGGGGGGAGAGAGAGAGAGAGAGACAGGGAGAGAGAGACAGGGAGAGAGAAGGTGGTTGAGTTTCAATGCGCAGACGGTGCAGAGCAACCAGCCGATGATGCTGTTTGTCCTGTCCGGAGGAGGAGGAGAGCAGAGACTCACCCGCAAGCGACAGCGAATTTAATCCAAAACATCCTGTCCCAGAGCCCCGCGCCTGAACCGCACACTATCCCGCCACAGCCGGCGAGAGGATGAGGGCAGGAAAAAGTGTATAGCCGTGGGGGAAGAAAAGCAATTTACCTGCACACCGCTCCGGTTCAGCCTGCCGTTATTACTTCCCACTCAATGTGGCTTTCAGTGCCGCCGCTCACTCCGAGCTGCTCTCCGCTGAACGGGAATTTAGACAACGGGATTTGTTCACGTGGTCACGCTCGGTGCTCCTAATTGGCGGAGCGTCTCGAGCCGCTGCTCGCTCGCACCTGTACGGTGAGCGGTGCAACGGTGCAGGGGGGGTGAGGGGGGGAGAAAGACAGAAAAAAAACCCAGATCGGTTCAAGATATATAATATAATATTATAGATCGCTCCCTCTGTTTATCTCTCGAGGTGTGTGTATGTATCATACACTCACACGTGTCAATAACTAATAAATAGTAAATAGTAATCTGGTATAGCTTATATTATGAAATCAGATCATAACATTGTTAGGCCATTGGACTAAATGACTACTGTCAGATTATTAGTTGTTTCGTTATGTGCAAGAATCTTATCAGTATAGGCTATCTATGACAAAACGATAAGATTACACAATTACACACAGTGTAGTAAGTGAAATTAGACTACTGTAAATTCCAGTACCTGACAGATGAGTAAGCAGCTATATCCCTGCTTATGTAAGGTATCCTATGCAAAGTCTACAGGCAAAGTACTACATTTTAACATGTGCAGATCTCAGATGAAGATTACATAACATACATTCATTTTGGAAAAACATTTGTGTGTAACCTTTGTTCAGTATCTGAGAAGCAAAGCATCCGCCCCATGTAAAAGAGATCTTAATCTCAATCAGTCTTCCTGAATAAATGAAGCTTAACCAGCAAATGAACATTTGTAGCAAATCTGAGACAAAAACATTAAAAATCATTCAAATTTGGATCTGGGGATACTTTGACTTTTTTTTATACGTTTGGGCATAAATGCTGCACATAATACCAATGACAGATATATGAAGGCAGTGTTTACTGTGACATTAGCAACATCTGTCACACATCTGTCATTAACATGACAGAAAGGACTGCCACGGCCTTCTTTTCAATAGCATTACAGACTACTGACTACTGTAATACTCACATTCACAAACTCATAATCTTATAACACATGGACACATACAGAACAACATAATCTAGCACTTATTATACTACACTGTCACAGCCAGCCGCACATTTTCTTTTTTGTTTTTATGTCAAAATCTCATTACCTATACTGTAACACTTTTTGGAAAATATCAGCTCTCCTGTATGAAGTTGCAGATTTATAAGTGGTGAATGAAATTTGTGCAGAAATTGGCATTGCTGGGTGTTCAGAAAGAAATCCACACTGTAAAATGCAGTCTGGACCTGAATAGCTCTCCATGTACTGATGGTCCAATCAGGTCACTTTTGAACAACCTCTCTATGTTCAAATAGCAGAAAGCTATTCTATTGTATCCATTAATGGAAAACACATTGTGATGGGAGTATTGTCTAAGTATGTTATAATTACATTTACAGTAGTCATATGCCATTAATATACTGGATTTACAGCAATTTGTGCCTCTCTTTGAGTGTGGCCCACCGGTCACTCACACACACACACACACAGTTTGCAAAATATTTGAAAAAAGGTTTTATTAGCATATCTGCGGTAGGCTTGTAAATGAGGCAGCGGCAAACCACAGTGCACAGCCCATACCCCATACCCACTTTAACTCATGCACACAAGCATACCATACACACACAGTTATTCATCTACCTACTGAGGCCACGGCATAGTAGCAGTCAATGGTGCGGGAGTATTTTTAGATTTCATGTGGGTTGCAGATGCTGCTCTACTGAACCAGGTCACAGCAAATAGAACAGTGTTTTCACTGTATTATTCAATGCCTTTGACTTCCTCTTAGTTCCTCTGTAAATGTTTGCCTTCCCATATTTAGTGTTGATGTTTTAAAAGAAATTCGAGAGCGGAGATTGTGATTATCGTGTCACTACCTGCATTGTAGCTCACCTATGTGGATGTGGAGTCTTCTCTTGCTCAGATTTCAGTTTTCTTCATCGGTCCTGGCAGATTAGGCCAAGACACTCAACTGGCCTGCAGGCTGTTGGCAGTGATTTGCCTCTATATTTTCCCCCTGCTCAGTTTTGGCCCAAATTAAAAGCATGTTGGGTTTTTTAGGGCAACATAGGGCATTTATAATTGACTATGAGAAATCTGACACAGTTGCAGTACCAACTGTCAAAAATTTAGAGTGAATCATCTTGCAAGCTTGTATATAATCAGGCTTCGAGACAATCAAATTGATTTAACAGCACTTAGAAGGAGGTGTCATAACCACAGTATAAGCTTGGAAGTTACTCCTTTTTTCCAGACTGGAGGGGATCCCTTGGTTTTTGGAGTCAGGGGGTGGAGAGTTATTATCTAGGAGAACAAAAGCTGAAGAGCACAGAACAATCCCCCCCCCCCCCCCNNAAAAATCCCCCCCCCCCACTCCTCCTGTTTCCCTCTATCCCTTCCTTCATCCGCCCCCACCATCTCTCCATCCCCCATCCACACACCCAACACAAACGCCTGCCATCTGACACCCCTCTGAGGAGTTCTTTTTTAGAGTTGTCTTCTAAAAACACACAGCACACACATAAACATTGTTTGCTGGTTGTGAGGAAGAGCTCCTATGTTCTCAATCCAAGGCAGAGAAGCCAAATGGCATAGAGAGAAACAGACGGCAGGACAGACAGACAAACAGACAG
>NW_023339774.1:10343716-10347328 GCF_004916995.1 Morone saxatilis | reverse complement strand
CAGGACAGACAGACAAACAGACAGACGCCCTTTCTGCGTGTTAATCATGCCTACGTGCGCACCAAGAAAGAGGAAGAAGCAGAAGATTTGAGAGGGACTTTCTGCTGGTGGATCATAGTGTACTGTAGGTCTCAGCGTGTGTGTATCAACCGTTGGTCATTTGGTGTGATGCCACCTGGCTGTCTGACCACAAGCAGGACATAGAGAGGTGTGTGTGTTTGTGTGTGTGTGTATGAAGTCCTGCTGGGCCGGACAGAACTTCGACAGGCAGCAGATGGCGGTGCCAGTGTGGCATGGGCAAAAGAGCAAGGTGGACTCACACATGGATGCACACAGGCTGCCCTGCCTGTGGTCAGACAGCCATGATTGCCAGGAAGAACCTCAATAGATACTAATCTGACTTATACCCCACCACCCTTAGTATTTTTTTTTCTAACCCGAGTAAAGATTTATCCATGTAGTTTTGTTTCTTTCATTTTCTCCTCGCTTATTAGCACTCATGATTATGCAGACCACGGTTCTAATTTCTTTTCTAATTAAAAAGTTTCCTCAATGTATTATGGAGGAGAGAACATGTCACTGTCAACAAAGGAATTATCAGTCTGTTTAAGTATCAATAAATTAATGCCATTCAACAAAGTACAATATACTGGTGTCAAGCAGGTGTTTGTAGTAGGAGTCTTTGTCAGCCTTATTTGTTTTAACATAGAATATCACTTTTTGTGTAAGATCCTTTAGTAATATTTCCTGTCCAAACAAACTCACTTGTGTTTGCACAAACGTAAACACACAGATGCACACGCACTCTCAGGGAGCTGTGGCTGAGCAGCTGTCTGGGGAGTGGTCGACATCTCTATTGTTGGAGTGTGATGGATGAGAAGGGATGTTGGACTGTGGACGGGGATTTTCTGTTCTCACTCTCTGTGTACCTTCATTACTGCAGTTGATGGAAAAAGATGTTTTAGAGCAACACGTCGTCATACCTAAACAACTGAATAGACTTTTATGAATGAGGATGTCCTCTCCTGATGTCCTTTTCCATCTCATGAAAGGTGAGGACAAGAGCTGTCAAATTAGGATCGCATGGAATGATCAGATGATGACGTGACACCTTCACAATGCCGGCATTGTACGGCCGCAAATAATTTGCTTTGAGAGCACGTATTTGTGATTTGGAGGAGTTGCTTCATATCTGGGCTTTAGATCAGTAACTCATGTCGCTGACACACACGTGCAAACACAATCACAAACAGACACACATTGTGGTTGGTGGGTAAATAATCCTCTTGGGTGAACATCTGTTGTCAGTAACAGGTGATGGTAAGGTGAGACCGCATTGTTGTCCCCACCCAAAATCTCACACAGTTAACCAATACACATACACACACACACGGAGTAATGTTGGGTGCAGCTCAAGCCTTTGGCTGTCAGACTCGATCTCCGTCCCTTTGTAGTGGCAGTGACAGCATGACATACACACTCATCAAAAGAGTTGACACTCTCTTTTGCTAGCCATAATACTCCAGGATCTTCAGACCTATTCGCCAAAATAACGCATCGTGTTAAAAACAACATCAACATATTTGAAAATGTTTTTTTCATTTAAATATATAACTCACGTGTTATTTTGACATCAAAATAATTTAATTCTTAAACAACATGCTGACTGCCTTCCATCTCCGACAGCTGACCCTGACCCCCTGACCTCCCTACACAGGGGAGTAATTGAAAAATATTATCCTTTGGGGACCATTGAAATATCTCATATCATTTAGGCATCCGGCAAGAGCAGTGGCCTAAAAAATCAGACTGACTTGCCATTTCATTTCTGAACAAATCAGAGATATTTCTGATGATTTAGAGCTCTAGAACCGGTCTGGATAAGTAGGCTCATATTATTTCATGACCTCCAGGGCTCACTCTGGACAGGCACCTATTTAGTCACGTTACACCCAGGACAGGATGATGTTTACAGAGTACAGACATGTGCTTAGGGCTTCTCAATTCATCGATATTGTGGAACAAGATGCTTTGAGACAATCTGCAGTATTTTCTTTCAAATCTCTCCCCAAAAATGTAATGATGCATCTTTTACTTTGGCTCCATGTTGAAAATTGTCATCCTTTATCTGTTTATTTCATTACAATGATTACGATTATTTATCTCATCTGGCGTTCTGTTGTTTCAGTTTCTTCTGATTTTTGATACGTTATTACTTTTTAATAAATCAGACAAAATCAAAAATGAATGGTTTATGTTGCTGTCATTATACCATGTGCATCTGTATGCTGACATGTTTTGCACCGTACCCTGTTTACCTTGGTTAAAGCCTCTCCCCTGTCTGATACTGAAAAACATTGATTTGAAAGAGCCAGTACAGTTATATTACTTTAATGAAGGATGTATTTGCATTCATGTTATCTGGTTTGTTGATGGTATTTTCCCACATACTAACATCAACAAGCTTCACAGTTTGACATCTGATGCTCCACCATTTTAGCTCTACTTTAAATGTGCATAAAGTGCATTGCAGCTTTTTTAGAGTAAAACATTAAACATCTACATTCAAAGAGTGCGGACATGTTTGTTGTGAAAGTAGCACAAATTCAGTCTCTACCTGCCTTTTATTTTTGTCTCTGTGTGAGTGCGATACTTAGATAGGCTGCAAAGAGTGGAAAATATGCTTTTACATTATCATCAAACCATTGGTACATTTTAAGGGCCTCACGAGAGCATAAAGTTGAAAATGGACACACACACAGACACACTCACAATTGCATGAATACATACACACCTGCCCAAACGCAGAAGCTGGGGAGACTTCAGAGTTGGAAACACATGGAAACTGATTGAACAGACTAAAACAGACTGTTGGCTAGATGATGCAAAGCAGTGAAACCAGCAACTCATTCTCCAGTCAGTGGTGTATCAGTCAGGCTAGTGAGCCACTCCAAGAGTGTTTTAGTTTGACTGTGCAAAATGCTCATACGGAGTCCTGTCAAATGTACAAGGACTTTACACTTTGATAACAGTTGTGAGTTTGAATACCGTAGGAAGGAGGTAGAAAAACTGAGAAAGAAAGCCGGGGAGGCAGAGATACACAGAAAGCTGAGCCCATACAGGTTAGCTCTGATTGCAGCATTGATCTTGACCTTGACAAATATTGGTTACTTTACATAAACCAGGGACATCAATCCAGCCTGCTCAACCTTTACTCCACATGCTCAATCATCTTTTGTCAACCATCTGCCCGTTCCCTCCTTCCCCAACCAGCATAACATGTCAGTACTTTCATCTTCCCCCATCTTTACATCCTTCCATTCAAATCCTTCCTCTACATCTCTTGAGATTCCCTCCAGACCCCTGCATCTATGTTCCTGCGGTAGCATTTCAAAAGCAGTAGAAACAAGGGGAGAGCCACCAGGGAAGAGAGAAAGGCTCCTGTATCTGAACTGGAGGTTGTCAATAAATATGAACCCCACATTTTCTACATTTAGTTTGTATTAATGCTCTGTTAATTTGCTAAAATTAGTAATTATGGTTGAAAGCTACTCATACTGACTACTGGTAATGTTGCAATAATTATTTTAGGGAGCAGGTTTTAGGAAAGGA
>NW_023339774.1:10335285-10343705 GCF_004916995.1 Morone saxatilis | reverse complement strand
AAGCTGTGATGAACAAAAAATCTTGCATCTGTTTTGTCTGTGCTTGCATGCGTGAGTGCATGTGCATGTGTGTGTGAGAGACGGCGAGTGTCTGCCTAAATCCTTCCATCTGTTGAGCAATAACAGACCTCCCATTAGATCAGACTGAGTGGAGAAAATAACAAACAACAATATTCCAGACCACTGATTTCCTAACTGTAGAGACAAAGTCTTCCCATCAGTCAAATATTTAGTTGAGAGGTTCTCTTACAACACTAAACAGGTAAATTTTTAAAGGTTCATGTAGTTTCACTAACTACAATTAAGAACAAATCTACCCAACCTGAACACTCAGACAGGTTCACAGAGGTTATGTTCAATTTTAGAAAAAGAATTTGTAGCAGACAGTAATTCTCCTGCAAACATAGACAGTCAGCAAAAGGGGCGCATTCAGCGAATAAACCTGTACACAAAAAGCACAATTCATGACTCAAAACACAGATGATTTCAAGAGTCTAGCACTTCAGACTAGTATAAGTCTGTGTCAGTGTCTTCGAATGCAAAAACTAAAGTACACATGAAAAAAAAAGGAAAAATATTAAGCTATAAATCAGAGCATTTAAAATGTTTTGGGGTATATATTTTTTCTCTCCTTAAAAGCTTGTAGAGAAAGCATCAAAAAAGACACAAAAAAATCTTTGAGTGTTTTATGAACTGCACTTCTGTATTTCTGTGTTAAAATGCTAAAGTTCAGATGTACAAATAGACAGCTATTTGAGAGAGATATTTTCACAAAGGCTGTCAAGATTCATTCAGACTTACATTGTATCATCAAATACTGATTAATAATCCTACATGAAAGAATATTATCCATGAAAGAATATGTGCATCCATTGCAGTGTTTGATATGAACTCATCATCTAAACAAATGGCTTTTGGAAATACACAAATGCTTTTATGTATGAAATTGTATGTATTGCTCTCTCTGTCCTGTTGTATAGAAGATATTTACTCAGCAAATGATGACTGTCACCATACGCGTTGCCATGTTGGTTCTGCATTCATTCTGTATAGTACCAATATTTTGTTTTGGAATGTCATCACCATGTTGAGGAGAATATGTGTTGATTGTAATAGTGCAATGCTTCCAAATGAAAATATTCCAGGATTTTCTTCCAATCTGATTTCCAAAATGCAGTAAAATCAACTACATATCAGCATGAAGCCATCTGGTGTGGCTACTAGGAATGCAATGCTAATATCATAAAATATATTATGGTCGTTTGGTTACAATTATAATGGTACTTTTATCAGTGCATGGTAGTAACCCCGTGTCTCTGTATACTATACCTCACGATATTGTACCATTATATCAAAACTTTAAGCACTTTATCTCCATACTAAACCATGTGCAGAACTACATTTAAAAATAATATATAGCCATCATTATAGTGTTCTTACTGTTGATTCTAGTTATTCTAAGTATTATGCTAATTGTATGCGTGCACATTTCTGATGTCTGATAACTGGTATGTGAATGGGTGTGTATTTTAGAGTAGAGTATTAAGAGCTATGTAAATCCCTTGGACTTAGATCCAAAGGAGTTATGTGTGATTGACACGTCTCTGTTTATAATACCCTCTCTTTCCCCCTTTCTATTTTTTTCCCCAAGTTATTTATCTCTCTGCCTGTCTCACCCCCTCGCTCTCAAAATCATTTGCATACATTTCTGCCCTCCCGGTTCCCTAATGATGGTTCAGGCTCTGGATTCTGGGTACTATGAGCAAATGAGCACATGATATTTACATTTTTGAGGCTAATCCACTTTTAATGTGTCCCAGGCTCTTAATCGGCTTCTTTTATTTATGAGTCTGGCATGTTGGGTTTAAAGGTGTTAATTACAGTTCAGTTTTAGAGAGGCAGCTGTCTACTCCTCCTTAGAGAACATGCAGCACAGGGAGATGTGTCTGAATATCTGTATATCAATGGGTGGAAAAATGAAAATTTTAAAGTACACACATGCAAATGTTCAGCTAAAATCATAAAACAATATATATACTTTATTCATGCAGGAGTGTGTGTGTACTCACACAAATACCACTGACATTAACACTTTTCATTATACTGTCAAAGATAAAAGAATTTCATTTCTGGTGGGCACGTCCTATATTACAGTTATAACCTCTCCTTATAGATATTTTTTATCAGTTTCGTATTTCAATTTAATTTTGAAAACTCCAAAAGCAGGTTTGGATTAAAGCTTTAAATTCAATTAATTATTACAGTGACAAGTTTTTAAAATGAATATCTATATGTGTCCAACTATTCTCCTCATTTGCATGGCTTGATAAATGTCAAGTGGCTCACTAGCCAGGTTTAGAAAGAGTGAAATAAAAAGAGGAGAACAAGCTGAGAGAAGAAGAATGAAGAAGAAAATTTGTTAGAGGTAAAAGGAAAAGGCTTTAATAAATCAATAAACTCCAAATTGGAATTGGGGCTTGGAATTCGATTTTGGTTCTTTATAGAAAATATTTCTCATAGTTTTTTTCTGTTTGGTGGCATCCTTCACATCTCACAGAAAATACAGTTTTTAACACTCTTATATCACAGCTATTGATGTTTTCACTCCAGTTTACTTTTGATTACTGACATGATGCTGCTTTTGTGGATTTTCAGGATATGAACAAAAAAGTTTGAAAAAAAAATATATATTACATTTTGGTCCTGACCTCAACAGTGTTTCAGTACATTACAGACACACACAATGTATCAGACACACACAATCCTTAAAAAAAAAAACCTTCTTACCAGTGTATCTTCTTGTTACCTATAAAAAGAGATTATTATTTTTGGTGGGCTTTTAATGCTTTTATTTGATAGTGACAGTTGGAGATTGAAGAGTATGGGGGGAAAGGGTGGGGGGATGACATGCAGCAAATGGCCACAAGTTGCAATCCACTATAGGTCTAAATTTAGTCTTCTTTGAACTGCAATCAGTGAACAACAGCATCTCAATGTGTGTGTGTGTGTGTGTGTGTGTGTGTGTGTGTGTGTTGATATTTGTAGGAAAGGGACATAAAATCATTTAAGACTGCATCTATAATTTGCAAAAAAACTGAAAAGACGAGAAAACACTAAAAATGAACAGCGAGTGTGTGTAGTCATAGTGTAAACTCCTTTTCAGATGGTTTAATACCATTAATGTGTGTTTGTTTGTCTGAGAGACACAGAGATAGAGGGTTGGGAGAAGGAGGTAAGGAAAATGAAGACAGCTTGCCAGAAAAAATTCTCAGTCTCAGTTGTGTGTATAACTGCATGTACGTGTATGTATATGTGTGTGCGTGTGTGTGAGTGGGTTCAGACGGCTGCCTCTGATCTGCAGGCTGAGACGAGATTCACACCTGCTGAAGATTTTTTCCCAGACGCTCAGAAATCTGTCACCTCCACATTTTTGTCTCTCTCCATCTCTCTCCAGGTGTCAGGTATTCAGTGATCTTTTTTCCATCCTTTTTCCTCTAGTCTGCTTTCTGTCTTCAACTTTTACATTCATTTATTTTTCACTTCTGCATTTGGTTGTAGGGCACCATTTCCCTCCCCAGGGTGATGTGTCTCTTCTCTTTTTATAACCCTCTCACTTTTTTTGATCTCTTTCTCTTTTCACGCAGTACTTTTCTCATTATTCCTTCCTTTCTCAGTCTCACACTCACCTCTCTTGTGACTCCATCTCCTCTCCTTCTTCTTTTATTCCACCAGTATCAGGGTAATGGGGGCTAGTGGTCATGAAATTCTGTAAATGAAGTGCATTTACTTTAAAACATCTAAAATTACATAAAGTACTAAAGGCAAACATATGTCTTTATTGTTATTGTCACATAAACTAATTATATGGCCATGGGATTATATGGCCAGTGCCATAGGGTTTATTGATATCACTGTAACGATGAAATATATGAACTACAACTTAAAGTGATCATCAAGACTTAAGAGTCTTCGGCCATTCTAGCTGTACAGTGATGCTTTGAGCTAAATGCTAACATCAGCATGCTAACATGCTCGCAATGACAATTCTAACAGGCTGATGTTTCATAGGTATAATGTTCACGATGTTCACCATCTTAGTTTAGCATGTTAGCATGCTAACACTCAAAATACATGTGAAGTTTATGGAAATACGATCAGTATTGCAGGAATTTGGTAAAAAACTGTTTTGGCCTAGTGATCTTGAAGGGAGCATAAATGTCTGAAGCTAATTTAATGGCAATCCAACCAATAGTTGAAATATTTCAGTCTGCAACCAAAATGACAGACACTGACATTGCCATCCAAGGAGTCACGATGCCAGCGTGGGTAAAAACTTTTGGTCCAAACAGTATGATTTTTTCATGTCTTTTGTAATTCTTTGTTTAAACATAAAACTACACATTACCAAAAAATCTTTTCACAGATATAATAACACGCTGGGGTACTAGTAACTCCTGTCTCTGGCTTCAGATGTAAATAGTCTCTTTGATCTTCCTCCTAGACTCCTTTTTGATGACTTTGACCCTTTTCCAGTCTAGATTGTGACCAGCTTTGGTCTGATGTTCTCAGACAGCTGATGCTCTCTGTTTCTGTGGGGGTGGTCTTGTGTTTTGAGTGTAGCAACAGGGATCTTAAAGGAATAGTTTGACATTTAGGGTAACACACTATTTTTCTTGCTTTTGATACCAAGAGCTCTCCAGTCTGCACAATAAATATGAAGTTACAGCCTGCTGCCAGTTACAAAATAGCTAAAATAGCAAGCCTCTAAAGCCTCTGAAGCCTCTTAAGCTCACTAATTAACAAGAAATATCTTGTTTCTTTAATCCTAAAGACACCTTTAGGGTTACATTACTCTTGATTACTCTCAAACATCTGTCCTTCCAGATGCAGATCAGATCAGGACGGATGCCTCCGACTGAGGACTGGCATGACCACATCCCCTCAGCCACTGTAAGGTCCACTGACTCACTTACAGGGTTTGGCATAAAGAAGACCCCTCTGGCCCTTGGACCTCTCCCCAAAGGCATTGGAGATTCCTTTGTACTGAAAATCTCCAGAATTTCCTCAAACCCAGGACCATCCTGGAGAGCTGGTGAATAAAAAATAATCTGAAGTCTATAAAGTACACAAAAAGATGGTTTGTTTGTGTTGTGTAGAGTAAGCTGGGGACATTTTGTAATACCAAGACTGACTGTAGTGCTTCAATTGTGTTTTTATTCATGAAAACATGACAGAATTTACAAAATGGCACCAAACGGCTTGTTTTTCTTCAGTGCATGGTGCTTAAAACATTAAGGCTCTTGAGATAAAATGGCTCATTACAGAATGCACTGTATTAAATCAGCTCATTACAAAGTAAATAAAAAGCAAAAGATGGAATCTAGGTATTGTATAAGTAAGACCTCTGACACACAGCTGATAATTTTTTCCTGTGTGGTCTCCAGTGTTTTTCTCCTGGTGCTTCAGAATTACGCCGCCTTCATTAACACCCAGCACCAATGTAAATTTAGACAATGAGATCTTATTTCTCAGCAGTGTATTATCCACACCCATGCAGGTGTCAAGCAGTCACATATAGACACACACACACACACACACACACACACACACACAAACAGATGGTGAGCGGTTATTTGTCAACAATGGTATAGGACTGTGGCGTTGTCAGTTGTTGCTCAGCCGAAGACAAGAACATCTGAGCAATGAGGTCAAGATGTTTTGGAATTTCTGTCATGCTAACTGGCGTTGTTTGTAGAGTACATGTGTCAGTGCTCATATATTTGCAGGGGGGTCAAGTGCTCAAGCAAAACAAAAGACACAAAGCATACAGATATAGTTCAGGCGGGTGGGGGCTTTATTACTGAAAGTGGGATCATTTCTGCCCTTTATTAAACATAGTTAATATCAAGCAAAACATAAAAGAAGCTGCAGAGCAAGGGGCCATTTTAGCTCTTTCTTGTTTTATGTTTTACATTTACTTTTTGGTAAATAGGCTGTATAAAGTGGGTTTTGGCATTTCCTCTATAATACAATGTTTTGCTATTAGTTTCATAGGATAAATTATGGGAAAGGCCGCATATAATGGTAACAATGCAGTGAAAGTATTTATAGAGTTTTCGGTAAAGCAATAAGATCCCAACCACCTGTTCCTCTAACTATTTACTGAGATAGACCACCATGTAAGTGTGTGTGTGTGGTGTGTTGTGAGAGGAGAGGAGAGAGAGAGAAGAGAGAGAGAGACAGAGAAAGAAGAACTGAAGATCCCAACAACATGACATTGTTGTTGGGATTAGTATGTTCTAACCATGAGTTAAAAAATAATTAACCATTAACATTAATTGTTACTTGACAACTTCATCACAACAGCAACAATGAGAACAACAATAACAGGGAGAATACAGGGTTCCCCCAGGAAAAGTGTTTAGCTGAGGTGGTAAGCCATCCAGATCTTGATGCGTCTTGTCTCATGATAAATCAGTCAGTCGACGAAAGTCTCAAACCTTGCTCATCAAATACAGAGCTTTACTTTGTGAAATAGCACATCGGCTCTTCTTCCCGGATGGTTAATGTCTTATTTAGTTAAAAATGTATAAATTTGAATGATGTTGCCTCCTCTATAAAACACTGCTGGAAACGTTGGAATAAAAATAGAAGCATCCTAAGTTACATGGTTAAAAATGGAAAGGATGTAACAGCGGTGTAATTGTTCAGTTTTTTTCTCAACTCCCGCTGAGAGCCGCAACTAAATCCATGCTCACTATACATAAGTAATCAATGATCATGTTTATTGATCTTCAGCCCCAAGGAATGGGAGGTCACTAGGGACAGGCCACATAATTGGCTGAAATCAATGCACTCACACTAATTGGGTTTGAGAGCCAACGGAGAGGTGAGATTTCCTCAGAAAGGGTGATCAGGTGTGAGGTCACCCATTGAGAAATTGAAAAAGTGAAGCCATTTACCTGTGACCTTCACGTGAACTTCTCCTGACCCCTGAGGAAGTGAGGCCGATTCAGCAGATTTACACCCTGACATATAAAGCAGGACACAGTGAAGTAAATCCATCACATATGGTATGTAGTGTTGGTACAGAATCATTAGCTTAATACTGAGTGCTGGGCAAAAGCCTGAGGCAACTAATGTTGGCTATTTCCATTGTGAATTTAGTACATGTTGAGATCAATCAATCTATCAATCAGTTACAGTTTCATTGACAACATTAAAATAGTCAGTGCTGCACAAAGACGCAATACACATAAAAATGTATTAAAAGAGTTCATGTTCATGTACTTTTTTTATATGCATTGCAATAAAAGCTCAAAGTCTCCAATAAAGCATGCCAGTTACTAGTATTGCAATATTTGTAAGTTAATGTATTCTGTGCTGAGCATATTAAACACAACTATTGTAAAAAGACAGGTACCACCATCACTATAATGTGGAAGACTTGGAATATGTTATCAATGCCCGTCACAAAGCTATCACTCGACCACGACTGAAACACATAACACTTTTCATCTATAAGTCACACTTTTGAGATAAAATCTGGCCACAATCCACCTAATTTTAGCGAAGCCACTTTCAGTTGTACTTTAAATAGACCTTTTTCTCCACAAACATTTGGCTTATCATGGCAGGAAAAGCACAGGCGTAATTGATAACTTACTGGAACACTTGATGGAACTTCAGCTGAGCCATCGCTAACGAAATTTGTATGATTCGTTACTCTTCACTGTAATCACTTCATGGAATCGACCTCAGATCATATTTCTTTCTCTCCCCACCAACCCGTATACACCGCCTGTCGGTTGACACTAGGAAGGGACTGACTTTTGCACAGAAATAACCTGCCAGAGTAAACACTTATGAAAGGAAGATGTTTTTCTGGAACTTTAATACGGGCAGCCCCTTTTTATTACTGCTACCTGATTTTAAATTTCACTTTTATGTCTTTCTTAAGCAGCTGTCCATAATATTGGCAAAGGTGTTCTTTAAAATTATCCTAATACAATGTCATGTTACACACACACACACACCTATTTCCTGTCTAAATGTTCCTGTACAGACATTTAATGTATGATGTGATGTAAGATGTTTCTTAAAGAGTCATGAATAATAAAGAGTCTGTAGTAAAAAAGCTGCATCTTTTAACTTTACTTTCACTCTACATTTGTTTTTTTCACCTGGTCATGTTTGTCCTCCCAGTTTGGGAACTACTGGTCCATAAGAAAACAAAAAAAGTATAGAAAAAAGTCTCAACAGTAGCAGAAATGTTATTTGTCACTCAGTTTATAGATTATGGTATTTTTGGCCTTGTGAAGTGGAGCACTGAGAGAGTGAAGAGGGAGACTAACAAGACAATCAACAACTTATCTGTGCCTGCTCATTATCCTAACGGGTTGTGTGTGTGTGCGTGTGTG
>NW_023339774.1:10328975-10335275 GCF_004916995.1 Morone saxatilis | reverse complement strand
AGACTGCTGTCTCAGGAGTATTTCACTAATATCATATTTGAATAATGGTTACTGATGCTTAACCAGACAGGTTGCATAAATTATATTTTACATGCAAAGAACTGTGCATCTAATATTTGTTTCATTGTTTAAATTTCAGTTTCATGTTTGAGACTATTTACCAACAAACACCACTGCTGTTATTTTCACCAAAACTCAACTTTTACAGTCAAAGGCCATCATATCCATGCACCCCGATTTTGTCCCAGTTGCCTCTGCAAACCGGTTTTATCTTTTGCTGTAAAGACGCCTTACTAATCTTTGAACAAACAGGGAGAGAGCGAAGGGAAAAAGAACTGTTTGCATTGTAAAAAAAAAAGATTCTAGCCTTGAGTAATTGAAGTGAACTGTTCCGTTCTGTAGCCCCAAAACTAACAATATTTATTTCCAGCTTGAAAATGTCTAAGTCATGAACATGACTTTTTTTCTCATTTATTGTACTCTTTGAAGCCAGACAATCAATCACTGGGATCTCACAGGGATTTGTCCTATAAGGCTGTTCTGTCGTAGTGCAATAAACAATAATTGATATAAAGGAGCAGGTTAGGAGGTATAGGGAGCCAAATTACTCTGTATTAGCGACTGCAGGGCGTTTCGTTTGTGAGACAACACATGCTAATATGCCCCAAGGGAATGAGAATGAGTGCAGAAGGTTGCAAAAATGTGAAACATGATACATAGAGACATAATTGTAAGTGAGAATAATGATACAGAAACTGCTCCCTCCTTTCTTTACACTGTGGCAAAACTGTGAAATAAAATCATGCTGACATATAGACATATAACATGGAATACCAATAAAAGTTGTCACTCCTACAATATAAAGCAAGGCTTTTCCATTGGATGAGACAAGGCGGCATTAGAACATTGGGTTTGATGTATATTTTCTCATCTATTTTAGGGAAGTTCTCAACCAATCTTGATTTTATTTGCATCATAACTGGCTGTGGAAAAGGAGCCTGTTACCACTGCACATTCCTTTAATTCTATGGCAATCAAACAGCTAAAACTTATAAAGATAAATCCACTCTGCTGCATGTGTGTATCAAATTGTTTCAATATCTTGTGTTTTACTAGCTTGGTTCCAGACCTCTGAATCACTGCCCATGGCCATTCACATAGTAAGCTAGTGTTTGAATGCATCAGACCTAGATTTGCTCAATGTATATGCAATCCTGCAATATGCTAACCTCTTCCACTGATCTGTTAATTCGATTTTGGTTTATTTGATCTGTCTGTCTTCCAGTTGCATGAAAATAAATTTATGCTGGAGAGCGCATTATACTGTGATGTTTATATCCACCATCCAGTTAGAGTCTTGAAGTTACCCTTAAGGATTCTTCCTCTTTTACTTGTCTATGTCATGACCCATGTACTTTGGCAATCATTGTGTTTCTTATAGTGAAGTGGGAGCTTGAAATGTAAAATGAGAAAAATTACAGCTTGGAAAGAAAAACACAAGTGGAGAGAGGCAGGCCGGGAGGGAAAGGAAGAAAAGATAGCATGCATGTGGAAATGAGATTGTGTGTTGTGGGAGCAACATGGCCTCGGGTTAACAAAGGGAGCAGTCGAGAGAACAGAGGATGGTTGGGAAGGGAGAGGGATGAATGGGGAGGGAGGGACAAGGAGAAGTGAAGGATCAACAGACTCTTCTATGAAACCAAACACCTGAGGCCCCGATACCTCTCTGCCTCTCCCCTGTGAGCGGCAGGATGATGGCAGGATTCATCTATTTGGAGTCCAGATGTATCAGTGATAAAGGTGTTTGTTTGTGAGTGTGTGTGTTTGTGTGTGTTTGTGTGTGTAAGTCAGATAATGAATCATGAACCAAACATTTTGCCACACAGGCAGAATCAAAGGAAAATGATTACAAGTGTAAATTCTCTTTGATTGTTAGAGTCTAGATAAGGTATTTTTATCAAAGAAGTTGGTAATGTTTGTGTTTCTTCATTCAATATAGCTTTCCAGATGTTGGCTGTTTGCTAACAGATGGCACTCATGTTGTCTGATTACCACATTGCACATCATTATGATTGATCAAAGGTGTGTAACTCAAAATTCTGCAAACTCATTGAGTGTGGTATAGCTTCAACCTACTGAAGGGACTTTTTAACCATACAACAATTTCAATTTCATACTGATGCCTTGATCTGGTACATAATATCTGCTTTTCCGATATAGTTATTCTTTATTTTCCTGCTCACTTTTGTTGGATTTCAGTCGGATTCCCCTTGAAAGTAACAAAACAAGGTGGGTGGAAACAATACCGCGCTTTTAGTCCAACCAAGGGCCCCATGAAAATCAATAAAACAATTGAATGAGTTCCTTGTTCCTTGTTGCTGCTTTAAATAAAGAACAAAAAGAGCGAAGCACAAAAACCCTCATTTTAACAAGGGTTGTATGTATTCATGCTGCAACACTCTTTTCAGGCAGATATCATATGAACAGCGAGATCAAGTCATGCATCAAGTCACTTGTCAGGGGTGACACGCAGTTTAGCAGGCAGGCAGCTGGGGCATCGTTAGAGCAAGCAGCGAGCATCCCCGAAACTCATGTTGCAGATGCTGTCTGCTCTTGCCAGCGTGGATCTGGCATGAGAGCTGAAGTGGGAAAGGCTGGAGAGAAGACTTTTCTTTAGCAATCAGGATGAGAGGTTAAGACAAGGGCAGCAACGTGGTCAGAGGTTATGTATTTATAAATCTCACTTTCTCTCTCTGCCTGTTAGTGTGAGTGCCAGAGAACTCCTTTTTCAAGCCTTTCGTTCATCAGAATTTCTGTGCTCTGCCAGACACAATAGTCACACTAGAGGAGCACTTGAGATGCCCAGGTGTGCCTCTGGTCAGCCTGAATGCCCCACGTGTTACCTCGTGTGTCCTTACGGACAAAACTAACCCTAAAGCTAAATGAAACCCTAATCCATCTTTTTTCACCCCTGGCACTTATAGCACAACATGAAGCTATTGCATAAATTACGGCACATTATGTTTATGATTTGTATTCCTGTGTTTGCTTTTCATTCTACTCACCACTCTTCTGCCTAATTTTTTAAACATAATTCAGTAGATTAAATCTAATTAAGTTTAAGTAAGCAATACATGCTGAAAAATGTACTCTAGTAAAGGTGTAAGCTCAAAAATACAGAACCTATACTCACTCAACATTAAAAAGCTATGGGGACACGTCTGTGCTCCCTGGCATGAGTGTGTTGGTGTGTGAATGTGAGTTTGCATGATCGAACGTGTCATGTATGTATTTCGCTGATCCTCCGTATTACAGCGGGATCAAACACTGTCACGTATAGCCCCCATCAGCAAATCCTGTTCACTGGCACACATGCACACACACAACACACACACACACACAAATCCCCCACTTTTTTTCATTTCATTTCATTCACAAATCAGGTTCAATGTCAACGGTTTTACTGCAGGGAAAATGAGTTACTTATATTTAACTAGTATCATTTATGGGATCACATGGAGTAATATGACATACACATGTTTTATCTCATTTTTGGACACAGTCCGTATGAACACATTGACACGCACATACTTTTTTTGCTATATGCTTAATGCATCTGTGAGCTTGTGTCTTATCTCACCATAACCTTCTGCATTTTCCTCCTTTGGCTTGGAGTGTACGTTTATTAAGATCACCTTTGAAAAGAAGTGGTTCTGAGGAATGTCAACCTTGTAGACAGCTACTTACTTTGTTCACAATATTTACTCCCTTGACACTTTAGTTCTTTTAAACATTTGTTGGAGCATTACACTGTGAAGAGATAAAGAGAAAGGGCATGCCTCGGAGGAAAGGCTGTTGTTGCTGCTGTTTGTATTTTCATAGTGGGGAAGAGCTTCAGTGAAGAGATTCATCAGATTGATCTCACAATCACTGACGGCCATAAACTGGAGGAGTTGAACTTAACTCCACTCATATGGAAAAGCTCCTATCATTATATATGTTATATTATATATGGATACGTTGACTCACAAATCTTGGTAATGATATAGCAGCCCACAAATTACAGTGTATGTATTTAGTACAATATGGGGTATCAATAAAACTAACCCTAACCCAAAATCTTTCATTCTCTGAATTGAGACTCAGCTAGCTTTCTGAAAAGTGGTTGCAAGTAATTATGTGAGGGCTTTTGTAAGAAAAGGCAGATTCACTCTGATGATGTGAGTACATTCACGTACACTAAAGGAGCCTGCAATTCCCAAACTCTCTCGGCTGATATTGTCTGACTCAGACGCTATCCAGGCCCTGTGCTCCTGAGCCTCTGTGAGGACCACAGAAGCCAAACAGCCCCGTCAGCTTCTTTCTCTCACATGTCCTGCTGTGATTTCCATAATAGTGAAAGTTATTGAAGACTACAGAACAACTGCAATACTTTACCCTTTAAAGCGTTAGCTCGTAAGTCACCAACATTTCATGTAAAGCAAAAAGAGTAAATCATCCTTATTATTGGAGCCCTGCAAAGACTGGCTGAGACAACCAGAATCTGAGGTGTAGAGCCAAAAAAGAAAACTCCACCTCAAAACTTCCATGTGGGGACAGAAAGTGGCTATTGGGAGCAGACAAGCAGCTTTGTGACCACAGTAGAGGAAAGCATTTTCTGAGACTAACAGAATATCCATAGACATTTGTTGGGAATCCACAATGGCATATATGCTTCTTTTGAGTGGTTGTTAGTAGTGTACTCGTTTTTTACTGTGGATAATGGATAAGATAGATACAAAGGTGGCTAATTTACCTAAATAATGTGAACCCAATTATACCAGAGTCTCTTGTTTAGGTTGAAAAACTGCTTGAACTTTCTGTGAGTGGAGTAGTTTTCAGTTTGAGGAAAAACATCATTAGTACCTTCAGTTGTCTTTTTCTTAGGGGATCACACACACACCTTTACAGCTCCCACTGCTCTCTGACTAAAGAAGGTATTTATTTGGTCTTAACCAAAACTCTTTCAGGATTCAACCAAAAGTGTCTTTTAACTTTTCTGATGTTGCATCAATACTGAGGAGGAAGAAGGTGACGAGGGTTCTGAGTCACTTTGTGATTGTCAGAAGTCACAACGCAGCAATAGGTACAACGACTCACCTAACCCTCTGGTATCTCAACCTTATTACGCTCTGTATAGAGGTTTCATCTACTGCTGAGACCTTTGCTGCCAGGCCAAGGAGAATGTTACTGTATTTATGATGCTGAAAGCATCGAAAGATTACATTTTAAAAACTTAACAGCAACACATTTTTATTTGAATCAAGGCCCTGATGACTCACGGTAACCCACAGACCTTGCAGTCACAAAATCTCACAATTTCCAAAAGATTTGAAAAAAACCTCTACATAGCCTGTGGAGGATTTAATTTACCTATTGGTTGGAGGCAGAAGTCTCAGCATCTGAACTCAGATAATAACCAAAACCATCATGGGGATAAGCGAAAAGAGTTTTTTGTAACTTGGGTGAACTGACCATATATGGAATAATACATTACCTAACAACATGTAATAACATAGACAACCCCATAAACCGTCTAAACTTTATCGTTGCTGATTACTTCTTTAAACCTGCATTAACTTATTTTTTGGCCAGGGACAGAAGAAACAAGCTGTTCAACATTTCTGTTTTTAGCAGACTTTAGTGTACCCAGCCATTTCCCATGAGCCCCTAGACCAGCTGCTCGATTCACCTCACAAATCAAATAAGTATGCAAATAAAGACAGTAGAATGCATTGCAAACAAACAGAAATTATCTCTGTGTGTCTCACTCGTGTGTGTCGTGGAATGTGTGTGAAAAAACTTCCAAATCTGCTATAATAATATACTGTATTATTAATCAATTTATATATAATAAATTCCAAAGAAAACAACATCAGCCAACTGTACTTGCAAATATGAGCTTAATAAGGAGAGAATGATTGATAGTGTAGTTCAATGCTTTTTTTGAACACCACTTTCCTTTTTAATGTAAATGCTCTTTCAAATTCATGCCAAAATCGAGTGACGCATCCTGTTACAGCAACATGATTGAAAAAATCTCTAAATGCTCCACATAACTGTATTTGAACATCAGGGAACTAAATTATATTCAGATTTTTATATTACAGCTTAGTTTTTAACAGGATAATGATGAGGTGACGTCTATCTGTCAGTATGCTCGCTGCCCATCTAAACTCTTGCCTCTTATTAGATTTCACCCATAAATAATTGATGACTTTGCACCTCCCCCAGTTCCCTCAATCTCTCCCTTTTTGTCTC
>NW_023339774.1:10327856-10328874 GCF_004916995.1 Morone saxatilis | reverse complement strand
GTGTGTGTGTGTGTGTAAACCATGAAGCAGAGAGCAGAGATCAAAGGACAGGGAGCGCCCTGGTTTAATTCCAGGAGGCAGGGGCTGATGGATTGACCAAGAGAGAAAAGAGAAGGGGACATTGAGAGAGTTTAATACAAAATAAAACGTACAGCATAAATGCAATAAAGTGAAGCGAAATTAACAAAATAACAATACGATGGAGAAGCTTTAGATTAGAGTAGATGAAACATTTATGATCTGCTTGCCAAAAACTGGGTCACAGTGGAGGATACAAGATAGACAGATATTATTAGGCAAATGGAGTACGTTAGTGACGAAATAATTAAAAAAATCAAATAAAATCTGGGGAGAAAAAAAATCTTTCAAAACACGGGAAAGGATTGGCTCAAAAGCATTTGCTAAATGTTGGCTTTCATGGTTACAGGTTTGCAGATTAGCAGATGTTCACAGTCTATCAGTGAGAGTCCTCATGTGGACCAGAAATACACAACAGATATATGCAAGCATGATGACGATCTGCTCACATCATCCATTATGCAGATAGAAGAACATTAATACAGAATTATGCAAATGTGCATTGTTAGCTTCTGATATATCTCATGCATTTCAAACAGAATAAACACTTAATTTATCCCTTCCAGTGATGCCTCTGACAAGTTGAACTGTTGAAACAATTACAGCGTATGTGACAAAATAAAAACAGTTGAATGGATGAAATAAAAATAAAAAAGCACAAGGATAAGATTGTCATAGTTTAAGTAAGCGGATTAAGAGTTGCTTATTACTGTAAACCAGGAGAGTGACTGCAGAAAGAGGGAAAGTGTAATGATTACACCCTGTAAATGCTGCTCAGAACAAACACAGTTTAAATGTGAGACTGAACTCTTGACTTAAGAAAAAGCAGTTGGCAAAACAATCTCACTACGAGGTCCATTAGTAGCTATCCCGGATCATATCTCACCGTGTTCCTCAGCAAATGGAGTTGCCCAGTTGACAGATAGATAGATAGATAGAT
>NW_023339774.1:10327515-10327722 GCF_004916995.1 Morone saxatilis | reverse complement strand
TAGATAGATAGATAGATAGATGGCCCCAAAACTACTTTCTCTGAAAAGTAATATATGTAGACAATAACCCAGTGGAGTGAGATAAATTAAGGAATATCATCAAGCTGTTTCTTTAATTTGGCAGGCATTACACTCACAATGATCCCTGACACCATCTGCTGCCTTCTTCTCTCCCTTTTTCTATTTCTCCCTCCAGTCCTCTCTCTC
>NW_023339774.1:10318874-10327415 GCF_004916995.1 Morone saxatilis | reverse complement strand
TGGGTCAAGGTCTGAGCGGAGGCTGAGAGAATAAGAAAAGATTATGATTAAGCTGACACAGGGAGTGTCAATGTGTGTGCTTTTGTGTGAGACGAAAGGGAAATAGAAAATGTTTTCGTTTCATATCCACAATGAGCTTTCTCATGCATATTGCTGAACATTTAGTATCCAAAGTAATTTGATTTGTACTCAGTTATGCCTAGGACATGTGGGGTTGCTTTGAATGCAATATGTTATAAATATTTCCTTGTAGAGCGGTAAGTGAGCTATGAGGAGCAGTGGATAAGAAGTAATGAAATATTTAAAAAGGGATTACTTCCCTGGAATGTTTAAAATATATATCTGCTTCTTTTAGCCTTACCAAGTGCTCTTGTTCAGCTGAAATGGCAAATTACAGCATGGACACAGCTGGGGTGAGGGTATTATGTCTTTGTAGTCAGGTCTGATTACACTTCAACTTGAAGGTACCTGCATAGTGTTCTTGAAAGTCTCACAGTCACGACATATCCTTTTGTTTTGCTCTTCCTCTTTTTGCAGTTTATATGCACCTGTGCCCCTTTAGACTATCCTTTTCAGGAGTGTTCCTGGCCCTAAAAACTGGGTTTAGTGTATGTTCCACTAGAGCATTTAAACCAGCTCTGACAGGATTTGGTATTATTACAAAAAAAGACAATAAAGATGTTCTGACCCAGAAGTTGTACTGAGGCAGTGCATACATGGAGCTGTAGATTTGATTATGTCTCTTTTAGTACAGGAATTGCAACACTCCTTATTATCCCTGCCCCAGTTTCTAGAAATATTAATTAGTTTTACTGGTTTTATGGTAAAATGTAGAATTCATGATAAGGGCATAGACCCACCACTAAATTTCGAAACACAGAATTGGAATGTACTGTCATCCCCACACTGATTGTCAGGCATATATGAAAAACACTTTTGACAACATTTAATGCTTTCTAATGCCATGATGATCAGTAATATCACAACATGGGCGCTTTACAATGCATCTTCAGTGGTGATATCAGGCTGCACTAGTGGTTTTAACTGATTGAGTCAAACTAAAAAAGACAGTGAAATTTATTTTTTACATTTTCAGTGTTTTCTATATACTTTTCTCTCTGGACCGCTGTCCATGGTGCTGATCGCCCCTGTCCTCAGTGTTCATGCTGAGTGAGAATACAGCACATGTGAGGATTCGGGGTTAAAATTTGGTGTCTTTAGCCTCAGATGATGAAGTGGGGGATTTAAGCCACAATGAACAACATGCCAGTGAGACTTGATGCCCAGAATTTGATCCAGATTATTCTTTTCCCCTTGAATGTTTTGACCATTTCAATAATCTTCCCTCACTCAATATATGAGCGCATCATCAGAAAAGGGCAAGGACAGGACCTGCCTCTGGTTCTACTCAGCCAGGGAACCATCTGTTTTAAAACGTTTTCTTCTGCGAGACCAATCTCAGTAATCATCGCGATCCCTTTGAACCTCTTTCTGAGAATTATCATCTTACTCAAACCGCCCTCCTGAGATTTACCCAGAAAATCAATCTCCACAGTTTAACTATCCAATGGCTAAAACTTACTTTGACCCCTACGACTGTTGTTGCTTGTCACCATGCAATAACTCATTTTACTCAAATTGATTTTCAAAATGTCTAGTACTAGTAATAGAACATAAAGTACCACTATGGCATGAACAGTGCTCATATTATGAATGCTCTGCTCGTAATTTATCTTGTGAGTCTTATTCCATTCTGTATAACCAAACCACTACTGCATATTCAATGCAGTTCCTTCTAACACAAATTATAAATTATAACATGATTTACTATAAGTGCCTTAAATTCAAATCAAGCACACAAATTTGCATTACATTGCAATATCAGTTATTTGCAGTCCTCTAGTGGTATAAAAGTGACAGTACATGATGTTAAAAAGCATTCACAGTCCGCACCAAAGCTTTTATTGACTGTATATTATAAACACAGGGTTAGACTGATGCAGTTAGAGTATTAAGCTAACAGTTAACATGTAGTATGTGAGTATATGAGTTGTAGGCGAGTGGATTGAATCCTTCGCCAAGAAAATCAGATAGGTAAGTGTAATAAAAGAACTCCTCCATCCTTCAACAACTCCCACTGAAGTGCCATTAAAGTACTTAATCCCCAACTGCTCCAGTGAACTTCCTCAGGGGCAAGTGTGACCTGCAGCTACTCCCACTGCGGTTACAGTAAATACAACGAAAACCGTTTTACTGGAGTTTGTTTTTATACTGTAAAAGATTGCAGTTGTCATTGAGGAGTCCCTGTTTACTCCTAATGATTCAACACCTCACCAACAGAGAGGAGTATTACTATGAGAGCTGCACCTGGTGCAGATGAGTCACCTTCAGATGGCTAGACTGATAGACTTATTAAAGAACTGGACACACACACACACACCTGTATTCCTTATTACTAAGCTGACCTCTTGACCTCTCTCCCAAATCACAAAGGAGATGACACAGAAATGGATAGCAGCCGAGAAACAGCAGATTGTTGGGTAATTGTTTTCATGTGTGTCTATGTAGTTGTGCTCTTATGATAATGGCACTGGTTATATTTTACATTAGATAATTTTACTTATTCTCAGTTATTCTTATTTTGTGGCAAAGGAATAAATATCCAGTTTCATTCCTAACCATAACAGTACATGTATGTACATAGCATATTTACATGTAATTAACTATGAGTTGTTAAATATTCATGATGTTTATTCTAACAATTTTGTTATATTCTTACAGTATTATCCTGCCTGACAGGATCACAGAAGACATCCTCAGACTCATTCATTTTGTGTAGGGACTTTTCTTATTTGAACGTTTGAGACCTTCATGTTTCTCCTTATCATCGTCAGTGGAGGTGCTTCAAATGTGAGGATTTCTTTTTGCTCTCCTGTCCCCAATTCTTCTGTCCTTCCTTACAGCCTCTCTTCCCTCCTTTGCTGAATCATAAAATAGACAGCATGATGGATATCCATAGCCCTCACCAGACTGGGAAAGCCACATTCTCAGGAAGCTGTCTCTTCTGCTGTGACTGTGTGGAGGTGGATGCAGAGGCTTACAGGTTCATGCCAATACAAACAACAAGCCACAAGGGTAGTTCATTCAGCAGTAAAATCCATGTACAGTATCACAAAAGATAAACTTGATTATGAAAGAATAATTATGACACCCAAAGGAAATTTAAAATACACGTGTGTATAACCATTTTGTAAAGTGTTTATTATCTTATAATTGCCCTCATGAAGGCCATATGAGTCAGCAAATGCCAATTAAATAACTTGTATCTTTATCGTGTGCCTTCTAAATGTCTCTTTATTGATACTTATGAAGTAAAAACTTACCCAGTCCAGTGTCCACAGTTTAAAGAATACTAATTCACAGTCTGACTCTTCTCCTCCTGGTCTCCAGGGAAATACAAGCGGCTAGAAATCAAAGCTGGCAAGCTCCTGCAAGCTGGAGTGCGCTCAGGTCTTCTTGTATTTTTTGAAAATAGTTCACTCGGTCTCACAGAGGGAGCTCCAGTGTCCCTGCCTGTACAGAAACACGCCAATCCATCCATGTTTCTCACTCACCTTTTGTTAACCTTCTCTGGATGACACCCAAACCACAAAACCACAGCCACATTTTACGCCTATGTGTACTTCACCACTGATTACTTTAAGTACATTTATGTCAACGCCATAATACCTCTAATAAACTACAACTACAACCACTGATGTATTTTAATTTATAGATTATATATAAGAATTTATGAATATGCCCTCCACCAATTAATGGCTTTGTAGTGTGTTTGATTTCATAACGCATAAAGTACATTCGGTTTATATGAGGTTTATTAGATGCAGACTTTCTTTTGAGGAGTGGAAAAAATATACGTTATTATCTACAATTTTGTCGTAGATTGTTTGGCTGTGTGTTATGCATTACAGTTCTTTGCTATGATCTCTGTCTCTGTTGGTCCAATAGAGGCAAGTGGTCTGCCTAATGTGAAATTAAATTGTCTTTGGCGCCCCCTACAGTATAAACACATGCTTTAGATGCTTTACTGTATTTGAATCCACTATCCAATTACAAGTGTTTTGAGATCATATATTCACAGATGCTGAATACATTTATGAATCTAGTTAATTTTAGCAGATGTTAAAGGACATAATAAATGCTAATACACTTGTGCTGCAGGACTTAACTGTTGTATGTATTTGTGATTTTTAGTCCTACGCAGCAGCCAAGAAGTGAACCCAGGATCCAAAATACAGCATTTGGTATGAATGTTTGTTTCTCTGATGTAAGTCTGTACAGACAGTTCCCCCTGCTTTAAAAAACCTGGAAGCAGATCCATTTCAGACGCTGAACAGATTTAAAAACGGGTCAGAAGTTTGTAGGAATCTTTGTCACTCTTCCAGCAGCAGATGGTGTCCAGAGATTTTCAATGTACTTATATATAATATAATATATCAGAATCTCTAGCAGACAAAATCTGTTGAAACTACCCTTAAATGTTGTACAAGAAAATTAATAATACCTTAAATCTGTCTAGATTCTGAGCAGCACTCACAAATAAGATCACGTTAGACCTTTGTGCCTTAAATCTGGGGGCAATGTCACTGCTTTGCCTCATCTCTGAGGATTATTTTTAGACTATAGTGGGATTATGGTGTGGCCTTTAACAGTTGACAAAAAACATAAATTACAATGTCAAATTAATACACTCAGGGGTCACTTTATGGATACAACTGCATTGTCTAATGGTAATTACAACATGTATCTGCCATAAAGTCCATTTTTAATGATGCCTATAATGTTAAATTTTTGTAACACCGAATTATTATTATTTTTATTAATTATTGAATTAATTCAATATGTTTTATTTTATTATATGTTCAGAAGTGTTTCTTTTGGATTCTGGCCCTTTATGTATGCTAATAAACCTCTATCATATATAGTAGTGCAGCAACAATTCATGACCTCAGTAATAAATATATCATTTTATTTACACATTTCTGTCTCCAAAAATGGAACATTATTAGCTTTTTTAATATAGATGATATGGTGATAGATAATATGTTATGTTGAATTGCAAGAGATTGTGCAGGTATATTTAATAAAGTAGCCACTGAGTGTTTATTAATAATAATTTAAATATATTTTACAAAAATGGTAAAATGAACATCAACAATGCATGGGAGCTAAGTGGGCTTGGTCTATTGTCTTTATGTTCATATTGTCTTGAGATTTATCTGTATCCAGTATGACGGTGTCTCCGCTGTTTGCAGTAATGGAAATCCATTTCTACCATTGTCTGGGAAGGAGGAAAGGACTGCTGAGGGGAAATGTTAGTTTTTCTATCACATGTGTATCTCTTACTATGTCCATCCATTGTTTAACCCTACTTCCGTACCAATTTTAGTTATTGCTGGGTGGAAACCTTGATACAATTTTAAAAAGGATTTCAGATTTTGTCTCTTTACGTGTGCTGACGTGTGCTGGTAAACAACTTTAACCACACTCAAGCCTTTTATATCAAACTTCATGTAATTATTTTTTATTTTGGGAAACAGTCAAGAAAAGGGTACTTAGATTGTGATTAACTCAAGGTCTTCACAACTACAGCAAAAGATGTATCCGTATATGCCAGGATGAATGAGCACTTGTGTGTGTGTGTGTGTTATGTGTGTGCTGCTTTAATTTCATGTCGATGACAACCAAGGTTTCAATAATTCAGCTCTCTGCCCCTGTGATGTTTGACAAATAGAGGCCACATCAATACAAACTGCCAAAACCTGATGACAACACAATCTGAAACACTGTCTTGACCTTTTCCTCTCCCACCTTCATTTCATTTTACGATTCTTGTTTTTCGAAGCATTTCTCTTTTATTGGACAGTAGACAATGATAAGTGACAGCGAGAGTGCTTTAAAGGGAAAGCAGATGCCATGACAACACAAGAACATAAAATATACAGTGTTCAGTTATATGACTTTCACTCTATGGCCAAAACCTTTTTTCTTTACTGCTGTTGTGTTTTTGTTTCAGGTCTTCATTTGTCATTGTTTTTGACAAATAAAATGATTACTGTAGTTTATGAAATATAATAAATGTTTATAGCTTAAACAACCCAGCAGTATTTAAAGTAGTTACACCGTTATAAGCTACAACATAAAAATGCTAATCTATAATAATAAGAGCCTGAATGCAGACTTTTAGTCGTATTTTTAAGAACATTTGGCTGATAATGTTTACTTTTAAATAAGATTTTGTAATATCCTAAATACTATTTTTACATTGTTGCATTCCACCGCTGCAACTAACTGCAGCTTTCAGAGTAAGTAAATCAAACTGAGAGCAGTTGTCATTGATCATCCACAAGAAGGCTGATAGCAGGATCATCCTAAAGGTCACAATCACATTCTAATGAAGACAGTCAATAATAATTCAGTTGCTCTTGCATATAATGTCAGGATAGATCATTTTTTGATGTAGATTCATTGTAGACACATGCCCTATATTGCACAGTAAGGTACAGCAGACACAGAATACATTGTAGAAGGGAACCAGATATAGGTTTATTCACATTCAACGAGTAACAGCTCAGGGTAATTCATTCAAGCGCTGAGCTGGAGCAGTGTTTGCAAATGTTTTTTAAATTACAACTGGTTTGACTGGAGAAAGTAATACAAAGATAATCACAGTTTCTCACCATAAACTGAATTATTACAGCGAATACAATATTAGCACCGTTTCACCAAAAGATAATGCTAACACTTTTTGAAATATAATGGCAGCAGGAGAGAAAAATCATAAAACAGTATGTTTTTTTACACTGTAGGGTTAAAATCTATTGAAATCTTTTTTGATAAAAGAAAAGGATTTGTGTGTTCTATTTCTGATAATGTTATCATTTAAAACAGCATAAACTGAGGATAATAATTAACAATCGTCTTTTAGATATACGTATCATCTACCTACAATATCAGTTCCTTTATTTCTGACAGCATGAAGCAGTGTCACACTAAATAACCCTAAATAACCAGAAAACAAGAATAACATTTATTACTATCATCAGTTGAGGAGTATGTAAGTGTTAGTCCACTGACTTTGTCCAGTAAGCTTTTATATTAAGTTTCTGGAGAACACATCTTTAAGTAGGTAGAGGAACGCGTTTCTATTTTTTGTCTAAATAAGGTTTCAGTTCTGTGTGTCCCTCTCACTGGGCAGTGTGTATCCATATGGCCTTGGGTCAAAATGACTGATATTTGTCATCATATGAGGAGGCAGAGAGCTGAATTATTGAAGGCTTGTTTTTCATCAAGGTGAAATTAAAGCCGCACACACAGGCACAACACAGTTCACACACACACACACACACACACACACACACACAGTCATTCACTCTAGCAAATTACTTCTGTGGAAAAACCTGGTTGGGACACAAAAAACTCCATTACATCAGGGTGCATGTGCGCTCACATATGTGTGTGTGTGTGTGTGTGTGTGTGTGTGTTTACCATACTGTATCATATTTCTCACTTTATTCCACCTACGTCCATTTTGGTGGATGGCAGAGCAATGATCAGCAGTCACGTTCAGTTGGCAGAAAGTGTTCCCCTTGGACCTTACTCTCTAAAAGGACTCTGTGACACAGAAAATATATGCAATCACAAAAACACACTTATTTTATTTATATTATTATTATTTATTTAAGGTACAAAAATTACTAAACGATATATACTGCATACGTGTAAAGGGATCAAAAAACCATTAGGTTGGTAATTATGCAACCATTCATGAATCAAGTCCTCTTCATGGATCATTATGAAATGACAATAGTCTTAATGACTCCTAAATGGAAATGTGCAAGGCCAATTTATCAGCAATTTTCAAGATCAAACATGCATGTAAGTACAGTAATCTGTGGTGAAGTACATATGGGGTAGACAAAAGTAAGTGGCTGCAGTTTTGTTTTTTCAGGGACCTTTGGCACCATCCAGAGGACGTTTAGAGAAGATGAGGGAGGCTTGAGTCTACAGTATAATCCTATGAAAGGAACAACTTGTATGACACAAGGCTTTTTTGTTGAGAATGCATGTATCTTTTGTCCCTGGATTAAGAACTTCAAAATGATTTTCTCTTTTGTTGACACAACAAACAGACAATGTGATGATGGAACAGCCGAGCAGTGAAGTTCTTAAGTCTGAAATATTATCTTTGAATGGAAAATGTAAGAAAATGAACAACAAATATTGCTCTTTAGGGTTGCATGATGGTAAATATGTTCAAATGATAATGGTACCTCCAGTTTCAGCAGATGATATTGCATTTAATAAAGAGATTGGTTAAATGTGTCAAGTGTATTGGAGTTCCCTTTTGCTTTGTAAAGTATTTTAATCTACACATTCACAGTTTGTATACTGGTGTGGTATAATGTTCACAGGAAGACGAAAGGCGTCTTTGCAGAAGCTGCACACCCAAGTGTCAACAGGAAGTGAAAACCCATGAAG
>NW_023339774.1:10315078-10318868 GCF_004916995.1 Morone saxatilis | reverse complement strand
AAGCACTAGTTACACCCTTACTCATCTGATCTGGGTGTTACTGTAGCAGCATCGTAACCGATCTGATTTGAACTTTTGAAACCACAAACCACTTTGCATTTTCTAAAAGAAATAAATGTATAAGAAATCCCAAACTGATATGGAAAAAATACAATTATATACTTGTATATGTGGAGTTTGTTCCTTCATTATGCCTAAATGATTGAATGATTCACCACTGCCACTTCCTGATTTTAAAGTCACATTCTGCCAACCATTGTTCACAATTGTTTCCCCTATAGTATATAGCTCAAAGACTTCAACAGAGAATTTTATAGACATATCCCCAAAATTCTGCCTGAAGTTCTGTGAGGTTGAACAATGTTTGTGACAGATCAATCAATTTTTAAGGGTTTAAAAGATGGATGATTCATAGTTGCCACATATTTATGTTGAGCTTTGTGGAGTAATTTTAAAACTAATCAAACATAACTGATGCCAAGTTTCAAAGTAATAATGCCAAACCATGCACTCTTAAATTCAAGAAGATCACCCAAGTAGCTGTAATAGCAAAACTACTACACATCATTGCAGCCTAAAAGAACAAGATGAATTAACCCATAGGCATTAGTATCTGGTGTGAGTCTCGCCCTTTTTCATAGAAATCTAATTTAAGTTCTGGGTGCACTGCAGGATGTCATTGAACAGAGATACAAAAACAATATGTCAACATCAATATTATTTCACAATCAGGCAGGCCTTCTTAAACATTAGGTGTACTTTAGAATTACATTCATTAGGCATTAGTGTGTTGTGATTATGAATCTCTTTGCTAATTAAACATTAACTATGTATATAAACTGCATTGGGAAGATTAACAGACTTTACTAGCTTGAAGTTAGAAATCAGTGATACCAAAGGTGAGTTATTATTACCTCCGGGTGAGTTTACAACCAGTTTTTTATTTCAACAGGACAAAAGTCACCAATCAGCACCTCTGTTTTACAGTCTGTAATCTATCTTGCCAACACTTCCGGTCACCTTCCCGTTTCATATATTAATTTTTTTTTATTCTACCCTTTCAACCGCTGTCATCTCATCTCATATTTTCATTTCCTCTTGCCATTGGTCCTCTCAGCTTTACACAGGAAGTATCTGCCCTGCGCTTGTCACTGCCTCTCATCTCTCACTTTTGTCTGAGATGCAAACTGTGTTCGATATCTCACCCACAGAGAGGAACTGTGGTTCACACCAAGGTTTCTACCCCCTTAACAAGACGTGATCCTCCCTATCTGCCTCTCCTCTTTTGTTTTGCTGTGTCTCCTCACAGATGATCATTCTATCATCCACCTGCAGCTCATCTTATAGACACACTGCAGCCACAGCATGAGCATACGAAGACTGAGTGAGTACTCTCTGTGTGTTTGTATAGAACAGCTGCACTTTGTTCATGTTTTTAGTCAGCCAGGTTGTGGGTGGCTAGGTTAACCAATAACGCCTGTCAGATAGCACCATGTCAGTTTTGCAACATTTTGGTGATAATGATGACATACAAAAACCAACTTGCAGCTGAGATGATTGCTATTGAGAAATGAGCAACAAAAATACATAACAATAAGTATTTAAGATAAGAACAGTTTTGTTCTAAGTTGAGTCAATTAAGTTATCCATCATATTTCATTTATGTACACTATGTGATAATTATATACATGGTAGATTAGTAGTAGTTTTGTAAAAGCAGGTCTTATATATACTGTAAATTGCATGCATACTGGTATTGACACACAGAGACAACCAAGTATGACTATATGCACCCACACACACACACACGCATATATATGTTTCGCTTCATTGCTGCAAATGTTTGACTACTTCCACATCTCTCAGGATCAGAACAGTATCTCTGCAAAGGGGCATTTGGCTGTGACAGCTGGGCAGAAAGAGAGGAACTTCTTCATTAAAGCTGCATTCATTACTTCTTGTCAGAGCAGAACACAATGAAAACACAACATCTGCCAAATAAATATACCTTATAAAGTTATAAAGCGAACTTTGCAGCAAACAACTGCTTATTTACACATCTGGTGGACACAGATAAACAGCAGTTGACTGTAGCAGTAACTCTCCTATTAGCTCTGTTTTTGTCTTTGCCAACTGCTGAAAATCATGTTTTTAGCCTATATGCTCCAATATGTTTCACAGCCAGTTGCTAACTTTTTCTGCCATTTGGTGCCTGGCAGGTGGCTCGTCAGAGCTTTTTTAGCTGAAAACAGAGATGGATGAGAGCAGAATTTGTGAGTTGGAACACCAGAACAATGAACTAAAAGACCCTAAAAAGCTCTCTAGAGATGAGGGAAACTGCAGGATTTATTCTCTTCTTGCCATCTTACAATTAAAATATCCTCACTTTCCTCATGAGTTCCTCACACCTTTAGTTTAAAAATCCAATTGAGCGGTTGCATGACTATGAGTTGGTAGTACAAACACATGGACCAACATCATAGTTTTTTTTGCCACATAATGAGCATTTCATCTTATTTTCTTACTGTTCCCCTCTCAAGGTTTCAAGTGGTTTGGTAGCCTTACCAACCTCTCTTTTCGACGCTCCAATGAGAAAGGAGACTCCAAATCCTCTCCGTCGAAGTCTGGAGATGGCGCTGACAGTGGGGCCGCCACCACAACGATCCTGGCCACGGTAGCTGAGACAACAGTGGACGACATGGGTGCCATGCGTCCTCGCACTGCCAGCTACGTCCGCTCCAGTGACAACTATTCGCACATGGGTACACTGCCACGTCTACTGATGAAGAGGAGAGAAAAAAGTAATAAAGGTAAAGCATCAGAAGTTATGAACACACAATTTTATGAAACAGGACAACCCTTTTTAGCACAATGAACCTTTCCCCCCTCTTATTTTCTTTGCATCTCCCTATCTCCGTCTGCTTTGATGTTTATTTCTAATGCCTCTCTCTTCTTTAGGCCCCAGCAGCAGTAAGAAGAGTAAAGACAAGAGTGGCATCAGCAGAAGCCAAAGCCAGCGACCTGCAGGGGACCGAGACCGTGGCCCCCAGAAGCTCACAGCCTCTTCATTCAAAGTGGCTGGGGATGAAGCCAGAGTTAAAGCTGACACTGGGTTCAGCAAGGACTCTCTTTCTGACCCCAAGACCCAGCCTGAACCTACAGGTGAAGCTAATGTCACAAACTCCCAAAGCTCCATCTCTGCACCCAAAGCTGCGTGTGAAGATGTGTCGCCATCTGGTGGCTCAAGTGCTGCACTCCAACCAGAAACTTGTGACAAACAAAGCATTGCCCAAGCAGGTGCAGCAGGCTTGAGCCCTGAAGAGACTCCATCACCTCCACTCAGACAGGAGAATGATCAGACTGAGAAGGATGATGGGTTACAGTCCGTACCTGTATCTGAACCAAAGGAGGCGGCAGAGAGCAGAGACCTGACAGAAGGAGCGGACAAAGGAAACCAAAACTCTGAGAGCATTTACAGGTGATTTTTTTTAGGACACTCTGCTTTCCATGTTTTTTTTCTTTTTGAGAAATAAAGTCATTGAAGTAGGAAAGGTTATTGATTGAGGAAGACGGGAGAGGGCCATTCATTCAAAGGCCTGTCCTGTGACAGTTTTACTGTCTTTTTGGTATGCACACACAGTAGTCTAGCTAATGAAAGTTTTAATTAAAAATATGCAACGGTCATGAAGAACATTTCTAAGCTTTTATGAATCTATAAACTCATGATCGAATGCTATGCATTTTAAATTGTTAAACATTTTACTGCGTGTCAATCCCTCTCTCTCTCTCT
>NW_023339774.1:10314184-10314861 GCF_004916995.1 Morone saxatilis | reverse complement strand
CCGTGCATGGGGGGTTTTGTTTACAACTTAGATTTATCTACTAGATTTATCTTGTGACACCTCGGAGGGCCCCAACCCTGAGGTTGAGAACCACTGAACTATACTAAACTGTACATAAAGTAGTTAAAGCTGCAGTAGGTAACTTTTATCAGAATAACTTTTAGTTATATTTGCTGAAACTTTTATTATGTCCTGGCAGTAGTACATGACGCAGAAATCATGTTCCTCTGGCTCCTAGGGCTCCTAATGGCATTGGTAAGAATCCACTGGGCCTGAACGAAAACAACCAATCAGAGCCGAGAAAGATGGAAATTAAATCTTATAAAAAGTTATTTTTGTAAAAGTTGACCAGCTTACAGTAAAATGCTGCTTACACATTGATGCATTAGTATTAGCAATCTAATAGTTAAATATATAATCATATATTGTACATGTCCTTTTACTTCTAGTAATATAAGCAGCTTTACTTAAAGTGTGTAATATTTAGAAGGCTCTATTGGCAGACATGTAATATGGTATTCATAGATATATTTTCATTAGTGTATAATCACCTGAAAATAAGATGTGTGTGTTCGCTACCTTTTAATGAGCTGTTTTTATGTAAAGATGGAGTGGGTCTGCTTCCACGGAGTTAGAACCACCATGTTTCCACAGTAGCGCATAAGGGACAAAATAAA
>NW_023339774.1:10311127-10314102 GCF_004916995.1 Morone saxatilis | reverse complement strand
ATGGCGTTGAAATCTGCAACTACAGTGCTAGATGCCACTAAATCCTACACATTGGTCCTGTGAAGGACTTTTACTTGTAACTTTTACATTGTTGTATTGCCACCTTTACTTGGGTAAAGGATCAAAGTACTTTTTCCCCAACTCATCAAACTCTAAACCCTACATTATTTTAGTAATGCTTGGTTATATCCCAGAATATAAAAACTGTACACACCGCAGAGATAGAGAATGGTGCGCAGCAGCACATCTTTGCCCCGGGCCCTCATAACAGATGAATCCGGCCGTGCTCTGTGCGTAAACCAGGGGGCGCAAATCGGTTTGAACTGCGCGTAGACCTGGCGGCGAAGTTGGACGTTTCACACTTCAGTTTGTGCTGCTGACTTTGCTGTGGACAGGACTCAGGCGATGGGTGCGAGGTGAGAAGATAACAGCATTCATTACTTCACTTGTTTAAAGGCAGCAGCAGGTAACATCGATTCCCCGTATTGATCAGATGCTGCTGGAAAGCTGGCGCACTGTTGGTGCGATGTTTTTCTTATATTGCATCGATCCTTTCTGACACCTAGGAGACCGACATAAATAAGCTTTTTGTGTGCTCATTGTGTGCGTTTCATAACGCTGTAGTTGATTTATGAACAAAGTCAGAACTTTATTGAAGAGTTGAGGGAAGATGTGCTGTAACTCCTGAAAGGTGCCCCCCTTCCTCCTCCTCCTCCTCCTCTCAGCTCGGCCGATTACATTTTCTCGCTGCTTTCCCATGACATGCCAAGGTCTCTTTGCCTCCAATATTACATGCGTGATAGCGGAGTGCATGTATCGTGTTACAGTGGGATTTTTGGAGCTGCGTGTGTGTGTGTGTGTGTGCAGGCTTGGGGTTTGGCTGTCAGGCACGGGCGCGCATGTGCGAGCGTGCAGCATCGGCCCATTAGTTCAGCCCAGGGACCGTGGGAAATAAAGCTGTATGGTGTACTGCAAGTTCAGTATGGGCACATCAAAGAGCTCTCTCCTCTCTGTCTGTTCAGCCCTAACTCACAGGTCCTTCCATCTCTCACCCTGACTGTCCATTCCCCCTCTCCTTTTTTCATTCTGTCCAAGTGCAGCTCTTCACTTCTTTGCTTGAGTTTGCCTGCTTTTTCTGGGAAACCAATATCACTTTTATTTTTTCTCAGACTGTGTTGTTGGTGCCTTTGGTGGCTGGTAAGTTTTGGTTTTGCAATTAAATCCTGTCATGGTGTTTCTGGCATAACTATGGGTTTTGTTCTTTAGCCTCATTGTCCCTCGTGGAGCACAGCATGTCAGCTCCTTTGTTTGGCACTAATTTGAAAAGTCCCCCTGTTAACTCATGTTTTACTCAAGTTCAAACAGTTGGTCAATTAATGGAGTAAACGGTCAGTTTTGAAGCAAAAATTGCAAACTTTTGCTAGATATTGTTTGGTTGTGGATTGTTGGTAAAACAAGCAATTTCAATACGTCACCTTTTGACTCTGTTAACATATGACAACAGATAATGAAAAACTGGGGGAAATAAAGCTAAACAGGAATATGAATGAGCTCTTTTTATCTATAGACACTGCGTGTCGCTTTCTACAGAGGCCACCATGTTGGACCACCATGTTTTGCACATTTCACGGCCACCGTAATTTCTCCCTTGCGCTTGGAAAGGGAGGGTGAAGCGAGGGAGTTGCTACCTGCAATTACACTGCTAGTACAGTTGTTTGGAAACAATATCTTTGGGGCTAATAAATTACGAGGTATCAGATTGCTGCATAGAAACGCTAAGTTACTAACTACCTAAATACAGTATCTAGCTAGATTCCACTAAATCTTACACACTGGCCCTTTAAGTTGAAGGGTTTAAGTCAGAACCTGCTTATATTTAGTAACAGCTAATCAGAAATCAAAAGATTGCCTTACTTGAACCCTTGAACCCTTAGTTTTGTGTAAGATTATGTGCTGCAGTTGTTTTTGTATCTGGAATAATAATATCCAAATCTGCCTTACAAACCACAGCTGGTATGCTTGACATTGACTCTACTATAGTGCTCAGTGTCCTCATGAATGCTTGGTATGTGTTTGTATTTACAGTCACATTTTTTTCCCTGTATGCTGACATTATCAGTACAATGATGGAGGCAAATATTATAAATATATATATTTTTTAGTTTAAGCACAGGAGCAGCTTGGGAGGGGAATGTAGAGCTTCTCTACCGTGGGACCTATTAACATTCCCGAGTACACTGCCATGATGGGACCCTTTGATCTGGCCTCTCTGTGGTCATGTGTAACAAGGCTCTGGGCCCTATGAGACCCATCATGCAATTGGGAACTGCGCTGATTGATCTTAAAACTTGTCCGGGGGTGTAATTGCTCCTTTAGCTCGTGCTTGCTTCGTATCGCAAAGCTGCATAACAGTACTCGCAGTATAGGTCCCAAGACCGCAGCACAGTGGGATTTTTGACACACGATCCGGATCCATCATGAGTGTAAAAGTGTGAGTTATGGTGCCCGAGAGATCTGAGAGGCCAGCTCCATATTCAGCAACCTTAGATGCTCAGTGGGGTTTGTTATCTGTCTGTTTTTCCACGAAGCTCGACTGAAACAGCGTTTTACTCACTTGAGAGGCCGCTACAGAAGAGGGTCATGGGAATACAGGCTCGTTTTTTGTCTGTGGTAACATGCACTGCACCTGTTACAAGACCAGATCAAACACAAAAGTGCAGGCGTGTGTGCACATGTGCGCTGATAACACACAATTTTGTCAGGGATTTACAGCCTTTTTCCTGTTGTTACATTGCCTAACATCTCCCCTCTTTCATCTCCTTCTTCTCTCCTTTTTTTGTTTCTTCAGTCACATGGAGCCAGCAGAGAACCAGGCGGAATATGTCCAGGTAAGTCTGCTCTGTCCCGGTGTGTGTGTGTGTGCATCTGTAAGTGCCCTTGTCTTTGTCCTGAATATGTGGTATGATTGTACACAC
>NW_023339774.1:10304322-10311112 GCF_004916995.1 Morone saxatilis | reverse complement strand
TTTTGTTTCATTTCTTTCTGTCAGTGACACACATGCACACTCATGTAACGCCTGAGATTCCAGTAGATATGAGTTATAGTTATCAGCCTACACGAGCAACTCAGTTTGAATTTCCTCCTTTCCCCCACATTATTGAATTAGATTTTTATTGCGAGCGCTCAGATGTAATTGTGGCTGATTATTAGCCCCAAGTCTTCAACAGTTATGCTCATTTCAGCAGGCTCACTCTGCATTTAGCCTAATTCAGTCTGCCATTTAGCTAATTGAATTTGGAGTGAAGCAGTGCTAATGTCAGCACTAGCAAGCAGTCTGTGCTAGAGCCAGTAGGTGGGGCCATACACTCGAGTTGTGAGCTCCTCAAAGATCAGAGAGCATGTGATGTTGTTTCATGACCTTGGAGACGGATGATAGGGATTCATGCATATCATATACAAACAAGCACACAATAATACAAGATATTGGACTTTAAACTGAAGGTAAAAGTAAGGAAGATAGAGCAAGAAAGCGAAGCTCAAAGAAGGAGGAAGGAAGGGAGAAAAAGAGAGAGGGAAGGTTAGACTGAACTGTTGAGCTCTAGGGATCCGTTATTTTTTATTGATTTTACATCACAGGCGAGGTGGTGAAGGCCTTCTCCTATGACCCTGACCTGTATTTCTTTTGTAAAACAAATATATCCAACTTCGTCTGACCGCAACAAATTGACTATAGTTAAATTCCACCACACTGCCTCCCTTGTTAGGATTTAAATTACAGTAGCAGATATAATCAAAGAGTTTGGATTACAGACGGATCAATTTCTCATAATTAAGAATATATGCTTGTTGTACTGCTGTGTTTCTAAACATAACTGATATAATTTATCTCATAAATTCAATTTAGCTGTTTCGTTTTAGCCAGCAAGATCCAGAGACATCTTGTTTTGTCATCAATTTACTTTGTCAGTGAAATGATGTGGCTGTTTGAAATAATCCTTTAGTGTAGGATTTTTTTATGATGTGACCCACCTCCACCATAAAACACTGTGGGGAAACTCTGCTGTGTATTAAGGCCTGTCAATCACTTTGGGAGTGATAAGTTCCAATTGAGTGCTACAATTACTGTAATTTAGCAGCATGGTCACATAAAACAAGGCGTTTCTTATGTGATTAGGGGCGGGGGGTGACTTTCACTATAGGCCGCCCCTTTAACTGGTACTTCAGACCATTAGCACTACTCTCATGCTGACACCAAATGTTGCCTGATTCTTTTAGGTTCACAAGCATTCAGATTTTAAAAAAGAAAGAAGAGAAGCATGGTCGTCATTGTCTGCTTTATAACCCCAACCTACCTACTTTTCTTCAAATCCTTGTACATGTTTTTTCACCTAAATTTGTTTTTTTCTTTCCTTTTTCTCGCTCTAACACGCCACAACAGCCCCACCCGTTCCCTGAAAGCTGCTAGCAATCCCTCCATCTCCTTCCATTTCTCTGAAACATTTATGACAGCTGATGTTTAAATCAGGAGTCGGCCTCAGTGTTCCCTCTTATAATGGGAAAGACCAGGCCAGTGACTCTGCCCCGGTTTGTCACATCCGCATGCTCACACACATATTTACTCACATACACAGGCACGCACAGTATCACACATACATAAAATGAAAATGGGACAAAGTGAGACAGAAAGAAAGACAACAAAAGATCTGATCTGAATATGCTCAAAGAAAATAAGCAATTACTAAGAAAAGTCACAAATCATTCAGGGCAAGTTATTCATCTTTCAGGCTTTATCATAAAATATCCATCATCATTAATTTTTCATGTTGATGCACGGCTGGTCAAGCAATATCTACTGTTGTGTTTTTTGTGAGTTTCAGTTAAAGATGTAAAAAGCTGTTTTTAAAATGGTTGGCATTGCTGAGCAAACAGGCCTGACCATACTGTGTTATTAAGTAGCTAATGAAAATTGTTCAGTCTCAGTTTAAGTGTGAGCTTGTTTTCGAACAGTGTCTATGACTTGTATGTGTGTATGGCCACTGGCTCCATGATTGTGTGCGTTTGTTTTTGCCTACAGCCCAGCCCTGCTTTGTCTCCTGTCCTATTTAGTGGTTTGGTGCTACTTTGACGGGAGGGGCAGAAGGGGGATGTTCATATGAGGTTTATTAACATGTGTCTGGCACTAGACTCACACCGGTGCTCAGAAAAAATATCTATGTGTGTATGTGTCTTTGTGTGTGTGTGTATCTGTAAAGGGGCTCAGCTGTGTATCTGTGCGTTACTGCATGTTTGATTATGCGAATGGTTTGAATTTCCAAAATCTGTATGTCTTTGTGCCGCCTGATTAAATTAAGGCAGTGCCCTGTGGGTGTGTGTGTGTGTGCGCGTCTGTGTGTGTGACTATTGCAGTAGATTGAATTAATGTGGCGCCTCTGTAAATGAGAGGGGGTGTAAACTGTCATGCCTTCGGTAACACACCCCTGGAAAGTCTTCAGTTACTGTTCCTTCACCGTGCAGACAGACTGACAAAGACTCATCCATCCTGTGTGCACACACATACAGCACATACACTGTTTACTGAAGGGCCATTTACATCTTGGGTTATTGCATAAATCAGTTTATTTAGGTCACCCTAGAAAAAAGGGCCCACATATGCACCACATCTTTTTATAGCACATAGTTATCTGTAAAATTGGACTTATTTGACTCTAATGACATGGACAAAATAACAGAAACACCCTGAAATGCAATGCAAATATCAGTTTGTTGAAATCCACAATGTTCATAGAGTTTTCCCATTGCTACATATATCATTTTTTTAGTTTTTGCAGTGGATAAACCAGCTATTCAAGCTAATAATGACAATACTAGCAGGTAATATTTACCCCATTTGTCATCTTTGTTTCAAGTGCTAGCAGACTAACATTTACTAATTCACGCCTGAACCTCATTGTGGCCTTAAGAAGAAGTAAATGTGTCATCAACTGGGGACCATGAATGTCTAACAAACTTTAGGGCAATAAATCTAGCATAGTAAATGTTGAGATGAAAACTTTGACATTAGAGGAAGACTCAGATGATCACCAAAGTCAGTAGAATTCATCCTCTGGGCAGCATGGTGATCTGTGCCATATTTACCACATGTACCACAGACATATTTTAGTCTGAACCAAAGTAGTAAACCATCTGATCGACATTAATATCACTACACTAGTTTGGCTGAAACAGCTGACTATCAGAAAGTACACTTTGCTAATTAGTTTTCAGCTTAAAATGACTCATTGTATAGCTGCCTTTGTAATGATGATTTACAGTACAGTGGTCGCTGCCCGGTGCCAAAGTCATAAAACCCTGAAATGATATGTGATGTGGGAGAGAAGTGTACTACATGCAAAATACAGGAAAACTACATTATCAAAGAAGACCACTGCAACCGGCAAAAAAGCCATAGAGTGAACCCAATGCGCTCACAGCAGTGTCTCCAGAAAGGAAAAAAAACAACTGGTGATCATTCCATGGCAGGGTCATTGTATTCTCAGGTGTTTCAGTTATCTTCAAGGTCATGCATGCTTGTGCAACTAAGCAATGCACGAAGTAGAGAATAATGACACATTGATCTCTCTAAGACAGTATTACACACTGCTTTATTCATGCTAAAGATGTGTCTAGTTGCTACAGCAACACATTTGTGTAAGGTGAAGTCATTTTAATGCGATTAAAGCAGGACAGTTGATTTTTAATTGCGCTATTTCACACCTAAATTAATATTTTTCTACACGTGTGTGGACAAAGTCACAGTGTTTCCAGCAGGCTCTTTTCTCTCGCCGCATCATTATTGCAGACTGATGTTTCAAACAGGCTTTGAAACACATATCTGGTGGTTCGATACGGATTAACCAGTTGGTGAATGGGGTCCACCCTGTGAAAACACACTGATGACAATCAGACACACACACACACATCATTAGCTGTGCCCTCCTAGCCCCCAACGGAGCAAGGCCTTTGTTTTTAGACACACACGTGTGCGCACATAGACACACATAAAAATATGTGTGCACATATAATCTTGATCTGCCCTCGGTGTGTCTCTTTTCATCTCTAACACACATGCACATACACACTCTTTACTCTCTCCCCTCTCACACTCTCCACTATCTCTGTGAGTGTCTCTCTCTTTCTCTCTCTCATCTACACACAAACCACACACACACACACACACACTCCTTTCATTAGTGGGATGCTTGCAGGCACATGCAGGGATTCTCCATTGTGCTCCCTATCAGCCTGCGGGATGGGGCTCACTAATTAATATTTAACTGAAGACCGCCTCCAAGCAGGGGAGGAGATGTACAGATACAGGTCTGGAAGGAGGGGAAGGTGGAGGGATGGCCATGGAGGTGGAGGAGAAGGGAAGGACAGGGATCAGAGAGAGAACGAGGCTGGAAGGAGGAGGGAGTGATGAGAGGTCGGGATAAGGAGGGAGAGGGAGAGATGAGGGGAGGAGCACGGTGATAAGAAGGGTTGGAGACAGGCTGGATTTGATAGAGAGGGAGTTGAGGGATACGGGAATGCTGAAAAGAGGTTCAACGAATGGATGACAGTAAGAGTAAAAGAGTAAGGCAGAGACAGGCAAAGAAAATGGAGGAACAAGTACCTGTATATACGTTTTCTGACAAAAACTGCTTGTGAATGTAGAGAATGAAATGAAGACAGATAAAAGGATCTGAAGGGAAGCGATAGTCAACAAAGTAAGGATGAGGCGAGGTAAGAAAGAGAATAAAAAAGACGATTCAGGGTAATGAAGTGTACAAGACACTAAAGTAAAAATGAGAGTCTCTTTAGTCTTCCCAAAGGCACAAAATGGCACAAAGTTACAACCATTTTTCTCTCAACCTGTGTCTGTGGAGAATTCAGTCTATTACATTAAAGCCTATTAAATTGGATGGAGCACTGAGGATTGGGGCTTGATGATACAGTATGTCCTACACTGTGTATTACAATAAATTGCCACATTTATCTCCATAATGAAATATAGAACAATATTTGCTACATATTGATATGTTTGTTTTGATGAATTACAGTATAGCCATATACAAATCTGGACTTGTGGACTGTTTGGTTGGTTGCACTGCTGGATAATTGTCATTGGTTGTTTTAGCTACTGTATTCTCAATTTGATTGTGTGGAATCGACTATACTTAAGTCTGTACAAGATTCATAATATTGGTATTTCAGTACATTCAGTTGTCAGCCCAATTTAAGACGTAGTTGCTCTTAGTTGCAGGAGAAAAGTAAGTAAAAAAGAGCAAGTTACTGATGCACCAGAATATCAACCCTTGAGTATATCACAATGTAGAGCACAATATATTTTTCTCTGTATCAAGTATTTTCAGAGAACACAGTGTGACTCAGTTGGGGTGAATCTGTTGCTTTGCTTTAATGTCACAGCTCCACACAGCAGCCTTTTGATATCTCCTTGACTTAACTTAATTCATCTGAGGATGCAGAATGACGTGTTCAAACACAAGCGAGAGCACTCAGAATGTCTTTTGCTTCAAAACAATGAGAGGATACACTCCTCTTAGCAGGATTCTTTCACTTGCGCAAATCAAAATACTTGTTTAAAAGGATTAGGAGGCGTAATATAAAAACTATTTGTTTTAAAAAGTATCATTTTGTGGAGTGCTCTTAGCTATTGCGCCTCGCAGTGTAATGCATTTTCATTATGACCTGTCTGAGTGGGAATTTCATCCCTAGCATTGGCAATTTTAATGCTAAGCAGCCATAGTGGCCAATCTATGTTTTAAACTCTGCATCCATCATATTGTCACATGTGTTTTTTTCCCACAGCATGCATTTTGGGTTGCATGTGTGTGGCGCAGCAGCCAGATGTAACACGCTGTATGTTATGATTGTTTTGGCGTGGTATTACAGAGGATTGAGAGAAGGAAAGCACAAGGCCCCTCTTATGAGATTATTTGTGTCCCCACTGTGTAATCTGTCTAATCCAGCGCTGGATGGTTTGAGATTACATTAAGAGTAGACGCTGCGGTTAATGAATCCATCCTGTGTCTTGCGTCTCCTTATCTGTCGGCCTTTTCTCTCTGCCTGCGACCCACTAGCATGCATTCAAGAGTGCAGATTAGTAAAGTGATTACTGCCGTCATCTGATGCTGTGTGTTGTGTGGTGTAGAGATGACCTCGAAGACAAAGTAAGAAAAGAAAACATGCAGTATTTGTTTGCGACCTGGCATGTTGCATATTTCTCTCCTTCTCTGGCTGCCTCTCTCTTACATTATGCTTCCCTGCAGTGGTGCAGACCCAACTAAATGCAGTGTCAGAATTTTGGATGCTGTCAAGGCTCTCGCAGTGTTGCTATGGTGAAGCGTCCTCAATGATGTCACTCACTCAGGCCTCTGGAGACAGAGCCCCACCCCTCCTGACATCTCCCTGCCGGTATGTGTGCCTGTGTGTGTGTGTGTGTGTGTGTGTGAAATGGGCTGGTGAAAATCACTCCGTGTTATCCTTGAAACACCTGCCTCTGTGTTTCAGCTTATAATGAGCTGTCTAGCTGCAGTCTGCATGGCTTTTTAGAGACACATCATTATATTCTACTACACACACATCCACACATGCACCTACACACACACACACACACATTCACCCACACAGAGGTAACATTTCTATGAACATTATTTCACCACGGGAACCAAAAGCTCTGTAGTTCCTGCTATCTCTAGTAATATATAGTGGTGTTTGTGTCGACATGTAGATGGAATAAAAGGTGTAAATTTGCACTCAAGAGTGTGTGTGTGTGT
>NW_023339774.1:10297687-10304297 GCF_004916995.1 Morone saxatilis | reverse complement strand
TGTTGGGTTCCTTTCATTGGGCAAAAGAAAGGTATAGATTCCTTTGGGAGGCTGAACTCCCTTCTCCTTCTCTCCTTCTTACCCCGCATTTTCTTTGCATTATTACTCTCATCTTTTAATATTTTTTCTTACTCCCTCGGTCCCCATCTTCTTACTTTTCTCCATGTATTTACTCCCTCCATCGGCGCCCCCCCCCCACACACACACACCCCGTGCTCAGCATTGTCTTCAGCACTGAGGGCAGGGGTACGTCGGGAGGAGTGCGGGTGGGGTTTCTTTGCCTGGCAATCGACAGCACTTCTCTCTCTGGCTCTGTCGCTCTGCTAACCACTTTCACCCCCCACAACCCCCTACTCTCTGCTCCCTCCCATCCATCCATCCCCTCCCCACCCCAAAACCACAACCAACCCCCTCTCTCCCTCTGGTCCGGCCCCCCCCACCCACATCCTTTCATCAGCACAGCAATGACGTCAAAACTCCCTTAGCAAGCCGGCGTGAATGCAGCAAGTGCCCAGGTGAGAGGAGAGAAAGCGGGAGGAATGCCAGAAGCGACAAGAAGCCGGTGCAGGCGAAGCCAGGTGGAGATGTCAGGAGCTGTAATATCACCTACGCTGTTATCAGCCACCGCTGTTAGCCCGACTCCGCCTCGTGCTAATAGCTGATGTGGTTACCAGCAAGCTGCTTGCTAAGCTGTAGCTATATCGGGGGGCAGCCCATGTGGTGTTCAACTGTTGTAGCTTGTCAGCCTGAGCTTTTCTATGGGGTGGCACTAACTGTGAAGGGCTGTAGCCAGGCAGAGAGGGCAAGGCAGGCAGGCAGGCAAGGCAGGGGCAGGCAGCAAGCAGGCTGCAGATCGGGACAGCTTAGCCCAGGGGCTGGGGTTTAGATCACGACACCCCCGAGTTGGAGGTAGAGAGATAGAACGAGCGACCCACGACAGGCGAACGACGACAGAAGAAATTAGAGAAGAATGAGAAGAGCAGTGAAGTAGAGGAAAAGCGAGAAAACGGAGCCAGGAGGGGGACCAAGCGTCATTGAGACACACGAGTAGCAGAAGGAAACGGTTTGTGCGGCCCACCACTCACGAACGGAGACCGCGCTGTAGTCTGGTGGCAGCTGCCCCTGTCCGTTTCCTGGCCAGCATGCTGCTATTCTACCGGGATCTTTCATGCAGGTGCAGGTAGTTGTGTAGTGCTTTTCTGTTTGTTTGTATGTGTGTGCTACAGAAATCAGAGGCCTAGTGCTTCCTTAGGGTGTACAACATATTCATAGTCATTGACCAGGCATATCCTGGTTCTCTTATCATATACTGTCCAAGTTTCCTTTATATGGTGGCGCTATTTCTCAATTTGCTGTGTGTGTGTTTGTATGTTTGTGCTTGTGTGTATTCGTGGGAAGTGTGCTCACTGTTGGCTCCTCTCCTGTCCCGGCAGCCCGTTATGTCAGCCTGCCTGCTATAGCTGGCAGACTGATGATATCATAGATGCTGTACAGTACTTGGGTGTCAGATGGACTGTGTGAAATCACCGCGTGGAAAGAGATAGAGGGAAATGGTGATGGGGGGGGGGGTTTGGAGAAAAAAAGGGAAAGGGAATATGTGTTTGTGATTTGTGTATGAGAGGGAGAGAAAGTGTGTGAAGGGTACAGTAGAGTGAAGCGTACAGTATCAGCTTCAGTTTGGTCTAATTCTGGCTTCATGCTTGAAACCTAATATCTGACCTTATTCCTCGGACAAAATGACACCTACAGTATATTTTGTTTGTGTGAATACAGTATGTTTCTGTGTCTGTTATGCTTGGTATTTGATGCTCTTTGGCAAAAAGCGTGTCTTTTCAAAATGTCAACTTTGCAGGGAGCAACAAAATCAAGTTTGTTTTCGGGGGGATCACGGGGCTTTTCTGTTTGTTTGTTTCTTTTCTAGCGGTGTTTGCTTTCTAAAGCTCGAAGGTTGTAGAATATTACCCAAAAAATGAGAATCTTCATCGTGGAGTTGGCAGGATTTCCCATGACAGCAGTGATAAAAGAAGAGAATACATTAAGGGAATTGGTTAAAAGAAATAGAAATGGTAGACTATGAGGAACCAAAAGATGTCGTCGCCTGGGTTTATGATACTGTGCTGGGCTGAAATTTCTCTTCTCTTCTCCCTGCCACGTTGTTTGCCGACCGTGTTGTTATAATTATGGCTTTACTTTAAACGGCAAAGCTGCAGAGTTGTGTTTGTGCGTGTGGTTTGACTGCGTTTCAGGGCAGTAATCCTGATGTTAGGTGTTGGCGTGTCCCACCTTGTCCCCAGGCAGCAGGACGTTTCGTCAGTGTGACAACTGGCTGAGACAGTCAGCGTCTTCATTCTGGATTACTTAAGTTGTTTTGTTGTTCAAAAAACAAATGTCTGTCCTTCAGAAATACATGGGAGGAGAGAGAGAGAGAGGGATATTCTTTGCTCTCTATCTTTCTAGGTTTTGGAGGCATCTGCTTTTGTTTAGAGTGAAGTGTTTCAAAGCTCGGAGTAATGAAGTTATTTTAATTGAATCTGTCATGGGGTTCCTGTGTAGTGGTGGTTGTGGTAAGGGTGTGTGTGTGTGAGTGGGGGGTAAATTAATTAGCAATTGCTGAATGGTTGGAGTTAAGTGGGAGCATTTCTATTGTAAAAAAATAATTACTTAATTCCCTGCAACTTGGGTTTGTTTACAAACAGCGTGATTTTGTCTGTAGACTAATATTGATCCTCCAATCCATTCTAATTAAACATAGCCTGTCAAGCGCAATACTGTGTGTCACGTAACCCAAACAGTGTCTGCTGCTACCCGGAGAGGTGATGCTTTAATCATTACTTGTTCAGTGCATTCAGTGTCATGTTGATGCTTTTTTATAAAAGGGCAACCATTATTCAACCAATATCTACACTCATAGAGCTTTTCTCTCAGATATCTGCAACTGGTGATTTAGTCTGGCCGATGTGTGAAACTGTGAACACTCAGGGGAACGAGTGATGCTGATCTCAATCTTATCAACAGAATAGCTCAATTTATTGAATATATAAGTCATCTCAATTTATACTGTAATACATTTGGTGTTTGGCTTTAGGTTGTTTAATGTATTTTTATGAGGTAACTACATTGTCACCACCAGTACAGAAGCAGTGTTTTGTTATATTTTCCACTCAACATTAATCCTTCATGATTTGTCATCTATCTCTCATAAGATTAGAAGATAAAGATGTATTCCAGATGCTTAATAATAAACCCAGAGGATAACATCTGGCTGGTGTGTAACAGTAATACTTTTCCCATTAAAAAACTAAAATAGACATTAAAAAAACAGGTTTTAACTTGTGTCTGTTCACCTCTAATGACTGTACATTGTCTTGTTCATGCATGATCATTGGTGGTCAGGAACCACAACAGCCAAAACAGCTTTCCCTACAAAATAGTAATTATTCTATTTTCTCTTTTTAAACTCAAAATAAACAGATAAATTGTTTTAAACACATAATTGCAGCCAAAAAGGGTTGGATACGATTAAACAAATAGTTTTTAAAACAAATTTGTGAATTAATTAATAACACTTCACTGTAACACAAGTGACGTGCAGAGATGATGCAGCGACAGTGGTGTGTGACCTCAGCTCATCAGCTGTATCAGTGGGGAGAGATTACATTTGATCCCCTGGTCTAGACTGCAGTATGCTAACTATGGACTCACACACATACACACAAACGCATAACCAGCTTAACCATTGTGTCTGCATTGTATCCAGTGCTTCCAGCGCATCTCTGTAACTGGGACAATGTAACTGTCCGCTGAACTCCTGCAGTGGTAAAACCCCCATGAGCCCCCAGAAAAATACACACACACACATATGCATGGACAGACAAATATACAGAACTTCCCGACCCCTATACTTAAATTGTTTTTGAAGTTATTTCGTTAAATCTTTTTTTTTTTTCTGTGAGCCACTTTCCCTCTCCTCCTCCTCCTCCTCCTCCCCCCTGCCCTCTCCCTCTGCCACTCGACTCTGTAGCCTCATTCCCGGCTGACCTGACCAGCGTGTGGCAGCCTTCATGCCAGCCAGCAGCCGGCCCCTCTGTCCTTTAGCGTTCCTACAGCCCGGCTGTATCTGGAACGTTGCTGTCGACCTCTAACCTCGCAACATGGCACCTCTCTGCCTTCCAGCCCCTAACCAAGTTTCTGCTTGTGCAAACACATTGTCAGTGATTCAGTGTCTCATGGTGTATTTAGACAAAAACTTCAACACAGTATAAGAAAAATGTCCCGTAGCTCTGCTATAAGTCCTTTGTAATGAGTGTAAGATTGTTTACACTAATTTTTACTGAAAAATACAGAGTTTTTTAAAGAATAGAGTAAAGAGGGATTCTATGTCCCTGTGCATTTAAACTTTGTTGTTTCCTGCTGCAGGAACATTCTGATAACCTTAGTTTACTGTAAATGATGGACTCTTCTGTTGGAGAACATGAAGACAAACGAGTAAATGCAAATGAGCTGCTGATGCAGTAAATAGTTTCCAAGTAAGTAAAAGTACAGGCAGTTGGCATAAAATATGATTTTTATCAGTTTTTTTATTGTTGATTTTATTCATCACATTTTTAAATATTGACAAAAAATTTATAAATTCACAATTTTTCTTAGAATAAAAACTGATAATATTGAGCTGCAGTGATATAAAGAAGCTAGATCATCATATAACTCTATTTATTACATTGCAGCAGGGGGATTTTATTCAAGAAATCCTGCAACAAATAGACCATACATATTAAACTGGCCAGCTTTATTGCATCGGTGGCCCTTCTGTATGTCTCGTCTACGTTCATGAGAGCAGGTCACAGTTTAATAAACAAAATTGAACCCGTACAGTTGAAATCTTTTCTGTAGTATCTCATCCATATAATATATCTCCACACATTTCACAGTCTGTACTTTGATGTTATTAGTTTCACAGGAACAAAAAAAAACAAACTGTTCCGTACATCCTCGCCCCCTGTCAGTTGGATTTCTGGATCTACAGTCAGTGAGTCTTGAATTAAAAGGGATGGTTTTGGTCCACTCAGTCAGTCACAGCAGGTTAACCAGCAATCAGTTTGTCCGTCACATCCCTGCGGGGCAACAGTGGTTTTATATTAACTTTACCCATCACCCCACTCTCTGTCTAGTCAGTGCTAAGCTAGCTGTAGAAGATATGGCCCTGCTAATGCTTTTATTTCTGTATGTGTGTATGTCCAAGCCAGGAAGGGAGCCCAAGCCAATTGGTATGTTTTAGTATTGAAATATTCACCATGTAATCCCCTCTTCTCCACTCCTCCTATCTCTCTCTCCCTCTCGCCCTTCTCCCCAAAGCTTTTCACCACAAATCCTCTTTTGGCGTGCCTGCCTGTCACACCCTCAGGCTCATAGTGTGAAGGGCAGCTGTGCTTGTGTGTGTGTGTGTGTGTGTGTGTGTGTGTGTTTGTGAGTGTGTGTGTGTGTGTGTGTGTGTAGTGTGCTTAAACTGCCTTTTTTCAGAGCGTCCATACATCCCTCCATTAGCCATTGGATCGTTTTTGCAAGTAAAGAGGAACAAGCCTGTGTGTGTGTGTCAGCTATATATGTGTGTGTTTTTCATGTGTGATATGACTACTGTGTGTTGGTGCGCCGAAAAGAAAAAAAAAAAAAAAAAAAAAAGAAAAGAAGACCCCCATCCCTGTTTAATTTTGTTCCTTCCCATTCACATTTCTCCTTGTCTCCACGCTTCCTCCCCCTTGTCTATAATGCGCAGAGGACTTATCAACCCAAGAATTGTCTGTTTGCCAACTTTACACCAGATTTGTCTCCCCGATTCTCTCTCCTGTTTCTCCCCTGAAACCCTCTTGTTGTCTCGTCTTTTTCATCCTTCTGCTCTCTCTATCTCCTGACTCCGTGTTTTTCATCGCTGAACCTCCCTGCCCTCCACCCCAATCCCCCCGTCGAAGCCCTCAAATGTCACTCCCTCCGTAAGACAGGGAGGACAAACAAAAGTAGACATGATTGTTCGCCTCCCCCTCCTGCGTGTGTGGTGAAGACCGCCTGCCTGTGATTGTCCACTGGGTCCTGCCTCCTGTCCTGTGTCTTCCCGGTGTGTGGGTGGGTGAATATAGTGTATGCATGTAAATCCACTTAGACAGAAATGCTGTGTGTGTATGTCTGTGTGACTGACCCTTGTGTTTGTGTCGGTTATGTATGACTTATTGTTTTGTGTAAACATGGATTCTCACCTGGTTTTTTGTGCTTTGAATGTTTTAGGTTAAGATAAGAAAAAAAAACAAACAACCATATCATTCATTTAACCACAAGAAGTCATCAATAACACTTTAAATTTAGAATAAAACTTAAGAGGAGCCCCAAAGGTGCAAATGAAGCTAAAACTTGACTTGATTTACAATGTTTTCTATAATAAGCGTCCATTCTAAGCTTTACATTATAGGTATCTTCTGGTTTATTCTGCGACTCTATAACCTCCAACAGCCTGTGTTTGTTATTCAACTTGAAATTTCATTTATAAACCTAGCATCTGTATTTAGGGTGGGCATAGAGCCTAGAGTTACGCACAGTAAGAATTTAGTTACTGTCTTGATATTTT
>NW_023339774.1:10269361-10297662 GCF_004916995.1 Morone saxatilis | reverse complement strand
TGTGTGTGTGTGTGTGTGCTTAAACTGCCTTTTTCAGAGTCCATATCCTCATTAGAGCATTGTGATGTTTTTGGCAGTAATGAGGAACAAGCCTGTGTGTGTGTGTCAGCTATATATGTGTGTGTTTTTCATGTGTGTATGACTATGTGTGTTTGGTGCCCCAGAGACCATCCTGTTAATTTGTTCTTCATTCACATTTCTCTGTCCTCAGCTCCTCTTTGGTCTATAATGTCTGGATTATACCAAGCGTCAAATCTTACAATGTGGTTTCTGCTTTATACGCAGCTGACATGTTAAAACATTATAGTTTGGGCATTAGCTGGAAGAGAAGGATTAGTTTAAGCCGCTGTAATCGTTCAACAATTCTTTAGATTATTCTTTGATTTCTTGGGAGTTCATTTAAGCGACTAAAAGTTCTTATACCTTTAAAAAAACGAAACATGTATTTGCCATTGATTCTTAAGAGACCCATTTGAGCATTTTCTGATCTGATGCCTTTGTTACCAACACAATAAAGCTCTGAAAAACTCGAATAATATTATATGAGCATTTTTCTGCCACTTCTGTGTGTAACAGTTAGTGGCACCTACCGGTAAAGTTTCAGATTGCAACCAGCTAAATACCGCTTGGAGAGCATAGGAGAAACTACTGTATGGTGGTTGTGAAACTAACGGAAGACGCAAAAGGCCCTTTGTACAGACCAACCATCCACGCCGACCTTCTTCCTCCCTCAAGCTATAATAACCTTCTCACTTTTTTTCTGAGAGTCATCATCCGCATGATCTCAAGAGGTTACTTGTCAAGAAAACGTAGATTCAGTCAAAAACACTGAAGTCAAGAAATTGACCATTTACAACCAATGGTTAAACAGTTAGATTTAATGGAAAAGGCTCTGTTCTTGGAGGGATATTCAGTCTTCATTAAATCAACAGTACCAATAAATCACTCAAATAAGGAGGATGTTCGGGTGGGGAAAGGAGCTGTGGCAGCAAACTGTTGTTGCCACGCAGCTGTAAATTAGTGAGTGATTGTGAGGCATGAATGAAACAGCTGATGTTAATAAGCTAACACAAGCGCGACTTCAGAGCTGTGCCTGATGTGTTTTACCAAACGGCCAGTGCTGTTGATTTTCAGTGAGTATCTCCCTCCGGGGTTTTTCCTGGACAGAGCTTAATGCTAACATGGTCCAGGAATGTGGTTAAGGGTTAGGATTTGGTCAGAATAATCTCGGGAAAATGTTCCTTAGCTTGATTATATGTGTTTAAGGATTGACCTCTGTGGACCAAAACAGCAAAATGTCCAAATTTAGATGTGACATCTAACATCATTTAAAACCTGCAGTACCTAACCACTGCCTACAGTGATTATACTGTGACTCAAACTTCTCAGCAGCCACAGAGTAAAAGCCAAACAGAAGGCTTATAGTAAGACTTTTACTAAAACAGCTACAGTAAGTATTGAGTTAGGTTTAACCACACACTAAAGAGTCCACTGCTATCTTATTCTTCTGCAGCGTTTTGTCCTTCTGATGCATTGTGCTCAGGCTTTCTTTTAATCTTCATCTTGCCCTAGAAGGTCAGAAAAAAACCGAGAGTTAAGTGGTCCTTCAGCTACAGGTCACTATTAGGCAGCTTACTCTAAAAGGCAGAGAAAGACTACTTTGATTGCTAAAAAGATAAAATGTTAACAGATGTGTTGACATATGGTTCGTTGAGCCTCATATAACATAACGTTAACTTGTATGCAAGGTTAATTTTACATGTTAAAAGCTCAGCTCTAAATGAGATTAGTTGTCAGACCTCAGAGCAATTAGGTGATGGCATTAATGAAGGAGTTATAAATACTTTAATTTAAATAAATGTGGCCAGACTGTCGTAGTAGAAATGCGTCTTCAGGCACTTTATGGTTCAACAAACAAAGTGCATAATGTGTTTACCGTTCAAACAAGTGAAAATGCAAAAATGAAATGGTCTCCTCATATCATGACTTTTAGCTGCAGGCCAGGATCACAGAGGTTTCTAGCTCAGTGCTTCATGTAATCGTCTGCTCTCTTTCTCGGCGCGATAGAGGAAAGCTTTAAAGTAGAATAACATAAGAGCATAAACCTATATAGTTTAGGCTCTATAAGCAGAGGCTGGTGGAGGAGATTATTCTAAAGAATACCTGCCTGCAGCTTAGACAAAAAAAATGCCCCTCAACTCAGTGTTATAATTATCTTCTTCTCTCTTAACATTTAAGGAGTAAGGCTTAAAGTAATTGCTTTGATGAATATTTACATTTTGCTTTTTTTAATCTTTCAGTGCTTTTGCCTCCATAGAAACTGTTCCGCAATCCTCCAATCATGTTGTTCTTTTTTTTTTTGTTTAAAGTATTATTTTTTGGGGGCTTTTATTGCCTTTATGATAGAGATAGACTGAAATGGGGACAGAGAGAGGGATGACGCAGAGGGCGCAGGTGGGATTCAAGACCCTGGGCTGCTGCAGCAAGGACTCAGCCTCGATACATGGGTCGCACTCTACCTGAGCTAACCGGGCGCCCAGATCATGTTGTCCTTAATTCTCCTTTGTTCTGCTTACTGAATCATATTTTCTATTATTTAATTTGGCATATGAGTATGAATCTGTGGATTATGAGAGCCTGGTAAAACATGTCAAATAATAGCAACCACCGCCTCACAGGGATGCTATTTATGGAAGGCTGATTGATACTGGACTTGAATTGAGGTATGAATGCTGAAAAGTAAAGAAACGATCTATATATGATCACAAATTGTGAAAGAGCTCTTGATAACTGTGAACACAAAGGTGTTATTTCGCATTGAACGTAGGTTTATTGCATCGCCCATTAGCTCAGTTTATGTACTGCATCCACTTTGCTCACCATTGATCGAGAATAAGAGTAATATTCTCCTCTCTTCTTCTTCTCTGCTCCTTTTTAAAAAAAAAACTTGCTCTCTCTCTCTCTCTCTTCTAACTCTGTCTTCTCTTACTGCTGCATTCATTCACAAATTCAAATGTTAAGTTTTAGGATGAATGAAGTCAAGAATGTGTGCGTGTGTGTGTGTGTGTGTGTGTGAATCAGTCCTCTGAAGTTTCTCCACTAGTCTCTTGCAGAAGAAATCACACATGCCTGTGGATCCACACATACACACACACACCATGCTCACATATGCTGGGAACGACGCAGCTGAGAGGGAGTGTGGCATAGTAAAGGGATTTGGAGCAGGAGGTTGGCAATTGTTTGCTCTCCTCATCTTTGACCTCACCTGACCTCGGAGAACGCACAGGCTATTGGATCACAGGCGCCTGCAGCTTTAAAGGCTCATTTCTTCAAATGAAACAAACAGCCGTTTCAGCATTGGGGTGTCGTGCTCTTGTACTTTTAATGCCAATTGTTTTTTACAAAAAGTAGGGCCTTCTGTTTTGCTACATTACATATAATAGATTAACTCTGGAAGTATGCACGGTCGCAGACATTGAGAAGGGGTTGTTGTTAGTGGAAGAGTTGATTTAATTGAAGAATATTATTGATCTTCTTTCAACTGAATCTTATTGTAATGATATGGTGAAGTGAAGCGTTTGGACTCATGTAACAAACAGTGGAACACAGTGCTTTTGAACATCCGTTTAATCATACCATATATATATCAATATCAGAAGATATTCTCAATTTTATTGTGGAAAGGTTTTTTACATCACCCTGCCCACACTCTAATGTCTTATTTTCATATTATTAATTTATTTATGTTGGCTGAATATTCAGTGAAGAGTCAGGGAGATAGCATTCTCTTTAGGTTAAGGTTTTCCAGCAGTGATGCTCTGTGTTCTAATATCTAATAAATCCCACTGGGCAGAATGTGTTTGAGTTACAGAAGGCCCTGGACCTCTGTGGAGTTTTTAATGCATCATTTATCTTTAAGAAAAGACCCGGGGCTGTAAGAACGTCTCTGGGTGATTTGCAGAGAGCAGCAGAGAATGGCAATGAACACACTAGCTGGCACATACACACACAGACACCCACAGATATTCGCTCATGTATGAGTACATGCCTACATGATTGAGGCTGCAAGTAGTGTTCTTATTTTTTTATATTGTCGATTAATCCTTTCTTTTAAGTTGATGAATTGTTTGCATTTGTCTTTAAGCTTAAGTGATTTCCAAAAATGTTAAAATAAAAAATACATTTCTATCAGTTCCCTGATTGTTTCAGCACTACTGCAGATGCTAAACACAAGCGCTCACTCATAAAGCTGGGGAAGATAAAGTTCCATTTTACTGAAGGTACCAATAACATATTTTAGTTATTAATGAAGCAGATTCGGGTGTTAATGTGAACCAGATACAGATACTGATTAGAGATTAAACAGATTTAATTGACTGACATTTGATTGCTTTGTTGGATGTAATTTAATTCAAATTAGATTACACTTCTGCTAATAAGATAGATTTCATGCAGTGTGGACACTCAGATCGTGTGCTGGAACAAGTAAAAGTCATGCATACATATAATCCCTGGGTTTTAGTAAAAGCGATTAGATTGGAAGACTGGATCGATTGAACAGTAGATATCAGTTATTATGTTTCCGGTATGTAATAAGTGAGCAATACAAGTGTCCAGATATAAGAGAGTAATGGACAAGGTATAGGCAAAGAACATCCTCCAGCAAGGCAATTATTTTCTGTATCAGGACATCTCAAATTGCATTATCGTGGTTGGTGAAATGGCTTTCAGTGTGTGGCATCTGGACTTGTATCTAACTATAGTGTGATTGTTGAATTTTTCATATAAACCAGCAACTACAGCGTGTTTAACTGAGATTCAGGGCTGGTTTACATCTTGTGTTCACACGTGAAGTCTTGGAAGAAATCCCAACAGCTATTCTGGCAACTACAAACCCGCGAGTGACATCATACTCTAAAAAAAGGGGCGTTGGGGTGAGGAGTAGGAGGTGTGGGTGGTAAGAGGGGGGATGGGGAGTGTAAAACATGTAAGGAGGAAAAAGAGAAAGAGAAGAAGGAGAGTGAATGTGCAGCACTTTGTAAAAGGCTATCACAGGCTAATTTCCCATGAGCATCTCTTAGAGGAACGTGTCTCTCCTGGGAATGTTTACACTCACACCTTCACACACACTCACACACACTTCCAGACACTGAAAGCGAGTCTTATTTTTTGCTGTTGCTTTAGAAGGAGTTGCAAGGGCAAGGCTGTTCTCACAAGGTACATGCATCAATGAAAAGAGTGTGTGTGTGTGTGTGTGTGTGTGTGTGCAGTTTATTACAAAGTCCCAGCTAGCAGTAAAAGCTCCAACTGCATCACCATGACAACAGCCGAGTAACAACAGGGAGACAACACCCATCTCAACCCTCCCAACCCCCATCACTTATATGTGTGTGTGTGTGTGTGTGTGCGCGCAAGAGTGTGTGTGTGCATGCTTGATTACTTGCATATTTGATAGTGTGCATTTGAGTGAAATTTCAGTGTGTGTGTGTGACAGAGAGAGTGTCCATTAGGAAGCATCCCAGCAGGTACTGTCTGTGTCTCTGAATGATGGACACGGCCCTAATAGCTCTGCCTGTATGCCTCAGTGGGGAGTGGTCACACACGTGCACACACACACACATGCACGCTCCATTGCTGCTTCGTATGAATGGAATTGATACCTCAGCGACGCTCTCCCACTGTCTGCCTCCGCCAGCCAATTGTTCAGCTCGCTGCTCAACCTCCAGGAAGAGATGACATCATTGCTGGCCAATGGCATCACAGCTCTAGGGCGTGCATCTTTCTGACAGTGTGCGTGATCGGGGGTGACTAGGAAGGTTGTGTGTGCGTGTATGTGTGCTGGTAATAGGAAGATAAAACTGATTGATATGCATCCGCGGTGTACCTATGGGATCAAAATGTTCCTCATTTCCATCTCATCATGTGCGGCCACCACTCTCTCTTCTTCCTTCCCTTCTCTCATCTTTCTCCCTCTATAACTTTTTGCCTCTTCCTCTTTCTTCTTTCCTGTCTGTCTTTTATTGTTTACCTTTCTCTCCTCTTTGTATTTCTGTCCTCTTCGGCTGCATCCTCATCATCTGTTCCTGCGCATGTGGTGTATTTGTGTGTCCAAGTTCCAAGGCCAGTCAATAGGTCATTGTTTGTACTGTGACTAGGCAGAATTTTATGCGTGTATGTGTACTGACACAGCAGGGAGTAGGATGTCACCGTGACCAAGCCACAGATAAACTTGTTTATCTCTACTGTGATCTTCCATCTAAAATTAGTGTTTGCATCATGGGTTCCCACTCATGGCGCTATGTGTGTCTGTTTATTCAGGAAAAAGGATTGTGTTTTTGTTGTGGTTCAGTCAAAACTTTTAAAGTGGCTGTAAAATGTCTGTATACACACTTTATGAAAATGTTTGTGTTTTTTTTTTCCCTGCTTCCTTTCTTTGTGCTAAGCTAGGCTAACCGTCTCCTGGCTCTAGTTACATTTTGCACATTTTGGACACAGTAGGCTATGTCCTTAGGATCTAAGCAGTGAATCCTGGTTTGTTTTGGACAAAGGTTAAACCCAATCCCTTATATACATAATACAATTTAATTTAATTTGTTAAAACTTCCAAAGTGGTGGTTGTTTGTTTGTTTGAGAGTGACAATGTTTTTCTTTATGTTCTATTTCTTGGCTGTGTTTTAGCCAGCAAAGTTGATTAATCCTCAGCTGTCAGTCATTGATTAATTAATTAGAGGCTGTGTCCCCATATGTGTGTATCCATGGTAACAAGGTTGCAGCTTGGGCCACAACCTTTATTCAAGTTAAATAGTAATAGTATTCGTATCAAAAGCATATTATGTGGAAGTATAATAAGCACAAAATAAATAGATGTCCATAGGGTTATGTTTTTAATTTAAAGTAGAATTCTAACCCACATTCTGCACTGTTATGCCATTATTATCAGAACAACGACCCTTTGCGCTATCCGTCACTTGGGCAAATACAATAAGAGGGCATATAAATGGTTTTCTGGTTACAGCATTCCTCTTTAAATCTCAAATAGAGAGATATTTCTGTTTTGATTTTAGCCAACTAGGATCCTCCTCTCCCTCCTCACCAACCCCCACCTCTCATTTAGCTCTGCTGCCTGTACTTCAACTGCTGCTTCCTCTCTTTTTACCCCTTTCCTGTTTAACTGCATTGGATAAATGCATTGTGGGTCTGTGGTTTCCCCTTCACACCTGTCACTGTCAAGATAGATGGTACTAGTATAGATGGTAATGGTACTGGCTTGCGGTTAAATGGCAAGTATGGAATAGATGTGTGTGTGTGTGTACAGTTCAGTGTGTACATCTGATTGGTTGCCATATAATGTTTAAATTCAGTCTGCACCTGTACATGTGTGCCTTTGTGTGTCTTAACAGGCGAAGGCTAGTAATGATGAGTCCTTAGACCTTCCATCCATCAGTGTGGTGACCTTTTACCCTAAAAAAGCCTGCAAATTAGCCATTAATGGTTCAGCCCAGTGGATGGAAGAGAGGATGACAGCGAGTGGCACAGCCCTTAGGGGGGTAATTGTGTGTCTGTGTGTGTGTGTGAGTGAGTGGTTGTGTTGCATCCAAGCTGGAAAAGGTGTTTGTCATTGTGAGTGGATGCTGATTTAACATACCATAATTAACACATTTGTCAGGATGAGGTCTGTTTTTAAAATAGTCCTTTTTCAAGTTTGCTGACATTAAGGATTCTCCCAACCGTCTGCCCCCACCAATCACAAGCTCTTCTCTGAGCTGCCAAGATGAAAGGTTAGACTTGCATTTCCGGCCGAGTGAATAAACTGCCCAGAGCATCTTTCAGCTGTCCCAGCTGGTCCTGGTTGTCATAGACACTAACAGCTCCTGTTTCAATTAAAGACAAAAAAGAGGATATTCTTTACTGTGAGTGAAATGGGGCTAAAATTAGAAAAGACCAGTTGTTTTTGAAGATTTAACATGAAATTATTGGGATTTTATATGTACCTGATCTCAGAAAATAGCAACAAATAAATAAATGATGATTCAGATGGTGTCTGATGATTATTATTCTCATTAAAGGCAAATATAATATTGAGATTTACTAATCAAATTCTACAAGTGAGTGTAGGTGAACCTTTACCTGCAGTGTAAAACATGTAAACTAACCTGGCACTAGCTACTACTGTGAGTGGAATGTGATTATTGTAATGTATACATATGCCCTTTCGAGATTGGGTCGTCAGTCACCAAATTAGGAATTCAAATGAAACTGGTCTATAAGCTCATTTATATATTGCATAGCATACTTTTTAAGAAATACATAAAAGAAACTTAAAAATAGTCGTTCATTTCAGGAATGGTTGGTCAAATGCTTTAAATGCCAAATTTTTATATATGGAACGTTTACTTCCTTCTTTCCTCTGTCTCCTGTAATGCATCACTTCTCTCTGTCTCTCTCTCGTTCTCTCACTGATGGAACAAGGTGATTCTCCCGCTGTGTTTGACATCAACACACATTTCACACAAACACACACACGCAAACAACTACACACCCATGCTGACAGACCGGCTGAGTGGATCGTTGAGGGAAAGTGCACAGAGAGGAGCATGATATGATACGTGGTTGAGAGATGGCAGGTTACAGCGGGCAGTGAGAGATGAACTGGCAGTGCAGAGATAGAAGGAGAGGCTGAGATGATTGACTTAGAAGAGGAAGGATGAAGGAGAATTTTGAGAGGAGGAATAAAGGAATGGGGGAGGAGAAAGACAAAAGGTGATAGAGTGAGATGGCAGGATAATAAAGTACACATTAAGAGATGAGATGGACAGAACAGCCGTGATGCTGGTTAGAAAGGGGGGAATAAGACAACTGACATCCGTCCACTTATTTATTTCCATCTTGCCCAGCTCTACCTGGTAAGTGGGTACAGAGTGAGGAGGCGTACAAGACGAGACAAGACAAAGAACAAGACCAGTTCAGAAGGAGATAAGAAGAAGAAATATTCAAATGAAGAGCATGAAAAGCTAAACATTGCAGATAAACTCTCCAGTGCTAAAGCATTTTAGGTGGAGAAAGATGAGGAAAAGTGGTGGAAAATATAGAGCAGTGGAGCTAAAGGGAAGCCATATGATGAGTCAGATGTGTGTGTACATTCGAGCAGTCTATAAATTGCACCGCAGAGAGGGAGAAGTGAGGTATGAGAGGAGCAGTAAAGCAGGCGGAAATGCATTGACTGAACAGCAAAGCCTCCATTGTCTCTAATTATTTTGAACTTTAGCCAGCCGGGAAAGATGGACAGGGTTGGTTCAGCTGTGCTGGTCATGGTTAATAAACATCTTGAAAGAGTGATTGAGAATATAAGACAGTGTCAGGGATTTATTCTATATCATTGCCAAGTGTGCAACAGTAATGTAGGATGCAATCAGGGTAAACAGTACTTAATATAAGGCAGACTTGTCAGACAACAGGTATCGAGTTTAGGTCTTTAGTCACATTCAAACTGTCAAACTCACACTGTTATCAGCCTTTAAAAAAGCTAGCATCCTAACAGATGCAGATGAACATTGTGTGCTCAACATTTATGTCCTCTGAGTAACTCATGCAAGTTTGCTCTTGGTTAAGTCAGAAGTGTGTGTGTCTGTTTAATTACCCTCTATGGTTCAGCTTTTGGTTGGTCGTGTTGGAACAATAGAAATTGTTGGCCAAAATTGATGTATAGCCTATTTTAAAGGTACCATGTAGGGATTTTGACCACTGGTAGTGCTGCAGAGACAGTTGGTGACTAGAAATGTAGCAATGCACCAAAAGAGGCAAAGAAGAAAAAGAAGCCTGCTAGTAAGCAAAACTGGATGTTAACAATGTTGGTTTCAAATACTTCCTAGAGAGTTCCAAAAATCTGCAAATGTTTTGTGAGAAATGCATTTGACATTTTTGTTAGGCCTCAAAGATACACACAATGCATTTTGGTAAAACGTAAAGATGAATTTTTGTTAAAAAAAAAAACTCATGGCACCTTTAAGTCATAATATGTGCAGCTTCTTGAGCATGAACAGTAAAAGTTAAAAGTGAAACCTCGCCTCTGCTGTTTATCTCCTGTTGCACCTATAACCAAACCTGTCAGTGATGTCACAGTGTATTGACACACCTTGGATTACAGTACATCACTGCAGCAGATTGAGAAAGTAAGCCACTGTTGGCTCAAGTTTTAGCTTTCTTTTACCTACATCTTAGAAATGTGTTCTTTCTAATGTAATGTTATGTTAGTTTATGACATTTTCATTGTAAGTTACTTATGTCAGACGTCTACCTCCTGTTATTCAACACAGAAAGCAAAGTGCACAGCACAACATTATACCACAGTGATGGTGAATTAGCCACTGGCTATTATGTCATGGATTATATCATAGGCTATGTGACACATTCATCTAACTAGACTATTGCTATATATACAAATCCTTTATTCTTCTTTGTTTAAGTTCCTGTGACGAGTGATGCTACAGAGAGCTGGAAACATGACTACTAAATGCTGTACTTGTTTCAAATCTTCTCAACCATGTTGGCAGAAACCCAGGTCACCACACACTGTAATGTGTGTCAATTTAAAGCATTAGTCAATGTAAGGAAATAGCAAAAAGGCTGTGTGATTGAGGGGTCTGCTGAGGTATTTGTTTACTCTAGTGAGGCTCCATGACTCCATCACTTTCAGATGTTGTTGTGGTTGTACGATCAGATTTAAAATTATTTGGATTGAGTTGAGATTTTTGGCAGGACATTCTTGGCAGTGTGGCATTTTATCTTCATACACTGGTTTGTCTATATTGTCTTTGAATGAATCCTGATATGTCAGGTGTCGTGGTCTTCAGTCAGGGGTCTNNNNAGACCCCTGACTGAAGACCACGACTGCTCGACTACTCCAATAGCAAAACAGATGACTGAAATATAGAAAAAAGAACCACAGAAAAAGATCATACACATACAGTCATACGCACAATAGGCTACCATGATAACTGCTCCCAACCAGCCATGTTTTCCTCTTCAGTTCACACCACTGCACATGACAGAGCAAAGCACACATGGGGCACATTAACCTCTCTCTGTCACACATACACACACACCCATACATATTTCCTCAGGGAAACGCCAGCTGGGGCATGCAGAGTATGGCGTTACCATGGCAACAGCATCTATAGGTGTGGCATTGCTGAGTCGACAGTAAGGGAGTGGGGTGTGAGTATGTGTGCTTCTGTGCGTCTTAGTCCGTCAGTTAGTTACTGATATAGATACTGAAATTGTTAATGAATAATAGTTTCTGAAATACATAACAGACATCTGCAGTCAAGCTCTGTATTACCATACTTTCATTGTCTTTCTAACATTTCTATGCAATAGTTCTGCCGATTGTAAGCAAAGTAAAAAAGCTTGTTTTGTTTCTGTGTTGTTCTAGTGTTTATAAAAGCTATGGACACAGTATGTGAAAATTTATTTGTGAAATCTACATAGAAAAATAAACCTGGCATACTGGCATTGTATTACTGCTTCTACTTAATGTGCATTTATATCCCTGTCTAGTGAAAACCATGTAAGTCCAAATTTGGCAATTAAGTGTTCCTTTATAGTCGCAGTGCTGAAAACAGGTCTGGTTTTCTCAGCTAATTAAAAGTGTTTGGAGATATGTGGTTTTCACAGGATAGCAACACAAAACTGCTGCTACACTCCTGGTCCCACCATGTCAACATTTATTCGTTTTTATCAAATATATTCACATCAGTAAAGATGTAAACAATGCAGTCTTTTTTAAATTAGTAATAAGTTAATAATAATAAGTAATACATTTCCGTTCAGTGTTTTTTAAAAATAATAAGTGCAAATTAGCAATTTGCATAAATTAACTTTTTTTCTTAATTGCATAATTAAGAAACTACAGTGGCCGCCAAAAACGGGAAAGGCCCTATCTAGAGCCAGTGTCTGTTTTGTCTGTTCAGGGCTACTGTAGAAACATGGTGGAACCCACTCACCAATAAAAACATGACGATTCTTATTTTCAGGTGATTATATACTATACTTCTATTTCTGCCAGTAGATCCTCCTAAATCTTACACATTGGACCCTTAAGCCCCTGAAAACCTGGCTTCAAATCATATATTTAATATTATTTGAAAGGAATTTGACACCCAGAAACTCAAACTGTCCTCAGGTTGTTATTAATTGTTACCGAATTCCGATGGGTGCAACTGAGCCCTGCCCACTTAAAACCAGTGAGAAGAGCACACAGGAAAAAAATCTGAAATCTGTCATGTGAAATAACCAAAACCAAACTTTCAAGCAAATTCCCATTACTCATTGTTAGATGCTGCTTGAGGCCTTTCAGATAACCAGCTCAGATAAGACTCGACCCCTTAGTCTTCCACACTGTCTAGTGTCATCGGATGAGTCATTGCTATTAAATTTGTATGTGTATCCAATAACAGCAATGCAGTGTGTGTGGCTGCATTGCTGTGTCATTAAACTAATTTAAATTGAATTAGGTTCATGCAAGCTATCTAATTTCATCCAGAGAAACGTCTAATTGAATCTGTGTAATCTCTAATCAGTATCTGTATCGCACTCTGGGTGACATCAACACTCCAGTCTGTTTCTTTAATAACTCAACATGTATTCAGTACTTTCTCTATATTTACCTTTGTCTAACTGTGTGTGTGTTTGTGTGAGAGTGTGTGTGTACATTGTGTGCATATCTGTGTGAATTCCTCTGTTGTTTTTGTATATGTGGTGTTTTTGTGTTTCTGTTTGTTGTGTGTGTTTATTTCGGGGGAAAAGGGGGTTTGTGTCTGTGTAGATGCTTTGGGGAAAGCATACTCCTCTCACTCTATATGTGTGTGTGTGTATGTGTTTGAGAGAGACAGAGAGAGATGGTGTAGCCTATAGGCCTGTTTAGCAGAGAAACCATGGGTCAGGAGGCAAGGGAGAGACGCACAGTCAGGAGCCGTACTTAACAGTCAAACATCATTAAAATCTTCTCTGCTCCTCTGTGTGTGTGCATCAACTCGTCATGTGTATTTATGGCTGTGTATGTGTAAGTGTTTTTCCCTCTGTTTGTGGGGATAAAAAAAGTTATTTTTTCTTTGGCATTTCTGTGATGTCTAGGTTACTTTTTTCTGTTTTCCCTCTCATCGTCCCCAACAGCGCTGTCATGTGCAAACACTCTGTATAACAGTTTTTTTTTTAAAGACAAAGATAAATGAGCCAGAAAAGACAAGATTCAATTCACAAGAGTGACGGTATTGCAAATACATTCATAATAATGATGCACAACACCACACTCACATGCAGGACAGATGGATCCAGAGAGGACATTCAGCCCTTTAGGCAGCTGATTGTCAGCACAATCATACACACACATACACATCATCGATGATCATCAAGGTGGTGATCGATGCTGCTCACCAGGTTGATAAGATAGAGAAAAAGAGAAATAAAGAGAGGAAGTGCTTCAGTGGGTTTCTGAGCCACCAACAAAGAGCAGGAAAAAGAGACATTAAAATATGAATGGCAGTCAGATAGGGACACAGAGAGAGAAGACTGGTTTGGTTCATAGAGACTTGCATTAATATATTAAAAGAAAATGAACTTTCTGTGTTTCATGTTCTTTATTCTGGCCTTCATTCATATCAGTTTGACAAGATTTTACTCACCAGCAGCATTGGGGATATCTAGGAACACAGTGGGAGGTCATAGCTATAAAGCATTACAAACGGCCAGATGTGGTAGATGTATGTGTCATATACAAGAGGAACACAGTCCAGCTACATTAGTTCAGCCTGAGGTGGGAGCTTTAAAGGTTATTATTACCCAAACTGATTCTGTGGAGCTCCTTCATAGTTCAACTTGGTTTGACCTAATGTGCTGAGATGTACCAGAAGCTGTGGCTCACACAGTGCTACAGTGCAAAGGATAATACTCACTTCTTTTGTTTTCACTTCCACACAAGGGCAACATTTCCCACTAGGGATGGAAGGGACACGCCCCCCCTCACTTTTCAAAATCCTATTTATGCTCCTGCCAACGTAGTTCACATGAGAGGAGAGAGAGGAGTTGATAAAAATGCTGATATGCTCATCAAGGTCACTTTCAATTGTCACAGCAATTAAGCTTTATGAGCTGAAGAGAGTAAATTAAGGACTTTCTTTTCCCCGGGGTGTGTCTCTCAGGCTACTGCCCTTTCCTCTGATTGGTAGAGGTTGTACCTGCAGCCCCAAAGGAAGACTACAAAAACTACCCAGGATTGGATAAAATACCCCAAACTCACAGACATTTTATGAGTGAAAGAAATTGTATTTTATTTGCATTCAATAGTGTCCATAAGGAGACACTATATTTGATCATTAATCAATGATAAGGCAGTAAAGAACTGTGTTACTTTTGTAAAAATACAATATCCATCAATCATAAGGCACAGGGTCTACATCAAACAAAGTGTAGGAACAAAAGGGAGGAAATAGTATTTGTGTTTGTCACTGTCTCTTCATGTCTATAAGGGCTCTTGAAATTGAGTCAATAAACAAAACAGGAAGAGATAACCTGGGAAAATTGACAAGACAAAGCTGATGGAGAAAGTGAAAATGTGCAGCAGAAGGAGAGTGTAGTTTTGAGAAAACAGAGAGGAGCCACGCAGTGCAGAGTGGCACTGTGCTTCCTGCAGTCTCTGTGGGAGTGTAGCTGTATGTCATATCCTGTCCACCAGCTGTCACTCGATCCAGGGGGTCTCTTCTCTGACACCATACTGACTGACAGCTCACACCAGTGCTCCATATGTGTGTGTGTATATTTCTGTAGTAGGATATATATCGGCATCCAGCTGCCTCTAGGGGTAAATGTCCTCTGTGTGTGTTGGTGTGTTTGAGTTTGTAGGAGACACTCATTCCTAATGACAGTAGAAGGTCACTGTTATCAGTCTCATATTCTCTTTCTGTCTCTCCACCAGTCGTCACTCTCTCTCTCTCTGTCTGAAGAGACTAGCTGGTTCTCTGATACTGTCTGATCATATGAGACATCAGCATTGTTATTCTTATCTCTGTGTTTTTTTATGCATGGTATTTCCCATTTGGAACAAGTGCTTGTGCACAAAACAGAGTGTAATCAATATGGCAAAATATCTCAGGGTCTGTGGCAACGCTGTTCTTACTTACAGTCTGAGTTTTGATTCTCATCCCAAACTAGGTTTTATTATTTGTTCTTGACTTTACTTTCACATGAGATCATTTGAAACATTATTATGTGTTATAAAGTCTGTTGCACAGTCAGACAGCCCTAATCAATGAAAGAAGCCTAATTAGCTACTTACAGCATTTTTCACCTTATAAAGCAACTGCAAGTATCAGGAAACCACATTTAATAAATACCACATGTGTCAGTTGATCACTCGGCTGCATCAATTAGGCAGAGATGAGGAATAATACCGCCAGTAAGCTAATCTGTAAGCATGCAAGCTCTTATTACGCAGTTCTCTCATACCACACTGGCTGTGGGTTTCATGATGTTGTTTTATGAGTTGTTATTTTATAAAAACGCTGCATTGGACACATTTCAGTAGCAATTAATTATTGAAAAGGACGTTTTTCTTTTTATTACAGTGGCATTGAGCTTCATTATCGGAGATTTGTCCAGCTAGGATGAAGTGAGGTGGTGGAAGTCATTTGCAGGGCAACTCGTACATTAAGGAAGCTGAGGGACAGTTCTGTTAAATGTGGGATTTTAATACAGACATTATAAAATATCTTATACTGAAGGGACCAAATAATTGTGGTTTTCAGAATCTGGTTAAATAGACCTAATATACCTTAAATAGACATATTTTGGAAGGAAGTTGGCTTGTTCAAGGTCTTAAATAAGTATGGTTCTCTCATAATAATCATTGCAATGTTTTACACTTTGTTTTTACTGGGTGTCAATACATTATCTTTTTACGTCTCATTATGAAAACACTAAATATCAATACAGGTAAAATAGTAAAGAAATGCAGCAGGTTGATTAACAAGCTTTGCAGCATTTTTCCCTATGATGTTTTACATTTGTTTTTTATGTTCTTCACTGGTTAACTACTGGGTAACAACCTCGGGGTCTTGATGATGTGATGCTTGTGATTAAAAAGGAATTTCACCATATATACTGCATTTTACCTCTCTGTTTACGCTGATTCCTTACTTCTTTCACATTTTGCCTGTGTATTTTTGTATTTGATATACCCATTCAAACTAACAGCACTATCATTTAAAAATATTTAAATGTTCAGTCCAAACACCTGTACAAACTGCTGCGAGTATACTTTGTCTTTATTTTCATATTCTCAGAAACAAGAATATGATTTTTCATGTAAAACATACGAAGTGTTAAACCTCACTATTGAGCTTTCTGTATTGCAAAAATGCAATAGCAGTTTCATTAGCTTTGATTCAATGCCACTCTCACCTTGCTAAGAAAAAATGAAGGGTAAATATAAAAAGTCTAATGTTACCAGCACTCCCTCTTAATGCTCGTATCATTTTACATGTGTGTTAAAGACTATTATACCCGTGTGAACTAGTGTGAGTATAACAGTGGAAATCAGGCTGGAGGGCACAGAGGGATTATAACAGTCTGGAGAGGGGTGATATTGGCCAAGAACGTACACATAAACCCCTATAATGTGCCCGTGTGTGTATATATGTGTGTGTGTGTGTGTTTGTGTGAGGGGGTGTAATAGGAGATAGGAGGATACAAGGGTCTTTCTGCAGTAATCCTGGTCTGTATCTCCCCAAAAGGGAGGAGACATAGAGTTGAAGGGGGGGGCAGAGAGAGGAGGAGAAAGAGAAAGCAGATCAAGGGAAGGTTCTTCAAGAACTCGACCCCTGACCTTGGTGTGTGTGCGTGCACATGCATGACCGGGAGGTGGGACAACCCCCGCCCCATCCCAAACCCAGCTCCGTTCCTCCCCCTCACTGCCACCCCCACTCGGGGCGTTACCATGACAACGGGGTTAGAGGCTAGCCCACGAGCTGAAAAAGAAAAAAGATGCATTCTTACATGAGCTTGGATCTTAAGTGCTGCAGTCAGTTTAGTCTGCATTCCTCTCTTTTGTTGCTGCTTTTTTTTTTTTTGTCGGAATGTGTTTTGCATCCATGCTGTTAAATGCAAGAGACTTAATTTTTCTCCCTGCAGCTTTTTATACGTGTCAGCAATTATCTTCCATTTCATTCCCCATTCATGGCTTTCGCTCTTGCAGTTGTTTGTTTTTTAGTTGCATCCCTTTAAATTGCTCGAGGTACTTGGCTTTGTGCTCCTTCCGTAGGAATTAGCAAACAAACTAGTTCAACCACACACAACAACATGCTGATGTGCCAGAGTTAACACTCCACCCCACTGCGTTGTGCATTGTAAATACCTGTGGCTGTATATTTTCGACTTAACATCCAACTCAACCTGCACTTCCACATGCAGTGATGAGGTGGTTTCAGTTAGAAAGTGGTTCTCAACATTCAGTTGAATTGACTATCTGTATTTTAAAACTGCAAAACACTTGCACAGAAAGGAAATACAGCAAGTATGCCAACTGGACAGAGTAATAAACATGTAAAAAAATAATAAATTCAGTGTGGAAGACACAACAGAACAAAACCAAGATCCGCAGTAACACACACGCAACACAACAACACAATGTGCTAAAAAAAAAGGGGTGTGTGTGCATAATATATGTATAAATATGTGCATACATTTAGAATTTCTCCCCATTATCATCCCTTTCATTTATTTTCCTTTCAGGTGGTCAATTTTTTCTCCAACTGATGTTGAGGGATAGCCGTGTCAGTTTTCACTCGGGGAGGGTGTGGTGATGTCATCAGACGAAAGCGCCTAATTGGCTCACTGCGAGGAAAAGTGCATGTTGGTGTAAATTAGGCGATCGTTCACGCTGCGTTGTTATCTATAACTCCTGTTCACACATGCACACACACCCCCTAACTCCTATAGCCTATTCCCAGACTCAACCCCATCCATTCAAACAATACAGTATACCCACCATTATAATGAATATAGTCTAAGCCTGTCTTTGTATTAACAGTGCTCTAATCTTTGGTAACCCTGTGTTACTTTCTCTCCAACTCGGACCAAAAATAGAGCCCCATCCATTAATAGTGCCACCCATGAAGAACACACACACATATGCACACATGCCTACATGGATGAATGCACATCCCGCATGTGCACACACTCACACACACCAATCACTTTTCCTCTCTTCGCCCCCCTGGGGAAGCAAAGTCCTGCATCAGCTGCTAAATTGCCTAAACTCTCTCATCTGCTAATGGGCTACCTGTCTTCCTGCGTGTCTGCCTCTCTGACGACATTAATGAGTTTCTGCTGTCTGTCTGTCTGCCTCTGTGTCTTCCTGAATGTCTGATGTCTTGTCTTTATGTATGCCAGTTGTGTATGTCTGTCTCTCACTGTTGCTGCTCCCTGTCTGCTCCTGTCTGCTCCTGTCTACTCCTGTCTGCCTGCCTGGGTGGTTTATAAATCTGTTGGCCTCCATTGGTGTGTTTTGATCTTGACACTCTTTGCTACTCTGTATGGCTGTTGTGTTGATGAATCCTCTCTGCCTAAACTCTCGATATAAGTATCTTTCAAAGGAAATATGATCACATGCTTAGATGCTGCTACACAACAAAGGATAAATAAACAAGCAAACTTACATTTCTATTTGTATGTCAGGTTTTTCGATGCCAATACTTTTTACTGATGCATATGGAAAATAGTAGCAGTTCAAAAATTACCAGTTGCAGCAATAGCAGAAGTTGTTGTTTAGTTAATAGTTGTACTCAAATCAATATCAAAAGTAGTTAGAGTAACAATACTAGCTATAGCAGCAGTGCTCTATTAATACTACCTATTACTATTAGTATTAATATAATAATACTAACTAACTAAGCTAACAGTATCAGAACTAGCAAAAGAAGTAGGCTGTTAACTTTAATGATAGTGTGAGTAGAATTACTGATAGTATTACTAGTAGTAGTTATTGTAATTGTGGCACTACTGCTAAGAGTAATCAAAGTAATTTAAGTATCAAGTAGAAATTGGTCTATATAGTATCAGAATAGGCATTATTATTAGTAGTAGTACGTAGTAAATAAAGTTACTGCCACCGTAGTCAATGAATACTCACCTTTGCACAGACAAACAAACACAATACGTTGCTATGGCAATGTAGGACTTAAGTGGGGCTATAATAATGGCATTCACCTGGTGATTGTAATTATATATATACTGATTGTAATTGTAGATGCCTTTCATTGTACCTATTCCCCTTTTGTCACCAGTCAACACATTTCTCCTGAATAGAACTTCCTATTCTTTATTCTCGCCTTTTCTCTCACACCTCTACTTCATCTCTTTTGTCGCCTCTCTCTCTTTCAGGGGAGAGTGTGTCTGCCATTACACAACACACTTTCTGTAGTTGAGCTGAAGTCAAGAGGGGAAGACATTTTTCTGCAGTATTAACATGGGATGGATTTAGATTGATGGCTACTAGTGTGTGTGTTGGATGCATACTTTCAATTTCCCTCATATTAGAATACAATAAAGATGATGTTTTTTGTGTCTATCTCTCCTCCTCAAATCCCTTTTCTCCGCCGCTCCTTTATTATCCACCCATTTTTCCTCCCTCTTTCAATGTGTCCCCTCAGATATCAGCCTATTCCATGAACCGTATCATAAATAGAGCCCCACTGACATTTCAATTTGCCCCATAACCCTTCATATATTTACACACACACATATACACACCAAGTTCATTGTTGAGCATCAGTTCAATGGCAGGCCTCTCCTGGGTTTCCACGGAGACAAGGAAAAGCAATAACTGCACACTTGACCCCTCTGCTCTTTTATTGGCCTCTTCTCCCCTTCTCCCCTTCACACACACACACACACACACACACACACACACACACACAGACACATACACACACTAATACGCACTCACACACCTCAAATCTAATCTGGGAGAGTGAGCCTCCATGGCGATATTCCTCCATCTTCCCCCGAGGATTGGAGAAGAGAGGTAGAGGAAAAGGGGAGAAGAGCAAGGAGAAGGGGAAGTTAATAATTTCATCTGGCAGTGACCCGGAGACGATAAGATCGATTGTTTGGCTCTTGTAGTCTCCTCATATCACACTCACACACACAAACACACACATCTCCACACATCACGTTTTCCCATCCTCGCCCTCTCTCTCGGAAAGAGTCCTGTCTGTCGCACATGTTCAGCAAAAGTCGAACAACTTGCTGAAACTTTATGATTTTGATTTTGAGGGATGATGAGAGGAACTGTGGGCAAGAGGGAAAAAAGTGACTGAGAGAAACAAGGAGAAAAACATTGGGCCAGAGAGAGAGAGGAAAGAGAGATTGAAGGAAAATATTAGGAGGAACGACAGGCTAGCCTTAGCGACAAGGCTGTTTACTGTTTATTTTGGTCTCCAGTCTCATTTCTCTTCATATTGGCAGAGTAGAGATGATTTCCTCTCGCTGTTTATTCCTCTGTGGATTTCTTGTGTTGTGTGGTTATTTGTGTAAAAGTTTGTGTGTGTGTGTGTCCTCTGTTTGCCTCGTCTAAGATTGTCTATCTGAACTCAATCTTTCCGCAATCATGGGTTGTTATGGTGTCTTCGCGTAACGTCGAGGTCCCAGTGTGGGATCTCCTTTTTTCCTTTCCATACCTACGCAAACAGGTCCTGAGCAGATCGGGTACTTGAACTATCTTCAGGAGTTAGAGCAAAATGTAGAGTGCCTAATGAATGAATGATGCATTTTTCTCTCAGTTCTCCTGATTGTGGCTTGAACCAATCCCGGTGTCAGTATCAACTCTTCAAGCTAGACTTACGCTTATCTCTAACACACACAGCCAAAGAGTGTATTTAAACAGCCATGAAAATATTCGGTGGCATTTATTTTCATGTTTTACAAGCCAGATTCCCCCCTTGTGCCCTTCTTTGTGCAAACAGAAAGATGATGCTTTAAAATCTGAAATCTGATCCGTTTGTGTGTGTGTGGAGTGTATGAGTGTGTGTATTTGGCATTATTACAATCCATCCTGAGTGACCACACTCAACAGCTAAAGCTAGGTCTCCACAGTACATGAGAACAATAAGAGCTTACACATGATGATTTCTGCCTCTCAGTAATCAGGTCAGGGTCGATTGGATTGTTTCTTGTATGTGGAGTGTTTGTGTGTGTGTGTGCATGCTTGTGTGGAAGGCAGCACACAGCGTTGCTTCCCTGCAGTGTTGCCTTCTGTAACTCAGGTGTGTGTTTTTGTGCAAGACTCTGTGTATTTGTGTACACAACACTCTTCTGTACCACCCATATTACATTATTATACTACATGTTTTTATGCTCTAAACTGAGGTATTTTTTCCAGCATCTTTTTGTATTGTAAATTCAAAATTATGTAAGTTATAAATATATTTATGTATACAAACCCCTCTTGGAAATGAGATCTAATCTCTCAGGGATTTACCTGAATAAATAAAAGTTATATTTAGACTATGCATCCAATCTATGGTCCTTTTCCGTGCAAATATGCTCTATGAGCTACATATGACAAGTCCCTTGTGTAAACTCACTCCCACTCTTGTTTTCTTCTTGTGTTTGTTCCCTGCAGTTCTCCAAGGAGAAGTACCTGCTGGAGTCTCCTCCTGAGAAACTTCGTAAGGAGCTGGAGGAGGAGCTGAAACTGAGCGCTGCTGACATCAGGAGCCATGGCTGGTACCATGGACACATACCCAGAGAGGTAAACACACACTGTGAAGCGCAATGTAGAATCTGTATACACGCACAGTAGAGTACTATACATCCAAATTGTCCTGAATGGATGTTTGAGAAGAGACACACACATACTTTCCAAGGCAATAAACCGTTGCCTGGACACAATATGTCCCACAGTATAAATATATACAGTAGTACACACACACATGCATGCAGCCCTTTGGTGCCATGTATATTTACAGCTGAAACTGTTAGTGGAATAATTGACCAGTTGACCGAATTAATCAGGAACTATTTGGATAATTGGTTGTAAATTATTATGTAATTGTAAATTGAATATCTTTGGGGTTTTGGACAGAATTAGCAATTTAAAGATGTCACTTCGGGCTCTAGGCAGCTGTGATGGGCATTTTCTGTGAACAATTAATCGATTAATCAAAAATTAGAATGATCCTTATTTGCAGCATTGCAGCACTAGTTTTACCCAGTGTTTTAATTAAATCAAATAAGGTCTATTGTTTTTCAGCTAACATACAGAAGTTTCATACTTAAAAAAACGTGTTTTATCAAGAGTCAGTGATCAGTTTTTCAGAACTTTAGAAACCCACTAAGATACTAATAAAAAACATTAAAGTTTAACTTCATGTCACAGTCTATCTGTCCCTGTGCCAGTAAAAGAAAGTATGAACAAATAAAATACATTTTGAAAAAGATGTATTGCTGCTTTGGTTTGTATTTCAATGCCCCTCCTTTCATTATATGTTTTAAAAAGCCAGAATTAAATGACATAAAAGTACAAACATAATAGTATTTCTGTGTGGGTTGATGTGGTTGTCAACCAATAGTATTAGTTGACTGATTACTTGGCCAAAGTCTCTTGGCTTTGAAAACACAGTTTAAATGCTTTACACACAGAATGACACTGATTACTGAATCCCATCATCTGTCACAGCTCAGTAGAAATTGCTTTAGCGTTCAGAAGGAGGGGAAACTCTGCCAGACAGACAGCTGTGCGTGTGTTGCAGATGTACGCAATTGCATTTCACAGCTGGTGACTAAGACACAGATACAAAGAGACGCACAACAACAGACCTGCACCCACACACACACACGCTGCATTCACATGTGGAGGGTCGTCATTCATAAACACATATTCTGTCTCTTGATCAACCTCTGTCTCTGACACACACACACACGCACATAAACACATTCAAATCAGCCATCTGTGACTCTTTCCTTTTAATTTACATAAAATATTCATGTATTCATGCATTTGCCCCAGTGTAAACTTGGGGAAACCCTGAGCCCCCCTGGTTACCAAAACAATACTTAGTGACTAGATTTCAGCATGTACTGTAGATTAGCTTTATTAAATCCTATCCTTCCTTCCTGCTTATTCCTTCTGTTCTGTTCAATTCTGGCATATGCACAAGTCATGAGTTTATGGACCAATGACGCTTTCCTTTAAGTCATAATATATCATATATATTTAGCACCAGACAGTGTAAAACATGATCTATTCTTAAATGTAGTGAGGGAGCAATAAGAAAATCCTGCACTTGGTTTGAGCTTTTGATCTGTGTATATACTGCCTCCTGCTGGTGTGGAAGTATCATTTACCTTGTACTGTGCTGTGTTGCATTGTTTACTGTCTTAAGTGAATTTAAATTATGCATCTCTTTTACTACATGGCTATGGGATCAATACTTGTGATTTCTTCTAACAAAATCCAGGGACACATCTGCAGTGTTTGGTATCAGCAAGATGTATAGCCGGAAGCTGTTCCATTGACCGTGAATGGGAAGATTGCTTTTCTTGGTTGCTTGTTTTGTCAATAAATTCAAAATAACTCTCATTTTTATAATAGCGCTGAACTGAATGAAATTTGTCCTCAGAAAGTCATTCGGGCCATTGTCACTGGCATTTTATCCATCAATGCCAATTCAAACTGTGCATAACACAGACAGTTTGGCAGTGCGAGAAATAGTTGTGACTAACTGTCCTAAGGCATTGTTATAAAATAATAATAATTCTCTAAATTCAATTATTCAACAGTCAAAGTGTCAGAAACAAAATATTCACACACATGCTGTAGTTCAGTGAGCCAAGTTGGCCTACAGCTCTTTAGGATTGGAGCCTTTTGTCTTGTTTGACTAATTTAAATCCATATGCATTTTCTTGTCTCCGACTAGGTGTCAGAGACTCTGGTTGTACGTAATGGCGATTTTCTCGTTCGTGACTCTCTGACCAGTGTGGGTGACTACGTGCTGACCTGTCGATGGGATAATGAGGTGTTGCACTTCAAGATCAATAAAGTCCTGGTCAAATCCAATGAGACCAAGGTACATACTAAAGCTTTTACCAACTATTTTTTTTTATATGCTTATATGTGATGCCCTTTAGCTTCTTGTTAAATTTGCTCTCATATGTTATTATGCGATGATTGTAACTTTTAAATCTTGTCACTCAGTCCTTTTCTGGGTAGGAGCAGGAAGTATAGGTGTAACTAATATACTATTAAAATGAAGTGAGTTAGTGAAGAGTGCTTTGGCAGTGAGTCAGCATGTAACAGCCCTGATATTAGAACATCTAAGCTAATTATAACAGATATGCAAAGATGTCAAATTAAATTCTGTCTCTTCATCCTCAGGTGCAATATATGCTGGAGTCTGACAGTTTCGACTCGGTCCAGGAGCTTGTGCGGTTCTACGTGGGCCAGCGAAAATCGGTCTCGCAGTCCAGCGGTGTCCACATCTACTGTCCAGTCAGCAGGACTCTCCCTCTGCGCTACCTGGAGGCCACCTTCGCTCTGGCAAACAGCAAGCAAGGCTCCGCCTACTCACCGTCCAGTCAGAGGGGAGCATACATCAAGAGGAGGAGTGTCACCATGACTGATGGGCTGACGACTGAGAAGATGATACCTCACAGGTGAGCTGGGAGGAAGAGGAGTAGAGTGAGCAGCCAATAATAAAACCGTGACAGTTCTTTTTTTGCAGTCTTCATCATATTGTTTCATTCTTGCTTTGTGTTGTAAACATGATCAGTGACTCAGACAGTCCCAGCCCAGTTAAGACGCCAGTGGCAACACCAGAACCAGAGCCGGAACCTGTGCTCAACTGCAGGTTGTGTGTGTTTGTGTGTGACAACTAATGTTGTGTTTGAGCACTGAACTAATGCACTTACCTCCCACGTTCCTGCAACCTCCTCACTTCACACCATTAGCACACCCCTAGTCAGGAGCCTCTTAGTGTCCTTAGAGGGAAGTTGCAAAATGACTTGTTCACTTGGCCACTTCTGCACTGGATCACTCAAGTTTCAAGCGGAACAAGGCTGTTTGAAACTTGAATCTACAAAGGAGGAGCAGACAAAAATGTTGTGTACAGTGGATATAAATGTTAGCCTCATTGGGACTATGGACAGGAGTTCAGCCAGCTTTTAAAGCATGGGACAAAACCAATGCCAGTGACGCACTGGGCTTTACATTTTTTATTTTATTTGGACATTATTGTTGAAAACATTTCCCAGTGTTAATGCACTAAAAGTAGTGATTATATACCTTAAACATTAGGTATTTATTTTTCGCATTGTACCACATTCTCTGCTCCTGCTTTAAAGTCTTTAACATGGTTTTAATTGATAAATAACACAACAGTGTGTGTGTTATAAAGTAGAGGAATTGTCCTCAAGGTTGCACCAACTAAAACAATCCCCTCTTCTCTCACACTAAAAATAATTAGCATTTGCGTCTGTAACAACACCATTTGTGTGCTCTGAAACTGCTATACAGTGTGTGACATCCTGAAGTTCACTGCTTCGTGAGGTTCCCTTCTGTACTTTGACAGCTTTTAAATCCATACACAAAGATTTTGAACATCTTAAAAATGCTGTCTTTACAGCCCGTCCACAATCCACCACCACAAAGACGCAATGCGGAACTGTGCGATGAGTATGGACCAGATACAGGAGTATCGCTGCCCCTTGTCACCTGTTGGGGAGACCCCACTGTCTCCTGCATATAGTGCTAGTAAGTGCCAGAGACACAAAGACGCAGACACACTAATAAATGTTCTCCGTCACACATTCAAAAAAACAATCCCCATTACAGATTGTAAGACTCTTCTGTCTTTCTTCAGTCACCAGGCAGAGAGCCCACTCAAGCGGGCGGGTCCTGGCCATTGTCCCACCTTCCCCGGCAATGCGTCGTTCCAGCGACCCTCAGCTCAGCCCTTCAGCCAGTAACAACCCTCCAGAGCATCCCGCACATACCTCTCACTCGGCACACTCCTCGCCCGCCCATCATGCCAGCTACCAATCACATTCATCAGAAACAGCAGGGAGCTACTGTGACCTCAGACCTTGCCCCGCTGGGCCCCCTAAACCCCCGACTAAGAGCTACGTGGAGCGATTGCGAGTCGAAGAAGGGAGGCAGGACGGAGTGAGGGAGGAAGGAGAGGGGATGTTCAGCGCCCCACAGGTGGAGACGACGTCCTCGTTCAGGCCATCCAGGTACCTGACACATACAAACACACACAGAATTAAGCTTCCAAAATTGCACTTGTGTTTACAAAGGATACTTAGCCTGTCTTTGGACTTCTTTGGAGTACTTTATGAAAGGGACTAACGACACAGCATTTGGAGTTTAGTCCAGAGTTTAGTGTCCTATAACTATTTACCTCTTTAGGAAAATTACTTACTACTTACAAAGAAATTTAGAAGCTAATTCAGGGGTACGTACATGCATTGAGGGCTAAGAGGGGATTTCTTTTCTTCTTTTTTAATGCATTATTGGTGGTGCTGGAGTTAACAAAGACCTAGTATACAAATGTTGTTAGATAGTTTACATGTCTTCAACCCTTCTTGTTGTATTCATCTCTTTGAGTGAAAAATAACATAGCATGTGGAAAATCTGGATTACAGTGATCAAGTTTCATTGTGATTTGCTAAGGATAAACATACATTTAAGCAATTGTAAGCCCACAGGAAGAAGAATAGCTACAGAAATAGGTACAAAAACATTTGTCTTTCCTTGGCTGGACTTTCAGCTGAGTCAGATTGGTGAGCTCAGTAAAAAATTAAAAGACTTCCACTGATTTGTTGACCTAGAAGACTGCTGTTTCATGAAGCACTTTAAAAGTCAAAGTTAGAGCCCATCACTACAGCAGGATTAATGTAAGGCAGGTTTAACAAGGAGTGTAGAGCCTCAAGTCTTGCCAGAAGCCAACTTGTAGCAAATACATGAGTGTAGCTGACTGTTGCTCAGCTTTAACTACACTGAAGCATATTCTCTCAGGATGTAAAGTGAGTGTGTTCAAAGGTCAATTCACCTGCTGACATTTTCTCATAGAGGGCAAAAATATGGGAGCGAGCCACTTCCATGCAGCTTTGAGTGAGCGGAGACTGGAAAATAGACTTGAGCAAACAGCTGATAATCCTGTGGGAAATAGCCCGAGGGCAGACTTTGTGCTGAGTCAGAGACAGAGTAGATACTGTATTTTATTGGGGTTACAGTACCATGGGAGGACCCAGCCGATGAGGCTTGTAAAAGGAAAATGGTCAGGTACACGGAGTTGGCAGCAGCGATGGAGCTGGCAGCAGCTTTGGACATCTCAGCATCCCCTGTGTAATTTTGGTGCAGGGGGATTATTGTCGGTTTTAACACTACTCTGGAAATTGACATTTTAGGCAGTAAGGGCTACTTTTGTTTGAGGCACTTGTGTGAGCCAGTGACTGGATGCTTGAAGAGAAAGCAGCATGATCAGGACATTAGGACAAAGCATAAATCTGAAAACATTGGTAAATCCCAGAAACCAATGCGTACTAAATTGTAGTACTAGGCTCTCAACTTATATATTATATTACTAGTTTTATATTGTTCATGTCATTCATATAGGCTCACATTACAAATACACAAACAAATTCAAATTAGGTAATTCAACAAATACTCCTAAGTATTCTAGTATCCTAATCACTTTTTAGGAGTTGTGCGACTAATTCAACATCTGAATTAGCAGATTCAGCGTACATGTCTTCAGATTACTACCACTAACACACTCTTAGTGTTAGGTAATTTAGGAACAGTTTCATGGTTAAATAGTTCACCGGAGAGCAATGCACTCAGAACATACCATGGTCACAATTCGTTAACAACAAGCAATTAGGCATCCTTACCAAAAAGTTGGTTGGGCCATATTGCTGCATGGTCAAGTTAAAATCATAAACTGCGCACCTTCTTCAACCCAACAACTGGACCGCTGGATGAGCCTAAAACATTCAGTCACTTATTTATCTTTACGACACTCCTTGCTGTCCTTGGAGGTGATCATGTCCTGTCCTCGTTCTAATTTTCTAATACGGTGTAATCGCTTATGTGCAGGTACGAGTCTTGCCTTATGCCAACTGAGAACAAGCCTCTGGAGATGTCGGTTCTGAAGAAAGTCAAAGAGCTGCTGGCTGAGGTGGATGCAAGGACCGCGGCTAAACACATCACCATGGTGGACTGCATGGTACAAACACACACACACACA
>NW_023339774.1:10263757-10269261 GCF_004916995.1 Morone saxatilis | reverse complement strand
ATATATATATATATATACAGTTCAGTAGCAAACACATGCACGAAAGCAATTAAATACACATTCACACATGCTGACTTGCATAAGCACATACTGTAAATGCACACATATGGACACATAAATGTATGCACACCCACCACACATACAGCTAATCACTCTTTTTTATTTCTTTGGACAGGTGGCCAGAATATTAGGTGTAACCTCTGAGATGCAAAGGATGATGGGAGTGTCCTCAGGGTTGGAGTTATTGACTCTACCACATGGACACCAGCTCAGACTTGACCTACTGGAGAGGTACAAACATCCCACTGTCTTCCACTCACTGACATTAATTCAGCAATTGGTTAGCTGGGCTCTTCTGTTCTTCCTCCTCAATCTCCTCTCTTCTCTTTCCTCTTGTTATCGTCACCCCCTAAATCTGTCATCCTCTTCTCATCTCCTTTCATTACACACAATAATGAATATTTTTCAAATCAATGTAATAACAGCTCTTCCTTAACTTAACTGCTTGAGTACTGTAAATAATATATATTTCTTCAACATCTGAAGGCTCTCTCAGATTGCATCACTCATATAAAACAGTACAATGTGCCACAATGTGAAATTCCAAAGTGACTTTCAAATTAGGCTTTGACTCAACATCTTCAAGTTTTATTGAACAGTGCCTTCTTATTTTCTCAGGTTCTACACCATGTCTATCATGATGGCAGTGGACCTGCTAGGCTGTACGGGAAGCACAGAGGAGAGAGCAGCCCTCCTTCACAAGACCATTCAATTGGCAGCAGAGTTGAAAAGCAACCTGGGTAACATGTTTGGCTTTGCTGCTGTGATGAGAGCACTGGAGCTGCCACAGGTAAGAGAGATGCAGATAAAAAGTCACCATCATTAGCACAAACACTTCTCATCATAAAATGTTCTTTAATGCGTTCTGAAATTGTTGTTGTATCACTCATTGCTTTAGATTTCCCGCCTGGAGCAGACGTGGGTGACATTACGCCAGAGACACACAGAGGGCGCTATTCTATATGAGAAGAAACTCAAACCTTTCATGAAGAATATGAATGATGGCAAAGGTGAGATCTTGGTTTACGTGGCTGGTGTGTGTTCTGTACAAAAAATTTACCAGTATGTACTTATCTCCAGTTCTGAACTCAAAACTCTGCTCTGCTCACAGAGTCTAGTGCTCTGTCCAACACCTCCTTCCCCCACATCATTCCCGTCCTGTCCTTACTGGAGCGGGGCATGGCTCTCGGGGAGGCGCTGGAGCCCTGGGAGAGTGCAGAGGTGGGAGTAGACGTGGTCATGTACCACCTAGAGGCAGCGCGCACCATCGCGCATCACGGGGGGATCTATAGAACCTACGCTGAGACCAAACTGCAGGGTAAGGCTAAGGGCAGTCTTTGCAAGCATGGTGTGAGACGTTATCTGTGTTGTTTTGAGCGGCAGTAGTAGTGCGGCCCCATGTATGCCAATGTCAGTCTGTTAGTTGGTTAGGCATTTTCATGTTCCCCAGAGGATTAATTCCTAATGACCTAAGTGGTCCTCTGACTTTTCCTCTAGCGCCACCAGCAGTGACATATCTCAACATAGGTATATTAAATGGATAATGAGCAAGGGAGCTCCAAACAGTTTAAGGGGATGGAAGTAAAAGAATATTACACTAGTTATTACATTAGTTATCAAAAGGAGATTACATTAAATATCCTAAATGTGTGCGATTTGGTGAGATAGATGGTTTAATAGAGCTCTAGACTATTAGATGGATTGCCATGATACTTAGTTGGTACACACACTCATGTTCCCCTCAGGATGAATAACACCATTAAGGTATGTTTTCTCACCACCCCTCTACTGGTTGGTTTAAGCTCATGAATACAGTCAACCTTGCTAATTATTTTATCCACACCAACCATCAGAAATAATAAACAATTTTCTTACCACAGACACTAAAAATGTTCTTGTGGTACAGCGGGTATTGTGCTCCATCTAATGCTGTTAATAATGACGAGTGTGGTTGGTATCAGTGTTATCACGACATCGCTGATTTCATGTAACGATTGTGTCTGTGTGTGTGCGTGTGTGTGGTGGTTACTTTGTTAACTGTATTGATCCCTAATACCTCCCCAATGGTTCTCAGTTTGAAGCTATTACTGCTTTATTGACCCGTGTGTCAATAGCTATCAGTTCAGATCTCTGTTTTCTGTTATATCTCGCTATCGATCAGATTGACCTCAGTCTGCTCCCTTCATCAACAATGCTGTAAGCCAAAGTTGAGACTTCTGCTTCAGTTGCTGTAATTGGTTCAGCTCAAGATGTTTATGTTCAAAAGCTATCTTTACGTCATCTATAGGGTTAGATTTATTCAATTGAGCACCAGAATGTACTTAATAAACATCAATCAAGGCACACTGGTTAAATTCCCTGTAACCTTATAATGATATTTATCCATGGATGTTAGAAAGGGGTCTGTGATAAAATAATCTAATCTCAAATGTCCACTTTTCAGAGCTTTCAACCTCATCTCTTCATCAGCAAATGTAACTGGCTTAAGAGTCATGTGACAATAAGTGGTTATATATAGGGGAAAAGAGCACTGATGACCTTCATCATGAGATATGGTTAAAAACTCTGAAAAGGCTTGTTGACCTTTTTAGTTAAGATTATTTGCCTGGACAGATTAATGATAGTTGTGAATGTTTAGCACTATTTTTTTATACCATATGTTTAAAATTTTAATGTTTTTTTCACATTTTATTTCAGTTGTGGCTTACTTTACTTATTTTTTTTTACATCCATTTGGTAGATGTTTTTGCCACAAATAATTTGGTTCATTTTATGTTGCAGTGTTTTTCTTTTTTAAATAAAAGAACTGAGACAGAAGACTTTAATTTAAGTTACATTTATTACTTGACAAAATCAGCTACAGACAGTTCAGTTTTAGTCCCACATTCTTCTTTTTATTTTAGTATAATTATGGAGTTTTTATTAACTAACTAACTTAACTGTTTTCTGTTATAGACTGTTATTATCATGATTACAATGTCATCTACAAAGAGTAACATCCTCTCTTTCCTCTCCTCTCCAGGACTTCAGGAGCGAGCAGAAATACGCGAGATCTTCCAGACGGAGTTTCAGATGCGTCTCCTGTGGGGCAGCCGCGGCTCTGAGGGAAGCCAATCGGAGCGTTATGAGAAGTTTGACAAGGTCCTCACCGCCCTGTCCCACAAGCTAGAGCCTCCTGTGCGCCACAGCGAGCTATAGCACCTGCCCCGACAACCATCATCACCAAAACACCCCCATCTGCACTTACCACTCATTGTGGTTTGGTCTTGTTTTTTGCATCGCAAAGGATGATGTGGAAAAGTCCAATGTGAACACTGGGAGGGGTGAGAGTGAATGAAGAGGCAGCTAACAGAGCATGTACAGTAAGCAATAGGAATACAGAGAAGAGGGTCTCATATAGGGTCTTATAACATGTGCACTCACTTCTCCTTCTGTTCCTCCCTGTGGACTTCCTCACTTAGCGCTAAAATGTTTAAATGGCATTAGAGGAGGCGAGCTGAGTGGAAGAGAAGATTGGAGCAATGGGTGGCCAGCTCCTCTGCTTGGTACAAACAGTAACATGTGTATGGCGCGTCCCAAGGGCCGAACAGAGCTGCAGAGTTTGGCTTTGCTCCAATAAAATACAGACATTCTCTTGTTTTAAAACAACTGCTGTCACACACTGTAGCAGAATGATAACAATAACTTGCATAGCTCATATATAGATGTTCTGTGTGAGTGAGTGAGTGAGTATGTGTCTGTATGTTTACATTCCTTCATTTTTGTATGTCAGTAATGGTTTTTTTTTTTAGATCTAAACGTCATGGACATTGCTTCACCAAACTCATGAGAAGCTGTCAGTGATCATTCTGAGGGAACAATGTTCATAAAACCTCATTAAATATGTATCAAGCAGTCCAATTGAATCCCATTAAAAATGTATGAGGCATGCATTAATAAATGTATCAGAAATGAAACATTTGCAGAAGTAATGCAGAAACTTATGAGGGCTGTGTGAGTTGTTAAAAACATTAAGAGGACAATGCACCCTCCTTCTGTTGGAGCTGTTCAGTGAATACATTTGATATTTTCTGTCTTGTGCACAAAATTTTGTTAAAAAACAGCACTGTGAGACAGAGGAAAATGGGATGTATTCTCTTTAAATTGAATTAAAGCAATGTTTCACTTAGTATATAAACATTTATGAACATGCTTTGGTATGACTCTAGCTTCAGTTTGTATAGCAATTTGCAGAAATAATTGAAATGGTTGATGCATGCAGCTATAAATGTTATACCAAGTAAAATGTTGCTTTAAACGACTACTTTAAATGTGTGTTTTAATCGTGTCAAACTTGAGAAATATACAGATGATACAATGAAGATCCTTCATGTCTGTGGATAATCTTGAATGAATGATTTGTTTCAACCAATGAATAATAATAGAAGTTCCCAAACCGAATCAAATAAGGACATACTGACCACAGCCCTGCTACAAAGAATGTCTTTTGGTTGTATGTTTTTAAATCTGTTTCGGCAATAGAGCTAAAATGATCCTAACCTTTTCTATTGCTGTGGGATTACATTTTGGTTGACTGTTCAGTGTTAAATCATTGCTGTATTAACAGCATGTGGGCCTGAGAGGGGCTGGAGCCAACTCTCAGAGCTATGCAATCATTTCAACTAAGGGCTGAGACCCCTGAGGAACAGACACCCATTCAGAATGTTTTCCACTTTTTGCTTCCTACATCACCTTTTTTTAAAATGTCTATCATTTGTTCTTCCTAAATCCAAATTGATAATCTATATATAAATTAAAGTATTATCAATCAGAAATAATTAATAACATATCATATCAGAGATCCTTAAACAGATGTTTGATTGTCCCGCTTTCTAGTCTGAACCCTATTCGGGGTCAGCTGTACAGAGGTGAGGAGCCATGTGCCAGTTCCCACTGTGGTCCAACAGGGGGCAATCTTTAGTCAGCAAAAACACTGAATCATTAATTGTAACACCATACAATATTACAGGAAGACGTATATACACACACAAGGAGGAAAAACACATTTATTGTGTGTGTTTTGAGACCAATGTTTGATATCACTTTTATCAGATATCAAATCTACTGGTTTAGGTTTGATATCTGATCACACTGATGATGAAAAAGTGACGATAATGTAATATGTTTTTTTATTTGTCCTCTGTTGAATGCTGTACAGGAATGCTGATGGTGTGTGGATTCTCCTGTTTTTTATAACAGGACTGTATGAGATGAACTTGAAAGGCAAAAAGACAAGAAATGTTTTAGGCCTGATCTCATGTTTTTTTACGTACTGTATATAGCAATTCACTTTTTTCAAATAAAATGATTGCTCGTGTCAAATAGTTTGATTTATTCAGGAACAAAAACATACAGAAAGCAATCCTAAAGTTATTAAGGGAATCTCTTATATGATCAGATTCCAC
>NW_023339774.1:10261747-10263728 GCF_004916995.1 Morone saxatilis | reverse complement strand
ACTTAGTGACATAAAATTGCATAAAAGACCTAAACCAACAAATAAGTGTAGCCAAATACTGAGATAGCTTATTCCTCTGACATAGACCTCAACTGTTGTCCAAAAGCTATTTAAAACACATCAATGAGAGGTGTTGTTGACATGTACCAACATGGACACTGTAGTTAATTTTGATTTCATCCAACATACACTAAATAAACATATTAACAATGTAAATTGTAAAACTCCCTATTACTTCATCTGTGGTTGAAGTTAATCCCCAACAACGTAATATTTGCTAAAAACTGCAGTGCCTTGATATTTAAGGAAATATTAATATTTCTGACCTAATATAAAAAAACCTGTATATCTTCAGTGGGAACAAATGGGTGTCACTGACAGCCTGGGAACGTTGCAAAGTATTAAGAGACCGATTAACACGTTGTTGTTTTGGTCTTTTAACTGGATTTGCTGACGATAATTGTTAGAGAAATCAAATAAGTAAGAGAAGAAAAAGAAATAAAAGACATATATACAATATTGTCAGACATATCCTTCTAGTTATATAGACACACTTTCCAAATTTCTTGTTATAGAAGGAAGATAAGTAGCAACAACTATTCTAGAACTCATCAATGTAAAGGACCTTGCTCATGTGATGCACATTGGTCACCAACAGGGGGAAGCATTTCACTGTCACTGTCAGCCCAGAACTGACCCTTCTCTTATACACAGTTCACAATTCTTCTCATCCAGTCAACTGTAGTCATGAGCATCCTGGTTCTTGGTCCAGTTAAGGTGTCTGTCAGCGCAGTACTTCCTGAGTTTTAATGTTCCATCCCCAAAAACATCCTTGTGTTTGTCCACTGGTTTCTTGGACCATGCATCCTCCTGGGCACTTTAGCTACTCTATTAGTGTTTTTAATGTTCACAATGCATCAAATCTGCAGTATATCTTGTGTTTAACTGAAAATGCTCCGTTAGAATTGCACTGAGCATGCGTGTTGTGTGAAGCATCACACATTTTTTTGCAGACAGAACCATGGCAATGGCAGTGGGAGGGAGACAAAGACAGATGGACTGTGTGTGTGTATCCATGCATGTGTGATCGTGTGTCCGTGTGTGTGCACGCATGTGTTTTTGTATCGACGTGTGCTTTTGTCAACATGTGTGTGTGTGTGTGCCTCAACACAGATGTAGCAAGAATACTGCTGTTGCTCTTGCTGTACCCCTTTCATGAAGAAGGTAGCAGTGTGGCCTGGCAGCTGTTATACCGAAGGGGGGGGGGGGGTCGAGTTAATTCCAGGTGAAACATTTCCTGGGAAAAGCAGAAAACAGAAGAATTGCTGCATTTGTGACATTAAGAAATCTATGATGTCGAACAGAAAAGAACAAAACAAGACACAATAGAATCCATCAGAATAGAAAAGAATAGGATGTCCCCATAATCTGCTACAACAGAAAATTATCATTCGCTCTGCTCTTTGTCTCCCCTTTCCATACAGTTCCATAGGCGTAACATGTTATGGATGTAATCTCTAAGAGGATTCTCTCTGCTTGGTATCATGGTACATGTTAATTTCAGCTCTTTATGTTCCTTATTGAAACAGACCCAAGATCTCCCAGGCCTGCCAGCCAGCCAACCAGCCAGCCAACCGTCATCAATTCACCCCTAATCTCTCCCCCAAGTCCTTTTACAGCTAAATCCATTGTGTCGGTCATTGTCATCTGATCATGTGTGACCCTGGCAGCTTTATAGCTGGTGCTTGGCAGCGTAGCATTGACTTTTGACGTCCATCTACAGGCAGATATGGGGGTGGGGGGCGAGAAAGGGATTCAAATTTGCCTCCGTTTTAGTGAATTTAGGGTTGTAATTTTGCTTGATTACAATTATTTCGAAATTTCAAGAATGTCTAACATTCAGATTTCAGCTTTGGATGGAGCTGGAGCTGAAGAGACGGAGGAAATAGTGATCAAGGACATAGTATTTGTACTACTTACT
>NW_023339774.1:10259486-10261647 GCF_004916995.1 Morone saxatilis | reverse complement strand
CCCTCTCTCTCTCTCTCTCAGCACACGATGATGGATCATTCATAAACAAACTACAAACTAGCAGACAGCTGGCACGAACACACACTCATACAGCGGTGCTCTAACGCTGTGTTTCCGCACAGCTGCTCACATTATACCGATCCAGGCAGACACTCGTTCAGGGTTTCTAAAAGGGTTTTAAAGTCGCCTACCCAAACTCCAGATGAATCGCTATGGGCGCTGCCATATTGTCGGCACATGCAGGAAGTAGAGGAAGGGGAAGTCGGAAGTGACGTATTCGGATACGTTTTTCCCAGTGTGGTTAGGAGACAGCGATCTGAAAGCAAACTCCTTTAATTATGATTGAACAAGTATTTCATGAAATAAGTATATTTGATAAAAATACGTTGTATAGCCTTCTGTAATGAAATATATATATATATATATATATATTTATTTATTTATTTATTTATTTTTTTCACTATTCAAAATATAGTCCACTACACAGTGCTGCCTGTGCGAGTCAATGTTTTAATGTTATGGTTCATTGAGATCTTTGACCTCAACACGAGGTCAAAGATCCCCGCTTAAGGGTTTTTGAGCAGCTGAGAGTCTAAAGAGACGTTTTTTATTCAGATATTCAAATTTTATTTTAATTGTTTCCATAATTTCAGTTTTTTACACTTTCAGTTATACACCCAAACTTGGTCCTGGAGGCATTTTGGCCATGGTTCTAATCTGCACAACCGCAGAGTCAGCATTGCAAATCGAAACTCTTTTATCCCAAGGCAAGGAAAGTTTGTATATTTAATGTAATTTAAAACATAAAGAAAAACAGCATAAAAACATTAAATAAAATGAAAAAGAATAGAAATGTTAAAAGTTTAGAATAGAGGCGTAAATACATAGGAGCACAAAATGAGCATATCAGATTCAGTCAAAGCCATAAGCAGTTCCAGCTCTGTGGTGCACATAGTTAATGCTCCTCCATGTTTAGTTTGCAGTCTGGGAACAGTTAGCAACCCCTCTGCCTGATGACCTGAGAGACTGAGAGGGTTCAAAAGACAGTCAGAGGTGTATTTTGGTCCTAAGGGTAAAAATAAGTTAAATAAATTGCCTGATGCACTTCATTCTAAGCCAAATTACTACAAAGCCTTATGGTGGTGCCCCCATTTATGAACTGGTATTCCCTTGGACTTTATTTTAGAATATCATTATATTAGAAAGTCATTAGTATATACAGCACTCTTTCTCTCACACGCCCTGTGCACGTGCATTGAATTTGCATTGTGTATGTCAATATTAAACTGTGCAGAGGCATGACACGAGTGTGTGTCTATCCCCTCTCTCCCTCCTTACATACGTCCTCAATCATACTGGTGACATTTCCAGTCCCAGTATACAGGGGACGAAGAGGTGGGGGTGGTAGAGGGTCGGTCAGAGGTTTGAATTGCAAATCCGCTGCCTTCTGTTGGCGTCCAAGCCTTAGTAGGCCCTTCCCTGTCTACATTCATGTGTTAATGAGGAGTCAGTGCAGGGGCAGATAGACAGATCGAACAGGGGCCTGGCGGGGGGCGAGGGAAGAGTGAGGCGTGGATGAGGCGGCAGGCGGGAAAACGAGGGTGTCCTCTGATGGTGGAGGCCGCAGTGGCAGTCTAGAAAGATAATGAAGACATGATGTGTACCATTCGTGGTTGCAGCATCCTCACAAGTGAAAACAGACAGGGTGAGCCCAGTCGGAGGCAACACAGGCAGAAGATGGGGAGTGGGTGGGATTGTTATGGCTCTAAGTTTCCTGAGTTATCCTGGAATCACAGCAGCACTGCGTGTCACATCACATCTGCTAATCTGCTTTGACGTTCACCTAAAGCTGTGGATGGTACACTGCGCTTCCTCTGTTGTTCTTTTGATGGATTTCTTGTGCTTTCTTCAACCCTGTACATGTATCTGATAGGTGTACGCAAATAGTTGCAGTACTATTTAATATGATTCTTTGTTTTACAGGTGTAGATATTCAAATTTGATTTTGAAACAAGATGCTTTTGGGATATATATATATATATATATTTATATATATTACCAAGATGATGTGAAATAGCTGTTAACTTCAGCCTTTGTGGACAAAGATTGCTCAATAGAAATAGCTGTTAACTTCAGCCTTTGTGGACAAAGATTGCTCAAT
>NW_023339774.1:10256085-10259386 GCF_004916995.1 Morone saxatilis | reverse complement strand
AGGGAGAGAGAGAGAGGGAGAGAAAGAAAGAAAGAAAGAAAGACAGGGGGAGAGAGAGAGAGAGGGAGAGGGGGAGAGAGAGAGAGAGAGAGAGAGAGAGAACTGAACCAAACTAAAATGAGTATGACTGTTTTAACATCTCATTCTGCCCACGCTGCATTGTGCAGCCTGTCAAACATTAAACACTGTGAGATTATCTCACTCTTGACAGCAGCCAATATCCAGTCTCTAGTTTTGATTTGGTGTGATCCCTGAACAATAAAAACACTTAATATGACTGAAATAGACCGTGGGTGCCATATTTCCCTATAATTTCATAGAAAGGAACTGATATGTTACAGTCATTGATTTCAAAGATTTTAAATTTGTCTACAGGCAAGCATCAGTTTAACAAGTTGGTAGAAAAAAAACTCCCAATCATAAATTAATATTTTCTTAGCTTTAATGTATCAGTTTTTCCTGTCATTAAGACAAACTGCTCAATAATTCACGACTAAGATAAATTACTATTTCAGAACTTTGTCTTCATTTGACCAATATTTACTGTCTCTTCATAGTTGCAACCCATACAGCCTAATGGACAGGTGTGCTAAACATCACCATAAACTTATTGTGTCTTGTGAAAGAAATAAAAAACCATGCACACTGTCTCTTAACAGTGAACAACAGTTCTGTCTTCAGACATTTATCAGGTAAAATGAATACAAACAAGGAGCACCAGTAACAGAACATACAATTATTACACAATTACCTTCAGTTTTTTCTAGGAAACCTCCCCTGAAAGTTACAGACCTTCAGAATAAAGCATTACTTAAATGTCTGGAAAATCAATGGATCAATTCTTTCAGGGAATTAAATATCTGACAAGTACTTAATCGTACTGCAAAATTCTATAAAAATACAATATTGTCATAAAGCTGCCACGCTCAGTGATTTGTAAATTTGTCCACAATTGCTTCATGCAAGCAGAGATAGAAAAAAGGAATAACTGTAATGTAATGTCAAGAATGACAGTTGACAAATATAAAAACATTTACATTATATACAGATAAGTGACAATATAAAGGAAAAACAAACTTCCTAGTGTCTGGAATCACCTCCATTCTCCTATAGGTGTTCACATCATTTTCATTCTACAAACCATTCAGTGACCCTCCCCGTCCTGTATGAAAGCATCTGCATTTGTCATGTCCATTCACTCATTTATTCAGTTTTATTTGTCACCTGTCTTAATGGTTTCTTTCAAGACCCCTAGTTTTCCTTTTTCCCTTTGAGTAACGGAAACCAGGGATAAATAGGTTTTCTATATTTAATCCTGCAACCTGTTTTGGTCACTTAAATTTATGTGCGTTGTTTATCTGTAAAAGGTGTTTCTACCTTGATGGTGGAAACATAAGAATTTATCTACTTCTGACTTCTTTTTCTGTTATCTTAATGCTCCTCATGAGCGTTAATGGAAGTATTAAACAGCAGTATTTTTATTTACTAAAACTTTTACGTACTCTCAACTCTTCTAGACTTCATGTCATGTTAACAGGTAGAAGTTATTCCCGTATTAACAGTTATTCCTGTGTTGACAGTTATTCCTGTTTTAACAGTTATTCCTGTGTTGTGTGGAAAAACACCACAGTGTGCTTTTGTTTTTATAAAATTTGAAGTGTTGTTAGATGGCTGGTGATGGAAAGCCACAAAATCACTCTCCATTGATCTATCTGACTCTCTTTTGTCTAGTGGTGGAGCGGAGCTGCTTTTTAATGGTGTAAAGGAACATCATGTGACCCTTCCAAGCCAATCGGACCCCTGTGAGTATCACCTGTCTGTGCATGTGCATAACTGGTGTGTTTACAGACTGTGGTTACAAAATGTCAAATAGCAGCAGCTCAGGAAACCCAAGTATGAGAAATGTTCCTAATGAGTGTTTAGAATTGTCACTTAAAGGTCCTGCCCAGTGTTTATGCAGCCATTAGTCCGTTTACTGCAGATTATCATCTCGCCTGCCAAATGACAACTTTTTACTGCGACTTAAAAGTACAACTAGATGACGAGGTTCAGTGTGATGGATTACATATCAAGTTTGAAGCCCCGTCATATTGACGGTCACAATGTAGTGAAGTGAACGGAAACCAATCGCTTCCTTCCTGGCAGGTAGGATAAATGCTTTCAAAAATATAATATAGATTTAATTTAGAAACCAAATCATATTGTCGATCACTTTTTTAAAAACTTTATTAATTACGCCCCACAAACTATGTTTGTAACACTTGTTTATTTTCATCCCAAATTTGTCAGAACATTTTAAAATCTTTTAAAAATATCCTTGCATTGTATCTACTGATACAACACAACAGTGTTATAACAGGATGTTATAACTTCAGATTGACCTTAATTGATATTCCATGGATATCAGACATTTGAGTTCCATGTTTTGGTGGCACTATGCTAGTATCATACAACAGGAAAATCTGGCAACTAGAGTGGTCAGTATTTAATATGATTCAAGTGCTATTATATTTACCCATCACCAGCATTTAAAACAAATAAATATAAGCCTTATAATAGCTTTCCCTTTGCATTTGACACTGTTATAACACACAATGACTTTCTCCCACCAGCCATTATCCTCCCATCACGTTTCTTCTCTTCCTGTTCCTCCTTCCTTCCATCACCCTTTCTATCTGTGTTGCTTCCTGTTCTGCTTCCATCTGATCCTTTCTGCCTCTCTCACTTCAAACGTTGTCCACTTGTAATGCCGAGACGTCAGTTGGGATAGTAAAGGAAGTAAAGGGGGTAAAAGGGATGTTTTTCTTCTGTGGTTTGCAAAAGAGCGAGTCATTTTTTGTGTCTGAGGTCATTTTGGCTGACTTGGCGGGCATGTTCTCATTTCTGAATTCATAAAAACTTTTCCACCTCAGGATCCAAATTGATTAGATTTTATTTTGCTGAGGGATTCAGGTTCCTTCCTATGGGTCACTAAATTCAGCATGAAAGAGTCAAGGGAAAACCTGCCTGCAGCCCGATTTTACTCCCCGAACTCACCTCAGGACCCGGGCCATTGAGAAACTAAGGAGAGGAAAATTGAAGGCTGTAAATGGCAGTTGCCTAGAAGTTAAAATGTCTTGTGATTTTGTGTGTTTGTGTGTATGTGGGACAGAGAGAGAACAAATGAAAGAAATATGTGTCTTTGGTATTTGACGAAACAAAGGGTGTGCATCCATGGCGCTGATGTTACCACGACAACAAAAAGACAAAAGTTGACCAGAACAGGGAATGTCAGGCAGATATGACCTTGCTGCACCAGTCG
>NW_023339774.1:10255197-10255985 GCF_004916995.1 Morone saxatilis | reverse complement strand
CTCTCTCTCTCTCTCTGTCTCATACACACACTCATAACAAAACCCCCGTGGTCTAAGGATCACACAGTTTTTGCCCCTTGCATCAGCAGAAAGATGGATAGCTCATCCCCCCCTCACATGACCATCATAATCGCACAAAGACAGAAAAGCAAAAGGAGAAGAAAGGGGGGAAAAACTGCACGCACAAAAGAAAAAGCGGGCACGGTTTTGAATCGGCGTCAAAATGGCGCCTTTTCCCTCCCCTCCCTCCGTGTCTCCTTTCCACCCACGCAACACAGCTATCCCAAGATGCTTTAGGAGCCTGTGACGCATTTTCCCTCTCTCTTGTCCGTTTGCGCCCTCGTATTCCTTTTCCCCCTCTACCTGGACCACAAAGCGCCATCAAAAACCCTCACCTCTGTCCGTCTGTGCCGTTGTTCTTTCCTTTCACCTCTCTAACTGCTAATTATCTTTACATTGCCTTGCATTTTTTCATACACGTCTTTTGGGCTCAGACTGGATGATTTAAATGTGTGTAACCTTTACAAGAAAGCCATTAAAAGGGCAGCGCCTGATGACTGTTGCTGTTATAAAAATCTTAACTGATGAAACTTTGAATTATTATCGACCTGCCTATCGAGCCAAGACGGCCTGTTTATTTTCTATGTGCAACTTTTTACATGTTTGCGTGTGTGTGTGTGTTTAGGGGAAGGGAAATTAAAAAAAAAGAGAAAGCTCAAGATGAAGGAGAGAAAGAGGGGAGGAGAGTTTTTATGAGAGAATTAAAGAGAGTGTGAGTGAGTGAGTGA
>NW_023339774.1:10253747-10255136 GCF_004916995.1 Morone saxatilis | reverse complement strand
TGAGACGGAGAGAGCGAGAGAGAGCAAATGAAAGAGTAAATGGGGGGCGAGCGGATGAAAGAGCGAATAAGGGGTAATGGTGGAGAAAAATTACCAATAGTGAAAGGCAGAGAGAAGGAGAGCAAAGAAAGGAGTCACCACAAAGAAGGAGTTATGACTGCTGTAGTGATTAGTTCTGTTTTTAGCCCTGCAGAGGTGTAGGTCAATATTCACTACCTAGTACTCTACCTAGTGTGTGTGTGTGTGTGTTGCAAGGGGAGGTATTTGTCTTTTTTTTTATATGGAGGCCTGGAACCGTAGAAAACCAGCACTATCATTACACTACTGAGGTGGCCGACAGCACTGCAATTAACTTGAACGCCATTCACACTAGACATCTGGGTGCATGTGCAGTAACACACACACACACACACACACACACACACACACACACACACGCACCCGCTCTCACACACCTTTATACATCACATATCATCCACTCAAGTCTGTTGCTCTCATAGCCACAGTGACTGGGCTGGTGCCTCTAGAGATCCATGAATCTTTTATTGTCACAAGCTAAATGCCGCAAGTAGGTCTTTCTTTCTTTCTTTCATAACTTTGTGTTTTTTTTACGTTTTCTTCGTTTATATTTAATTTTATTGCATCTTCTGGGTATTTGTATTATGGGTTTTGTAAGCAAGCATTGGTTGACTAAGATGGCAGCACTGTCATTTCTGCAATTTTATAGATGAATATATATTAAACCTTGAACTTTTTAAGGCAACTCTTCCACAGATAAATAAAGAAACATTTTGTATGTATGTTGTATGTTTTGTGGAGCCATTGTGAAATTAAAAACACCAACAATTGTATTTTGGTGAATTTTTGGAAGATGTCTGACACCAAAGTCTCAGTAATTTTACAACATGCAGAATGTAAGCCCACATTCTATAAATCTAATACTATCTAAATTCCTTGAAATGTAAAATAAAATCCACATTTGGCCTTACTGTGAGCAGACAACATTTTTTCTCCTGCATTTTTCTGAATGTATTTCATGTAAAAAACTGTAGCCTTTGTACTGTTTTAACGTGATATTAGAGCTGCCTTTGGTCCAGCTGAACCCGGGGAATCCCTGCGTGGTTCGACGCCTACCTGCTTCGGCATCACAGCTCTCTTACACCTGGTTTGGGATGACTCGCTGTTGTCCTCATACCCTAGTATCTGCTCCATCCGCTGCTGCTCTCTCCTTCTCCTGCTCTCTTGTCATGTATTTGCTCTTTCTCCCTCTCCTATTTATTTACTTTCTCCTTGCACATTTCCGCCCCTCGTCTCCTCTGTTCTTCTGTTCCTGTATAAACTGGTCAAGGAGGCTGATACTGTACATTTTGATGGTGTGTGTGTGTGTGT
>NW_023339774.1:10252988-10253695 GCF_004916995.1 Morone saxatilis | reverse complement strand
AGAGACAGAGACAGAGAGAGATGGCTAGCAGAAATTGCAGTGCTGCTCTCAATGTTATCGCGAATCGTCCTTCTCCTGTACATTAAGTAGACAGCTGTGAACATACACACACAGCGCACACTCGAACACACAACCAGGAAATGCTCACAGGAAAATACTATATTTGTGTGTTTTGTGGCACGTGTCCATACTATTCCACTATTTTCCTATTTTTATAAGAAAACGTACAGTTTTGTAAGAAAAACACACCAAGCACTAATACACAGAGAACCAAATGCTCTTACACCACCTTGGATCTTAATGGTAACGGCCACCATAACTGTAATATATTCATTATTAGTTGTTTAGTGGGGATTTATCCTAAAAACTCTCTTTGTGGTTGCCTTTGTGGCTTTCTGTCAGCCAGTCTGAGTGAGGCTCAACCTATTGTTGAGACAAGGTCAATCTGATTGTTCGAGAGGTCAGACTCATAGAAAATTCAAGCATCGCTGATATTCAAGCTCAGGCAGTTTAATGTCCGACTCTAACAAAGAAAATTATTATTGCGAAATTGGATTTTCTGTTAATTTTTTTGGTCCTGCGCAGATTTTTAACTACAAAGTATGAGGCTTGGGAGAAATCTAATTGCATTTCTATTTTAAAAGAAATAGATGCATTTGGAAAATGTCTGGCTTAATATAATTTTAAAAAAATTATTTTAACCTTTA
>NW_023339774.1:10252743-10252965 GCF_004916995.1 Morone saxatilis | reverse complement strand
ATTACACATCACGCTGTGGAAAGTCTTTGTTTTCTAATCTGTTCAGTCGATTCTAGATTAATACACACAAATCATTCATTTTATTTCTCTCTAACCAAGGTGAACAATGTCGCTCTTGGCCATTGACATCAGTCAACCCTCCCCCCCATTTTCAGTGCCTTCTCCTTTCCCCGCTAACATACACATACACTCATAAATATACATGCACACAGACACACACAT
>NW_023339774.1:10244546-10252643 GCF_004916995.1 Morone saxatilis | reverse complement strand
TGTATGGGCTTTATATTTGTGTGTGTGTGTGTGTTTTCCAGGGGACGTGAAGCAGCTGCTGGTCTGGATCCAACGGAACCTGCTGAAGGAACGGCCCGAGCTCTTTGTCCAAGGAGACTCTGTGTGAGTGTGTGTGTGTGCACTTGACACACACTTGATCTGTGTACAACAAGATAACCTAAAAGGATATGTTATACATCACACCGCCACTGGAAAAAATAATCTTAACTGCCAAATATGATAAATAATATTAAATACATTTGCTATATTGAAAGCTCTTCTTTCAATATATGGAACATTCTAAAATATAACTTGAGTCGAGGAGCTTTCTGAAGTATTTTTTCCTTAAAACTGCTGAAATGCTGGAGGGAAAATGGTCTAGCCTTCAGGTTATGGGTTTCAGTTAGATGATTACTTGTGTGCAATTGTGTGTGTGCATGTGAGCTTGTGTGTTTATACCCACACACGTATGTATATATATATATGTGTGTGTGGGGGGGTCCAGGGCTCACAGCAGTCTTATAGGACTGGCTGACTTTTACAGCTGCCTTTGTGCAGGACTATTTATAGCTCCACCTAACCAATGAATGGAGAAAAAGCTGGCCTACCTATAAACCTTATAGATTAGATGTATGTGTGTTTGTGTGTGCTCTGTGTTGGCAGAACACAGAGTTTTTGAGCAAACCATCATCAAGATGTTTTCTTCATTATCTTTTAAAAAAGACATATGGATGCTGTTTGTGATTACAATTTACAATCCATACCTTTAAAAATATATATATTTTCATCCATTTCGACGCAGCCCTGTTTGTGTGTTTGTGTGTTTGTATCTGTGTGTGTGTGTGTGTGTGTGTGTGTAGCCACGTTTGTACTCACAGGTTCCTCTCACATTGCCCTTTCTCACTGACGTCATAGAGCATCCACAAGGTGGAGAGAAGCTCACTTGAACAGTATGAGAGGCATCAGTGTCTGTTCCAGGCATTATCTCGATATCCACATTACTCAGGTTCCTCTGTGGCCTTCACAAAAAAAAAAACCTGACACCGTACTAAATCTGCACCCATAGGTGCCTGTTGTTACCCTCCCCCATTACCCCCATTATCCTCTTTTGAAGGGTGGCGGTTTTATTTGTTTATTTATTTATTTCTTCTGTTATTTTTGGGCCCCCATTAATTTCTAGTGACAGTTTGTTTCCCCTCCACAATCTACTCTGTTACCTGAGTCTCTTATGTTTCTTTTATATTAAAAAAAAACATCATTACTATCAGTCCTTGTTGGCCAGAAAACTATCGGGGAATTTGTGATTGGTAATACAAGAGCTCTATGTATATTCGTAGATAGATCAGTTTCAATGGACAAATCTAGGAATTCTATACAGTGAAGTGATGAAAATTAAAACACAAGACTTGATTTTCTCTGCACTACGTTTACCTATATATTATATATATTATATATATTATATATATTTATGTCCTAAAAAAGATTTCAGTAAAAACAGCTAAATGTTTTTTTTTTTTTTAAATGTTACTTTCAGGTGTATTAATATATTTGTGTTTTTTATAAGCAAACTACATTACTGTGATTATAACCGTTAAAACACAGGCTGTTTCAATATATGGCTAAATTGGACAGGCTTACATTCAGAGGGAAAATAAAATCTCCTGCCTGAGAAAGCAATACATTTCTATTTCTCTTTTAAGTTAAGTTTGTATTGTGTCTTTTTTTTATTTTTATGTATCAGCGTTTTTCTGTGCATCTGTGAAGGCTTTCCTGATCTACCTGTTTGTGTCTTTTACACATATGTGTACGTGTGTTAGTGTCTGTGTTTTCCTTTGGGAAATGCGCAGACTCAAAACGATGTGTTTTCCCACAGGAGACCTGGGATTCTGGTGCTTATCAATGATGCAGACTGGGAGCTAATGGTGAGCACTGGGAGCCACGTTCACTGTCAGATGGTGTACAGAGTGTGCATGTGTTTCCAGCAGCTTGTAGAAAACATGCATTATTTTTATTTTAAGTTCTTTTAACCTATGTTGTCTGTTTTCAGGATGTACCATTATGGTGTGAAATGATTAAAGACCATGTATACAGCTTTATGTCTTCACATTTAGATCCCTATAACTGTTAAAAATGCTTGTGTGGACGTTTTGTGAGGACTGTCTGAGTGTGAAGGTTAGCCCTATATGTTCACTGAGATTGTTCATTTTCTCCGAGTCAGTTAATGTTTCATATCATTGGAAAGCAGCTGCAAGACAAGTTTGTCCTTGGGGTCTCATATCTGAACACATATTTACATGCACACACACAGTCTGAACGCTTCAATTTCTATCCACTGATTCAATTACAGGACGAAACACAGGATGTAAATTAAATGAAAAAGTTTGTCATTGATTGGACCCCAATGGTAACACAGGAGTAATACACATATTTGTATAAGTAAAGACAGATATTTCTGTGTGAATATTGAATATTTTTTGTATTTTCTAATCCTCAGGGGGAGCTGGACTACCAACTACAAGACCAAGACAATGTTGTGTTTATTTCTACTCTTCATGGAGGATAGAAAATGAAATGCGGAATATAAACATATCCTTAACATCTCTGTAACTGCCTTTTCACCACATCTTCTGTATTCTTCACTTTCTCCACCCCCCCCCGACACACACACACACACACATCTCAACAACACGTCACCCCATTGGACGCTGCGGATGTGTCAGCCTGCACCATGACATCTGAGGTGATTGATGTCAGTCTGGATGGTGGTTAGCAAAAATAAATAAACGTGGAAACTGTGAGACAGGAATTCTGTGGACCGGACAGGTTTAAAGGGCAGCCACGTGAAGCTCTGGTTGTACTGGTCAACCACCCAGGTGCAAGTGTAAATACCTACAGTTGGCGTGTAAACCTTCATCTCCCTGCATCTGCTCCTCCAACATGACTGAAAGACAGAATGACCTTATCGTGGGGTCCACAATGACCTTCTGTTCACCAGAATAAAAAAGAAAAAGTAACACTTTACTTGAGCCGCTAACAACATTTATTAACTTGTTTATAACAGATGTATTTGTAAGCAGATATAAGGACATTTTAAGTGTTTATNNAAGCTATATTTTATATGATTACAGCCGTCGATCATTATCTGTTTATACACCAATGGCCAGATATGGATGCTTCACATGTGGAGTTACAGTGGTTGACTTTTTTTTTCCTTATGTCGTTTCTTACATTTTCTGTGCTTACAAACTTACGCATTTATTAGCGTGGCAATAAACAATTCTTTAAATGTTTATGAATAGTGGCTAAGAAAAAATTAATTGGTGGAGGGTTCAAAGATTACAGGTGGTTACAGGAAAGGTTTTTTTTTTTTTTTTTTTTTTTTAGGTACTTGTATGTGATTGAAAAAATATATTTTGTTTATTATGTTTAATTCTTCTTATTGCTTCTGATATTTTCCCCCAACAAAATGAAAACAGATTAAACGCTTTTTAAAAAATAAACTGCCTATATCTGCTTTTATACTGTGAATTCTGAAATTTAAAAATATTTTTCCACATTAAAAAAAATTATTGTTTGTGGATTTCACTAACATTGACAGGATGGAATATTCTCTGTTATTAACACAGTAGAGAAATAACGATTTAAACATATATTTTATTTATGGAAATTTATTTTTAGCCTACTCTTTAATTTACAAAGAGTATTGCAATTTCAGTGAATCATCTGTAGTGAATTTCTATACTGTCGTCTATGTTATGATTTTCATTCTCCAATGTAAATATTATAAGTCCCAAACACCACATTGTGTGTTTCTACACTTTACAGTGTCACCATAAAGTCTAGGTTTGGCTGCAAGGAGCTCCAGCAGCCTGTACCGCACACAGAGGCCTGTAGCCAAACGCTTTTCTCAATTAAAATTTAACATCACGCTTCGATAATTCCTGGTGATAGCTTATATCTGATCGATTTAAGCCCAGCTCTGTGATCACACTGCAGTTTTAGGCTGATTAGACGAGACTTGAGGGAGATTTTACCGTCCTATAGCCTCGCTCAGCTGGAATATTCATAAGAAGTGGGGGGGGTGGAGGGCGTGTGTGTGTGTGAGTGCGTCGGTGGGTGAGTGGGTGGGGTGTGAACTACAGGACCACTGCGGGAGGTCGAGGTCTAGCCTCCGGGCTCCCCTCCCCTGAACGCCCGGGGCGACCTAAAACCTTTTCTCGGTTGTGGAGTCCGATTTGCAACGGGAAACCGAGCGATAATGGCCGGTAGAAAGGAAATGCTAATGAGGCTGCGAGGGGGTTAGAGAGGAGAAAATGTAGCACTGTGTCAGCTAGTGCAGGCCTGGGACACTGAGTGTGTGAGAGGGAGACTTTTACAGTGATGATATAGGACATTTTTCTGTGTGTATAGACTTTATAGGCCACCATTTAAAAAAAATAAATAAATAGAATTATTTGGCCCCAATATTAAGAACACAAAAGCTTTAAAAGTTTGTGTATAATCTTTTTAAATTGTATCTTCTATCCAGTGGTTAGTTTTCCATAATTTATGTGCAAATCAGCTTTACACCCACATTCTATTCCCTCTCACTTTCTACTGTCACAGAGCTATAGAGAGCACTCTAAATACTGGAGGTCCTCCATTACTCCTGCAGGGTTTGGACTATTACCTGGGCCTCCACGGGGGGTGTTGGGCTAAACCAGTGTCCCCCAGCCTGCACACACACACACTGACTGGCTGCAACAGGAGAGCTGGTGACGATGCTGCTGGTGAGTGAGTTGACTTGGCCTCACCATCACATCACACACACATAGGTCATAAGGACTCTGAACAGTCCAGGTTACAGCAGTGGGTGTAAAAAATAAAATAAAAAAGCGCATGTGATCACCAGTCTGTGGTAACACCGCCATAAAGTCAACACCAGCCAATAAAAATAAACTACAAGACTATGATTTTACATAATAGCATTTTATCGAGAAGGCTAACCGGAGGATTCTTCTGTAAAGTTTGTTTTTTTCTGTAACAAAAAAAAGAGCAAAACGAACATGCATCCCTGCATTAAAGTAAACATATATTTACTCCTAATATTTCAATAATGTTGACCAAATTGAAACCCATAATTAAACATGTAAGTGTATGTTCTTGTGTCATCTAAGATTGTTTACTAAATGCGATAAGAGAAAACATATTTTATTAAATAAATAAATAATAAATGAAGTGACACCTGCCTGCTTTCTTTTTTTATGCTAAAAGCAACTGTTTCCAGATTTACTCTCCATCGTGTTTTCCTATTGCACTCACAGGCTCCCATAGTTTCCTGCAGGGAATTCAGTGCTGAGGCTCAATGCATGTTATCTGAAAGTGGACAAAACACTGTAGTTAGAAATATATACAGCCCAAACTGCACAAACTAATGGAAACTAAGCTCACAGCCTACGAATAACTCATGATTAGAGGTATTTTTTTTGCATCTGTTTTTGCAAAATGTTACAAGACTCAGCTCTATAACATCACTACAGCCTTCTGATTGTTATTTTAAAAAAAGGATTTCTTGGTGGGAAACACACCCCTGTTATGCTGCTGTTGTTGTTGTTTTGTTGTTGACACGCAGAAAAAAAAAACGTGTGCATAAATCATGCATTTTTTTAAGAACAGGCTTCAGATATTAGAATATTTCGTATGCGGTTGTAATTTAGAGGAGATACCAATATTCTGTTGAAATTATTAAAGAGAAACAGTAGCAGAGACCAACAGAGTCATTTCACACAGAAGCATTTGTGCAAACGTGATGCACTGATCCCCTGGAATTAAGAAAGGTTAGCCTTCAATGTTCAACAACACACACGTTGGCTGTGTGATGTGTGTGTGTGTGTGTGTGTGTGTGTGTTTTAAATTAAATGATGGGTGTGTGAACAAAATTACAACGTTTTCTAAAAAAATAGATATTTGAAATAAGAAGTTATCTTTAAAAGGTCAAATATTTTATATATTTTTTGCATGGACAGTTAAAAACTTTCGCCGTTTTTATGTATTATTTTATTAAGATTAAAATGTGCTTAATTTGTAGGTGATTTATCGTTTTCAAAAAGAATAATTAGAATTGGTTTTAAGCAGCAAAATAATTCCATTTTAAAAAAAGGATGCAAAACGATAAAAACGTCCAACAATGGGCCAAAAAGTGTCCCACGTGATTTATCAGTGACGCTGTTTGGCTCCAGAGATTTGGCAGCTTCAGTCATCAGGCCTCTGCTGCTCTGTGTGTTTTCTGTTTGTACACCTTGGAACTGAACACACTGCCTTTGATTTTGTCTTAAAAAGCACTAAATGCGTTTTTAAAATTGTGTTTTAAGTAATATATCTGTGGTTAAGTGCCCTTTCTGTAGGATGCATTGTAGCTTTGCCTTAATAGGCTCTAAATATGCTCTTAATATATTAATAAATTATAAGGAATTATTTAAGAAACCGTTTTTTTAAAGCCAAATGTAGCTTTTAACGAAAACTTTCTTTTAATTTATTCTGTCTGCCTCGTTCATTTATATTTATTCTCCTCGTTCATGACTCCATGTGTCTGAGATGGTCCAGTTTTTTTTTTTTTTAGCTTTGCTCATCTCACCCACAACGTGCTTCTGTGCTGCATGCAGGCCTCACTCTGTGAGCACTCAACTTACTGCTTTATACTATTTGCCAAACACAGTCGATACATCAATGCTTCCAGTCGATATTTGCCATTTTAAACAAACAGTCTTGATTAGATCTTCGACGAAGTGTAAATACCAATCGGGCCAACCACAACGCACACCCCGAATAACACATTACATGAGGCAGAATAAGATTTCCTCCACTTTATTGGCCCAGTCCGGCGTCTTTTCCTCCATAAAATCCTAAATGTGTCTTGAATCTTACCTGAAATGAGACAGTTACAAAACAAAACGAGTCTAAAGGCCTTTCTATAGCCTTCTTTGTGGTTTGGAGGCCTACATTCTTGGTGTGGCGTTTGGCCAAAGACAGCAGTGATGAATGTGAGTCTGCAGCAACAGATGTCCATACACAATTCTTGGGGTTGAATTTGAGTTTACTCAAGAATTGCGTTTGGACAATCAGTCGCTAAAGACTCTGTGTATCCTCTGCCAAGATTTAAAAGGAGAAATTAAGCATTTGATTATTTAAATCACAAGTGTGCACGGGCAGTTATTGTATAGGCCCATGGCTGCACCTGCTACTGCTGCCCAAATGCCCTTTGACAGTATGATCTGCGTCTGACACTGAAAACTGTTTTCTTTCTCTTTTTTCTCTCTACAAGATAGGGGGTTGCAGCACTGTGCATTATTTTTTGACATTCTCAGCATTGCCTCGGATTTGCCTTTTTTTTCCTTTGAAAAGAATCAGCTTTCTCACGGAGCATTTCCAACAACTGAGCTGTTGCAGCAGAAAACTAGACCTCAAGATATTCTTTTGCGATGAAAAATATTCAAATGTAGCCTGTAGTTCAACTTTCCTCTAAACTAGTACATCCCAAAATGCTTGAGCACACTCTCTTGTTTAATGTAGAGGCTGATCCCCTCTCTGATCGCCACATTAGAGCATTAGAGGAAAGTCCATCCTTTTTTTTTTAGCAATTGTTTGATACTAAGGAGGCAATGTTGCAGCCACAATCACTTTGTGACTTTCTCCACTGCTGCTTGAAAGCATCCTATTTTCTAGTTTCTCTTACAGCTACCGTTATCTCTCCATGCCCTTACACTGGTTGCTACTTGCAAAGTTAAACCCCAAGTCTGTCCAGATCTCTGGGCCCTTAAGATGGCTGAATGGCCGTTGCATCTTTAAGTAAAATGTCATCTCCTTTTGGTTCACCGGAAAGTCTTAGTTTCAAAGTGTCTACAAAAAAGAAAGAAAAAAAAGAGGTGAAAAAGACAAGAATCAAAGCAGCTCAACTGGACTTTATTTCGTTTTTAAAGTCCGAGGTGAGAACGCAAAGAAAACGTTTCGCCATTTCTGCACCTGTGTACTGTCATCGATTTAGGGAAAGACTGTTCAGTTCTGGTGCCTCAGGATGCACAATGGCTTTCCACGGATGTTAAATCTAAAAAAAAAAAAAAA
>NW_023339774.1:10236067-10244446 GCF_004916995.1 Morone saxatilis | reverse complement strand
AAAAAAAAGAAAAAAAAAAAATCCCCTCCTATTTGAAGAAAGACACTTGGAGCGTTCGTGCTGTTTCCTCTCTGGTGTTTTATAGCTGGTGATGAAGCAGAAATGTTTTTTTTTGTTTGTTTGTTTTTTTAAAGAAAAAGGAAACCCCTTAGTTCCCGTTGGTGCGTCCTTGGTTCAGTTCCCACGACGTGCGTTCTCTCGGATCTCTCTGCTCCGTCCAAATGCCCCCCCAGCGAGCAGCGTCGGATGGTGACAAAAAGAGGCTGAGGAGCAGGAGAGAGGCAGCGGGCTTCGTGCACTCCGGACAGACGCTCCTGCCTCCCTTCCTTCCATCCTCTCTTTACGGGTCTCTCGGACTGACTGACTGACTGGATGGATGTCTCTCTGCCCTCCTGCCTTTTTCTTTTACGCTGCTCCAACAATAAACGCTGCGGCCGCGACGCAAGGCGGAGAGAGGAGTGGAGAAGGTCCTCGCTTGGTACTGAATTTGAATAACACCACGGGGTGATAAATGTCCATTGTACTGCTTAAGTAATGAATCTCCGCTGTCCTCTATGTCACACACACACACGCACACACACACACACAAACACACACACACGCCAGCAGCTGCGATGAGGGACCAGCAGCCCCTCTTAAAGACACAACAGCCCTATTTTCTACCCAAAAAGAGATTACAATCCCGACACTGTTTACTCTCTGACCGCACTGCATGACGTTTAGTGTTTGTCTTGTGCCCCCTCTCTTGTGTGAGCAAACTAGTGCAACGCTGTAACCAGGCACTTGGACATAAAGCGGTGCCTTCAGCGCAGCCATGTGCAGCCATTCTGCTGCAGAAAAGGGCAGCATACTGTAGGCCTGTGTGGCAAGTGTTGTCCGGAGTGACAGAAAATGAGTGGATTATATGACGCCCATGTGACAGGCGATTGATGGGGACAGGGGCTGCGTTGTCTTACATTTAAAATAACGATAAAATCCCACTTATAGTAGCTTTCATGCAAAAAGATGCAATAAAACAGCAAAAATAGTGCAAAACCCCTACGATCGTTTTGTATTGACTTAGCAATGCTTTGCACATCCTATTGCACTTTAAACTCCTTATATGTTGCACTTGTGCAGCTGTTTTTTTCCATTTATTTTAAAAGGTTAAATCTTTTAGCCCTCAAGCGCCCCTGGTATGAACTATGTGACCAATAAGATAATCAGTTGAAGTATTTTTACATGCCTTAAAAACAAAAGAACCAAATTAAAGAGCGTTTTGTCTGTGCATGCCCATATAGGCCTAACTGCATTTTAAGCAAACATCCTATCAACAGAGCTGGCACGCTCTTGTGGTCATGCGTAAAACGGTTGTATTAATGCCCCAGTGTGTGAGTATAATTCAAGAGGTAAGAAGTCTTGAGTGTCTCTCTCTATCAAGAAACTGGAATCTGAATCATGCCCATCCTCATGTCGTGCATATCAGCACTTTTGAATGCTGCGTCTGCGCTGCAGCTTTTTGATGCTTACAAACGCCTCCTCTCTCTCTCTCTCTCTAATAAATCATCCTGTCTGATCCCGCCCTGGGCGCAGGGGGTCCTCCTCTTTAAAGCTCAATCCGTTTTTTCCCTTTTCATCCTCCTGAAGAAGCAGAATTAACCTCTGCTGATCCACAGGGCCAGAGCCCCTCTCAGCCCCAGCCCGCCTCTCATTCATTCAGCCAGTCACTCATTCATTGCTCTTTTTTTGAGTGGTGAAAAGCAAATCCCTCCATCTCCACTCCTTTCTCTCTCCCTCTTTTTTGTCTTTTCATTCTCTGATTCTTCCAGAGGCGGGAAACCAGTAAGAAGTCAAGAGGGTCCACTTTCACTCTCACCTTGACATCCCTCACTTATGGCACTCAGGGTTTACTCTGGGTTATGGATCTGAGAAGTTTTGACACCCTCAGTTTATACTGTGAACCAGAACCACAGTGGAAATACTGTTGTAATGTTGTTGTTTTTTTTAATCTTGTGATCACATTAAAGATGCAGCAGGATGCAAGTTTGTTCTTTTGATCTAAATCTGTGTGGCAAAAACTGACAACTCAGCAAGTGATGCATACATGTCGGATCAGTTGCAGTATTACAAACTTTAGTTTAGTGGATGATAAACATTTCAATCTGCACATTAGTTTTCTGACAGCAAAATGTTAGAATATTAAAATACACTTTTCGCTTTAAGGTAAAAGTCTGAATCAAGTTTGACCCCTCAGTTCCTTTGGTTTGTGTTTTCTAAATTGTGTGTATTTAATTTGCTTCAGTTAGTGAGAAAACACAGCTGAATATGGACATCAACTTTGCAGTTTTAAAAAACCCAATCAAAACTATTATAGACTAAATAGCAACAAAAAAAAAAAAAATCAAACACAATCAACAATCTCCAGCTGTTGAATTAAGGCCTTTTAGCTCAGTAGCTTTCATGTTGGCTGTTAGTCTTGGTGGTGTATAGTAGGGGTGTGTGTGTACACACAGAAACAGTAGGGGACCGCTGCACTCTACGCAGGGGCCACTGTGCTTCCCTCCATTCACAAATCAATGTTTAACCCGCTGGCTAAAAGGCCTGGCAGGGGAGAGGGAGGCCCAGTCTGCGGGGTGGGCTATGAAACCATTCCATCGAGAGATGGAGAGGAGAGAGAGGACAAAGGGAACAGGGGAATCCTTAAAATAAACCTCCTCTGGTGAAGGCATTTCCTCCCTGCTGCTAGGGCATGGCTATAGAGGATGGAGCGCAGAGCAGAGAGGTTAGAGAGAGAGAGGCAACGCTGTGGCAGGGAATGTCATTGAAATTTATAGTGGGAGGCATGTTTAGGCAAGACAGGACACATAGAGTCAAATGGACAAAGAGGTACATTTGGGAAAAGAGTTTCGGAACAGGCTCAGTTCACAAACAAGTCCTTCATCTGCTGGAGCACTGATGTATTTTATTAAAAAGATCAACATGGGAGCAGCACTACACTAATTTCATCCTACAACCATGAAAAAAGTGGGATTAGTTCATTTGACATAGGCAGGAAATATGATGCACAACCAGGGGTTGAGACAGACGGAATAGCAGGAAGCCAATTACAGAGAGGCGTTGAAGTCTTAGGGCCGTGACACACAAGAGATACATTTTTAGCTTTCATTATAAACTAATTATGTGTGCCAGAGTCCAATAAGAACACGTTTTTTTTTTCTGTTTGCACATTCATTTACTTCTTGCATGTTACCAAGTTATAATTTTACTTATGGGTGAGTTTAACAATGTTCTTAATATCATAACCCCCATTTGTTTTATTGTCTGTTCTAACAGACAAGAGATTGCTTCAGGTGTTGTTAGGGGTCAAGGGGTTGACCTTGTGACCAGGCTTGACCAATGAAAGCACACTGCAAACATCAAAAACACACATGAGTGTGAGTGCAAAGAGCAAGTGTTTCTTGGTGTGACAAAAGTTGACTCATCAGAGATCAGGGATGTATTTAAAAGGCTGGATTGTAAAAGGGATCTTGAAGAATCACCAAGTGGTATAATGGCTAAGATTAAAAGATTAAAAAGAAAATTCTCATATAAATGCACAACAGAGTGTGTCCTGCTACTCTCTACTCAGGCCAATACACACTCCTGTTCCTCCTCTGCCACCACCACAACACACACACACACACTCCTTCCCCCCAAGCATGCCGCTGCCTAAACATTCCCCAGAATTCTTTGACAGTGGCTGCGCTGTTGCTTGGCAACGAGGCGACGGACAGCGTCATCCAGGGAGTAACAGAGAAGATGAGAAGCAGAGAAGTCTACACTAATCTCACCATTACTTTGTAGAGATCACGGGTGCTGGAGGGTGTTCACAAATATCCTGTAATTTGTTATTATTGTGTGAGTGTCTGCAAGATTTAAAGATACAAAAGTAATCCCACCTTTGATTAAGTGTGAAAGATTGAAGATTTTTTTGAGTTTTTAAAAGTTGAAAAAAGCTGAAATTCCTAAAGCATGCCTTTGCAATCGACATCTCTAAACTGGCTCTAAACTGTGGCACCATAAAAGTAGATGATGAGCTAAGGAGAATTTTTTTTTTCTGTTCAAAACCACTACTACTTCACTTTACACCAGACTGTAAGGCATCATACCTGCCATCATCTACTGTAAAATCAATTCACTGGGCAGGTATTTTATTAGACAACATTAAAATTGAATGCTTTTTTTTTTTTTTAAATCAAATCAAAAATTATAAATGTTTTGGTGATGTTGTGTTTCATATTCATGAGTGCAGATAATGCAATCATACCTGTATCACTGACCTCATAATCTCATTATTTCAGGCATTGCCGAAGCATTCGGTCTGAGCATCAGCTTCTTTGTGCTGACTAAGTGGTGCTGTGTAAAGACTGGTCTTGATGTACACAGGTCATTTTTTTTACAGAAGCAATTCTGTTTAAGTGCTTGAGTCAAACAGCAGTATTGGCCACCTGGGGTAAAAAAAAAAAAAAAAACATCAACGCCCAGCCCACTGGCCTGAAAGTCAATTTATCTATACTGCTGCCAGCTCCTCAACATCCCCACCTCACACTGTCAATTGTGACAAGAAACATGACGTCTGTAAGGTGACTTGAACATATTTTACACACACTGACTTGTCGCTTACTTAAATGTACAAAAACATTGTCACAGAAACACCTCTTGTTGGATAGGTTAGATCACTGAGATAAAGAGGAAACTCAACTAAAAATTGTGTTTCAACTAAATTATAATTCAATGTAATATAACTCTTTCATCAATGCAGCTAAATAGTGACAGTTTAGTGCAACAAAATGTGCACCTTAAAATCTCTTCTCCATTATCTGCTTAGTCACTAAAAGTAGATTTAAAAGATTTAAAGATTTGATTTTCTTGAAACTGTCTTAAAATGTTCCATAAACTCAAGTGGTCGTGGGTTTTCCTGAACCAACAGATGAATATATAATCACTCAGTTTAACATAAAACAAATAACTACAACTGCAGTTTACCAATAAGTAGATTGAGAAAAAAAAAGTAATTGATAGCAGTGCTGATTATCAACTGAACGGTAATTTATCGAAAGATGTAAATCATTCTATGGTTCCAGCATCTCACATGTGAAGTTCTGCTGCTTTTTATCATTGTGAAAGGAATACCACTGGGTTTTGGATGAGTCGATTATTCAAAAACAATAATCGAAATCATCATTATTGGAGTCACTATAGGTTTTCACCCTCTGTGCAAAGAAAACAATCACTGATTGGATATTTAGATAAAACACATGACTCCTTACATTGTGAAAACTTCACACCCCTGAGATACATGATGACATGGGAGGAGGCGAGCAGTCAGCGAGGCTGCTGTAGCTGCTGAGTAAGAGGGTATGTGCCACGGCTCAGACCCTGAGTGACAGGTATTGACCCACCCAGCCAAAAGACGTCTCTGTGGGAACGCTATTGATTATTGCCACAGCAATAAAGGTCCCGGAAGCTTGTGAGAATGTCACGACTCTCTGCTGCCTACCAGCCCCGGTCCCAACACACAAACACAAAGACAGAAACATTTTCACTTTGACACATCCTAACCTGCAGTCAGTCACTCTCTCACACTAACTAAAGTGTTCTGATTGGTTGAGATGTGCGTTTGTGTGAGTGTGACTGTGGATACATGCATCATGCAAGATAGTTTGGATTTATTTTGCTTGATGTTTAAGATATTTGTCAGTTAGATTTCTGCTGCCACTCCAGTGCAATGAGGTGAATGGGGTTAAATTTGTGGTGCTCGCAGCAATTACAAAGTTTTCCTGTGTTTAAAGAATCAGTGTCCCTGCTCCTCAGAATAATCTAATTAGAGAATTGTCTCTGAAAGTCACATTGCTCGGGCTCCCTGATAGCTCACATGGTAGAGCTGGCGCCCAATGTACCAAGGTTGATACCTTCCTGCTGCAGCCATGGGTTCCAATCCGACCTGTGGCCATTTACTGCGTGTCATCCCTCTCCTTGTCCATCTTCAGCTGTCCTTTCAAATAAAGACATAAAGCCCCCAAATATATATATATATATATACCAGAAAAGCACATTGCTTTGAATTTTCCAAATGTCCTTTAGAAACAAAACCCCATTAACCTGCATTGTATTAGGAAGGATGCAGACATCTCTGGGTTTGTTATTTCAAAACCTGCACAAATAAAACCAAAACAATCTGCATGGCATATACCACTAGAGGCTGCTAAGAAAATATGGGTTTTTTGTAATATAGGTGAACCAACCATTTAAGACACAGCACAAGTATATAGGCTTCAATAACTGCGGTTTATCCACTTTCTCTTTTCTCTTTTCCGTTTGTCTCCAGCAATCTGCTCAAAACAATGACGATTTTCTTTTTGTCTTTCTTTCTCACTCTTTCCTTCTCACACCCCCACACACAAACGCCATCTCCACCCTTGACCTCGCAGTGAAAAGTTAGTGCACCAGAGGTTGAACTCTCCCAGATCTGCCTCAGCCACAAATGCTGGGAAAGTGCCCCTGACATATGTATATGTGTGCATGCGAGTGTGTGTGAGCGTGGCAACACTTGGGGTGTCATGAATAGGAGAGATTTGACCCTCAACCTCCTGACCTGTCCACACAAACAGCCCCCTTTAACCCGGCTCCACTATTGTCAGCCATGACTGCCTTCGTTTATTCACAGAGCCCACCAAAAGAGTCAAAATTCATTATATACCACTTTGCTTATTATTTTCCACCCACATTTAGGCCTCTATGCCTCTCCTCATTTCTTCTCCTCTTTTTGCTTTTTTCACAGCCTCTGTCCTGTAGACCACAACTTCTGATCTTGAATTTTCACTTGAGTGCTGAGCTGAACACATTTCCATCTTTAAACTCAATATGGACTTACCTAACTCAATTTTCAGCTAAAAATGCCAAAATAAATTAATGCCTCACCTTAAATGCCAACAATTCTTTTGGGTAAATTAGCAGTTTTTAGCATTCACTAAAAATTTCACTTAAAATTATTTTTCCCAAACTGCTCCAATATTCATTACTTATTCTTAGAAAGTGAACGTGTTCTTCTTCTGACATAAGTGAGATTTAGATCTAACTGTGCATTATATATATACAGTATGAGTGTGGACATTGAACATGATTGAACATGATTTGACACTTTTTCTATCATTTAGAGAGTGATATTGTGTCTAATCTAATTAGATTAGATAATTCAAAGTCATTTTTGACAATGCTCTCTACAAACAAGTAATATGATTAAAACTCGGATATATCCAGTAATGAGCTTGAATCTTGTATTGCTTCATTTCTTTTGAACAGCCCTGACAACAGCTGTCAAAAGAGTTTCTCAAACTGGGCTCCAGGGGTTATTGAAGAGGTTCAAGGTGGTCCCCGGCAGGCAAACCTGAGCTGAACACTTGTGTTGATCCAATGTGTTAAGGAACACAATGGGAAGTGGGGACTGGAGATGCAGTGAAGTATATATCAGTTATGACCTCATTAGTGAGATACTATTAAATTAAAAGGAACCTACGTAAGATTGACAAATACCAGTGGATATTTATTTAAGGGAGTCCATTTTCCATCCATTTCTGGTTGGCATATTTCTTTTCTTTGTGACTGTGACTGCGACTGTGCCTTGTTCCTTTTGTAAGTGACCCAGAACACATTTAATCCCATGGCCTCATCTGTTCACAACTTTGAAAGTCACCCCATTCCTAAGTCCAGTGTGCCTGTCTTCTCCCACATCCTACACTCATGCATGGATTATATTGGAACCCAACCCAAATTCTGACCCTTTTATTTACTGAGGAACTAATCTCTGTTTTTTTAGCTCTTTCTCAACAATGGAAATCAACAGCACCTCTTCTCAGACCACTCAAGGCTAGAGGGCTGTGATAAATAAAGCCAGAGTGCAAATGTAAAATGACAAATTACAAGTTGTATTTAAAATGTCCTCGTGGCTGAATACCCGAAATTTGTCATGACTCCACTGACTCAGTGATGCCCCCCCCCCACCACCGCCAACATCCCAAGAATTCCAATGAATATTAGATTGTATGTCCGTCCCATTGATCATTGTTTCACAGATCAAGCCTCCGGTGTTTCCTACTTTAAACTCATTACTTAACCCTTCTTATGGGAGACTATACCCATGAGGCCCTGCTGCCACTGTGGCATTCCACCAGACTCCCCATGCTTCACACCACCCAACCCCACCTTTATAAACAAGAGCCTATTATCTTAAATCATTTGAAGGATTTAAGGTTATTTAATTTTCATTTACAGCCCAGGGTTGTTGTTCTCTTTATGCTATTCATAAAACAAACTAAATTTAAAAAATATTAACTGCAAAATTGATTATATATATATATATAT
>NW_023339774.1:10219806-10235967 GCF_004916995.1 Morone saxatilis | reverse complement strand
TTAAGTCTGGTGGTACAGTAGCGGAAGCTTCTGTAAGTTTCCTTAAGAAATACAGTCGTGTCTGCGCTTTCTTAACCAGTGTGGAGATGTGAAATGACCACTACAGGTTCTCTGTGATATTGATTCCCAGGAATCTGCAACTGTTCATCTGCTCCACCTCAGCTCCACTGATGTAAACAGGGGTGTGTGTCTTTGCCTCCTTTCCCCCTAAAATCAACAGTCAGCTTCTTGGTTTTGCTGAAGTTAAGCAGTAGGTCGGTCCACTCTGCAGCATTGTTGATTTCCTCCCCGATATGTCATATATGATAAGTCTCATCATTGTTTGAAATCTAGCTCATGATGGTGGTGTCATCTGCAAACTTCACAACAGAGTTGTCTCCATGTTGGGGGATGCAATAATGGGTGTACAGTGTGAACAGAAGGGGGCTGAGCACACAGCCCTGTGGGGCTCCAGTGTTGAGCACTAGAGTGGAAGAGGTGTGAGCACCAATCCGAGCTGTTTGGGGTCAGTTTGTGAGGTCCAATATCCAGTAGCAGAGTGCGGTAGTCAGGTTTACCAATACGTTTCATGTTTCACTGGGGAGATTGTGTTGAATGCTGAGCTGAAATCAACAAACAGAATTCTGATGTAGGTGTTATTTTTCATTATTATTTAAATATTTTTAAGTGTGTGACAACTGAGTGGATGGCAGTCGAGGTGATCCTTTTCCAAATGGTCTTTTCTTTCTAAAGTACAGTAAAGCGTGTGCGCTACACAGACTGTGTGAGGTAAGCAGCAAAAAAAAAAACCTCTGTTTCTTTTAAAACTCATCAACACAGCAGTCTATATACAGTAATGTGATAAACCAAGCGGTGAAATAAACACTCAGATCTTTTACTTAAGTGAAAGTATCAATACTACAGTGTAAAAATACTTATGTACTAGTGCATAAGTATTATCAGCATAATGTATTTAATAGGGATGCACCAATATATTGCCTTTTTCATATCGGCCTACTGGCAAATAAGATAATATTCACAGATATTAGTGGCTGATATTTATCTACTTATCTGTATCAATTTTGCAATGACTAAATGTTGTGGTATTAGTTATTCATATTTATATTATTGATATTGAAAAAATATAAGAACTGTCACAAATGACACGCAAACATGCAGACAGTTCAGTGCACGAAGACAGCGAGCGGCTGTTCAGCAGATGACTTTGTTACCTGGCACAAAAGGGTGAATGAAGAACAACAACAAAAAAACGTCAGTATCAACATCGGCTATCGGTCAAATTGTTATTTTAAATACTGTATCAGCACAGAATTTCCGTGCATCCCTAGTATTTAAAACATCAACTGCAGTCATTATGCAGAATGCCACCTTTTAACGTGTTATATTATTACAGAATTGGAGATAAGTTGTTGTGTACTTTAATATGGAACAATGCATCATATTTTCTAAATTGATCATATGTTTTGTATGTAGACTGGTATGATGTAAAGATACTTGTCTTGCCAAATAAAAAGTACCATTTATGGCTCTAAGTGCATAAAGTAACCCCAGCATTGTACTTGAGTGCTGTACTTAAGAAACTATAATTGGTTAACTGAAGAAAGCATGAGATCAAAGGCCTCAGACAGACACTCAGTTTGAGTAATGGGTCTTGGATCAAAACCTCCCTCTGCTGGTGAGTCTCTGAAACTGCTGCCAGAATAAACACACCAGAACATGTAGCCTACATGATGTACATTGTATTCTTCATGTTTTTTTTAATTTTACACTACACCAATATATCTCATCCAAATTGTATTTATAAACCTCAATATGAATGGAAACCCTTACACTGGAGTCTAAATGTCTGACCCATAAATTACACGTAAAGGGAGTAAAGAGCTGAACTACTATTGCTGACACAGTGTATTATCACTAGTTACTATCAGTGAATTTCCTTATATTTTACCCATTAACAGGTGATTTATCTATTGCAGAACCAGTGATAAGCGGATGTTTAGAGGGGTTTTCTGGCTGTATATTCCTGAAACATAGCTTCCCCACTATGTCACCATGCGTGTCTCCTGAGACTTACAAAGAACTCCAACCTGGCCAAATCACGCCTTCATCTTTGGATGGCGTTGTCAGACTTTTACTTGTGCCACGGGCCTAAAGCGGAAGCTGTAATTTAACCCTCTCTCGTGACAGGGTTTGGATTTGTTCTTGGAAAAAACAAGCCAGCTTGTACGATAAGGAGGGGGGGTTAAACATTTGGGAAAGCCCTGATTTTTTTTTTCTTTCTTGGACTGCTGACGCGTCCAGCGGCTACGTGCTGTGCCTTAGCACCGTGGATTTTCCTTATCCCTCCACCATGTTACTTCACTTTATACTTTTACTGGCCTTGGTTTTCCAGGCTGACTCCTACTTTTCGGAGGAAAAGTACCCGGAGGAGTCGAAAATGCAGCCTCCTACGGTGGTTATCGCTATCATAGCCAGGAACACTGCTCATTCCCTGCCGTACTACCTCGGAGCTCTGGAGAGACTCAACTACCCCAAAGATCGCATCTCTGTGTGGTGGGTTTTTTTGTTCCTTGCATGGACACTGTGGGCTGCATGCACTGCCAGGCTGTTTGTAGACGGCTCTGTTTTTTTTTTATCCGACGATTGCAGCCGTTCAAAAGGTCAATGGCATTTAAATTAGTTTGTGAAAGCAGCAGCGTCCTACCCCTCCCCTGTTCCCCTCTGCGCCTTTCACAGCACAGGCTGCCTTTCACTCTGCCACATTCATTTCCTACTGTGGACTGCATGACATTTTCTCTTCTGTGGAGTTACTTCTAACTGATACTCTTCCTGTGCTGTGATTTTATTATAAAATGTGTCTAACACTTGTGATTAAAACCCACAAACTGAGCTGTCCTCCAAGGGGTTTAGCAGGATGTGGCTCTGTGAGGTTACTTTATGTGTCATAAAGTTGCCCTGATCTCATCTAAAAGCTATTCTGCTTGTATTCAAAGTTTGATTTGAAGAAACCAAGAAGGAGAACATTAACTGTTGCAGCACAAAACAGAGCCCGATAATCATATAACACCACCAATGGGGAGTAATGGTGTAGCATTAAAAATGTGATGTGTGTTTTGCACAAAGGTGGTAAAGGTGCTGTAGGTGTTCACAGTAGTGTGTGCGTGTGTGTGTGCAGGATATGTCACTGTATAAAACACTTTATATCACAATATCAATATCATGATAAAGTACATTTTCTAAAAATCCATTGAGAAATTGTTCATGGATGAAAGAACTAGATAAGAGTGTGTTTTCAGCTAATTTAGCAAATTAAATACCTAGTAAATCAAAATACTTTATCTCGGTGCCAATGTGATATCCCGTTTTACTTTAAACATCCCACTAACTAGTGCCTCGTCCAATTTAATCCATGAATGACTAACGACTATATTTAGTATATTAAGGACACAGAGTTTATTGTTTTTGATAGAGGTGGAAACACGAATGTTGCAGTGGAAACTCTCAAGGCATGCAGAAAATGTTTGGATTTCACATATTTATCAAGCCTTAATTGGTAGACAAAGTTGACTTTCCTTTTTTTTTTAATTCCCAAAATAACCCTAATATTCATTTAACATGTACAATAATATTAACACTGGATCAATGACATGTATTATTGAAATTAAAGTTCTGAATCCAATGGTACCAATGTGATAAAACTCCATTATAGTGTTTGAGACACAGCCATTTCTGTAGCACACTGTATTTAGTCACTAGGGGTTACTCATTTTATCCAGTATCAGAGTGCATTATATGTCTCTTAGGTCTCCACAGTGGAAATACTGGACCAAGAAAAAACTGTTTTCTTTTTGAATCTATAGTGTAACAGTCCAGAAAATGTGTATATAAAAAGTTATAAAGATCGGAATTAAGCTATTATTCTAGAGCTGTTTCCTGTAAAATAAAAAGCAACCCCTAGTGACTAACAACTAAAAGTATCTTAAGAAAAATCTTGTGCTGTAGCCTCATACTTTTGACCTTTTTGAAAAATGTGTGCTTAATACTTTAAGTGCTGCAAAGGGAATTATGAAATTCCACATTAATGTGGACATGAATGGGTTAGTGATGCTCTTCAAAGTGGTGACCATCTTCTCTTTTAAATGAAGCTTTCTCAGAAATTGTTCTGTGAGAGAAGAGATCCAAAGCATATTTCAGAGGACTATATGCAGTAACAGTGTGCTGTGAACTGTAGGCTGCACCACTGAATCAACTGAGTGTGCTTAAAGATGTAAGAAAATGCAACTCAATCACAGACATGAGACTAGTTATTATTTGTAAATATTTGTTGGGATTCACTTTTAAACATATCAGTTCTTTGGTCAGGTCATGTATTTTAACAATCTGCTTTCTCTCTGTGCTCCTCAGGGCGGCCACAGATCACAACTCGGATAACACCACAGCCATACTGAAAGAGTGGCTTACTGTCATGCAGAAATATTACCATTATGTTGAGTGGAGACCTATGGACCAGCCCACGTAAGTCCAACTATATTTAATTTATTGAACTTTATTTACAGTTGTGATCCGGGCACACATCCTGTCCTGATCCTGTTGGTCTAAGCAAACTTAGCTAGCCAGGACACTTCATTGGGTGCATTAATATGAAGGATGAGACAGGAGTAAGTCTGCATTTTGTCTTTTATTTCATCAGGATCACAATCAGATTCCCTGAAGCGCGATTCTGTTGGCAATGAGTTGAATTTATCAACTGGGGGTAACCAAATAAATGTGCAAATGGTCCAAAACGGCACTTTAAGCACTGCTCTTGCCCGTGCAGTCTTTTGTGAAGTTTATTAACACACCTTAATAGTCTCTTAGACTGTAGTTCATTTATTAGTCATGGTGGAGCCACTGTATTGCCTACAGTTAACTCTCATTTTCACTTAACATAATCAGGAATGATGCAGCACGCCTCTGCTTGTCCATACGCGTAACTCTGTACATCTGTTTGAGCTGAAGAGGCCATTAGTGGAAATTATTTGTGTATGTCAGTTATACAGTTGGAGTGAACTAATCTGCTTATCACTGAACTCTATAGGCTGTCAGTCTAGCTGTATTTTAAGCTGTGTATAGAATATATATAAACGATTCATAGCATTTATTTGGGTGAATAAATTCACCCCATATTTTCTTTAAGAGTTGCTAAAACCTCTTAACTTATTTAGGAAAGGTACAGTAAAATCAGTACGGCAATAAACTGTAATGTCTGTTGTGTCCCTCTATCTTAGGTCCTATGCAGGAGAGTTGGGTCCTAAGCATTGGCCCAACAGCAGATATGAGTATGTGATGAAGCTGAAGCAGGCAGTGCTCAACTTTGCCAGGAAACGCTGGGCTGATTACATCCTGGTAAATAATAAAAGAATCATTCTTGTGACAGCAGTTTAAGATTCATATCAGGCCCCTTCTCTTGATTTATCTGATGCGATTTGTTCCCTATTTGCTGCAGTTGCTCCAGCCTAGAAAAGATTTTGGCACTGATTGTTCCAGAGACATAACACCACAGTCACTCTCCTGTTTTTTCCTCTCTTTCCTTTGTCCCCTCTGTCTCTCTGTTTCAGTACGCTGACACAGATAATATCCTCACCAACCCAGATACCCTCAATCTGCTGATAGCAGAGAACAAGTCAGTCATTGCTCCCATGCTAGACTCTCAGGGAGCGTACTCCAACTACTGGTGTGGAATCACTCCACAGGTGAGTGTGAACCTGATAGTGATCAATCATCCACTGAAAGGGAAATACATGCGAACAACTGTGCTCAATCATTACTGAGTTGCATACATTATGGACTAGAAAATAACCTCTTTAGCAAAAACACCCCCCTAAGAAGATATTAGTTTTTTTAATGTATAGGGCAGAAAATTCACAGAACCGAGATTAAAGGTTGTGTTACAAGTAACCGCAGTTGCTCTTCTGATATTTCTCTATGAGTGCCCTCTACACATCCTAATCCATCTCTCTCAGGGATATTATCGTCGAACAGCAGAGTATTTCCCCACCCGTCACCGTCACAGACTGGGCTGCTTCCCCGTGCCCATGGTCCACTCCACCTTGCTACTGGATTTAAGGAAGGAAGGCATGAAGAAGCTGGCCTTCTTCCCTCCTCATGCGGACTACTCGTGGCCCTACGACGACATCATCGTGTTCGCCTTCTCTTGCCGAGCTGCAGGTTCGTCAGCACTTGCTTGTGATTATGTTTTTTGTAATCGCAACCACTTAAAAGATGGGGAGAACAAGACAAGTAATAGGGTTTACTTAAATGTCTCATTCATTCATTCATTCATTCATTCATTCATTCATTCATTGATTAATTTTTTAAATCCTATTTAGAGATACAGATGTATTTGTGTAACAAGGAGCGCTACGGCTACCTGAACGTCCCAGCCAAACCTCACCACTCCTTGGAAGATGATCGCCTCAACTTTGTCCATGTCCATCTTGAGTCCATGAGTAAGAGCAGGCTGTATTCTCTATTTTAATATTAATAAAGACAAATACTGACAGAGAATAAAAACAAACCAAACTGATAACACAGACTGAAAAATATACGAAAAACAGCATTCACTATGTTGTGTTGGTTCAGCTTTATTCACATATATGTTAAAAGCTCTCTTCTATATTTTGTTCCCTCTTTGTCAAACAGTTGATGGTCCTCCAATGCAGCCCTCACGCTTTGTCCATGCGATCCCAAAGCAGAGAGACCTCATGGGCTTTGATGAAGTAAGATACACCCCATTGTTTTTCCAGTTGGGATGTAGCTCTGTTTCAGAGTTATTTCTGATATATTAATATAATGTATACATATATTAGATATTTCTAGACCAACATGGTAGTCTCAGCATCTGTGAAAAAAACATTGTACCCTAACATCTCAACTTTGAGGTCTAAAATGATTATGGCTATCTGTTTTGACTTACTTACCCTGACTCTTGAATGGCATTAATCAGAATCCTGGTGTTGTGCCTTACTTGTCTTCACATCTGCTTTCCATTTAATTTTTAAAGTCACACAAGGGACTATTAAATAATGAAAGCATGAAAGAAATCAACTTTCAGGCTGTTTCCATCATTCAGAAGTGAGAATTACATTTTTACAGAAAATAAAGTGCAGACTATAGACTTGTTTACAGAAGTCAAAGATTGGAGTTAATGATTTCAGTTTTGATGTGTTAAATAATCATTGTCCTCGTCTCCTCAGATATATCTGATTAATCTGCGACGTCGTCCTGACCGTAGAGAGCGGATGTTATTCTCTCTGAATGAGCTGGAGATTGACGTCAAGGTGGTGGACGCTGTGGATGGAAAGTGAGTACACTCACAGGGAAAGAGCACTCAACTGGCTTAGTATGTTGTTGAGTGTTTCTGTTTTTCCATGAGAAAGAGATAAAAAAATGAATGCCAGAATAGCAGATACTGACAGAAACTGTAGATTGGAGAATGGTTGGTGGAAGGAAAAAAAATATCTTCAGAAATGTAGATGCATCATGGTTTTGTTTAATTCATGGTATATAATATGTGTGTGTGTGTGTGTGTGTGTGTGCGCAGTGCACTGAACAGTAGTGACATTAAGATCCTGGGTGTCGACCTGCTGCCGGGCTATTATGACCCGTTCTCTGGACGCACCCTAACCAAAGGAGAGGTGGGCTGCTTCCTCAGCCACTTCTACATCTGGAAGGAGGTGAGAAGACACTCACACTATACATTATACATTATATATACATGAAAGTCGTTATTGGCATGACTAATTAACATCCTATACCATGTTTGTTTAATATGTACAAAAACTGAAATGTAAGAACGATAATTCACCCAGCCAGGCTAGCTTTTTGCTTTTTGTGCTAAGCTAACCGGCTGCTGGCTGCACTCTTACATGAGAGAACAATGGCGTTCTGGTCTACAGTTGGGGTTGGAGTTGTTATTTATCTTAATCTGTTTATCAAAACCATCCAAATCCCTTTAAAAATGTATTTAGGTACTCTGTTTGAGGCGATGGGAGTTTAGTGATGGGAGACAATTTAGAGACAATTTATCAATTAAAAAAATTAAAAAATGTTTTATTGTATTCACTGCAGCAGTTTTAAGTATAAATAAATAAATAAACTTAATTTTAAATACTGATATTTATAGAACCAAAACTCAAAATTGTTTCCCTTGCTATTAAAAAAAGAGGAGATCTGGAACTGGTCTAGAACTGGACCCTTTTTAAGTCTCACCCCTCTTTGTCACTGTCCCATCTTTTCTTTCCCCATCAGTTTAGTTTTCAAAAACAAAATCTTGAATGTTTTGTTTTTTTCTCTTTATGCCTTAACCATCAACACATGTTTGTCCTTCTCCTCCTCAGATGGTGGACATGCAGATGGACAAGGCGCTGGTATTTGAGGACGACGTTCGCTTCCAGGCTAACTTTAAACGGCGAGTCCTCAGACTGATGGAGGAGATCGAGAAAGTAGAGCTGGACTGGGACATCATGTAAGAGGGACACATTTTATTCACGTGGTTCTTGTTTTAAAAGGATTTAGGCTAATGTTGAGGGTTAGGCAGGGATGGGTAAGGTCAGGTTAAGGCAAGACAGCATCGTTAAAAGTATGTTGTGTGTATGTGTGGTGACGAATGGGGTCAGAAGTCAGAAGGAAAAATTCCCGTGCAGGAATGCACATCATTCATATGTGCACAGGCGTTTCTGTGATGAAGGTTTCCACAGGACAAAGAAACAAATGTTTCTAATTGAAATCATACTGGAATGAGTAGACAAAACTTCAGGCACACAATGAAAGCCGTCTCTATCATTCTTTTTTGTGTGCATTGTGGTTGCCGTATCTCTCTGAAAATGGTTGGACACATGCAGAACAAATGCTGCAAAAAAACCCCAATGCTTTAAAAATGATTTCCAACCCATATGGCTGCAAAGAAAAGCAACACTAGAACAGTACCCAGATGTTTTTGGACACTGCCTCTTTTCTTTCTTTTTCTTTCCTTTTTAGATTTGCATATATTTTCTCTTTTATTGTCTTTATTTCATCTGTATTTTTATTTTTCTCATATTTATTGTTATGTACCAATATACCAAGGCAGATGTCTTGTATGTGAAAACCTAAAACTGTTTCTAATTCTTCTTCCTTATAGTTTGTGTCCTTCATCCTCTCTTATTTCTCTTTGTGGCTAAAGATACTTGGGCAGGAAGCAGGTGAATCCTGGAAAGGAGGAGGCAGTGGAGAACGTTCGCAACTTGGTGGTGGCTGACTACTCGTACTGGACTCTGTCCTATGCCATCTCCCTGCAGGGAGCCCAGAAACTGCTCAACGCTGAGCCACTTTCCAAGATGCTGCCTGTCGATGAATTCCTCCCCATCATGTATGACAAACATCCCAAGTATGTATGACAACACTGAATCTAGTCACTCGTTGCACTTGCACGCATTCACACTCATACTTTTATTGTTTTAATCTTTGATCTTGATGAATATTTTGGTGAAATTATATGATTGATGATATGTTTCCTATCAGTCATTTTCACATTCCTTGACTTCTGTGACAAAACTCTTTCAGCACTCTACAACTTCCTTGTGCTGCCACATCTATAAAGCTAAAGCTGACCTCACAATTGCTCCAAACATTCTTTCCTATAGTTGCCCAAACGTGCATACATGCTATGTATTTAGCCTAGTTTTTTTTGTGGCGTTAGTAGATTAAAGAACTATAGTAAAGTCTGTGGTTTACTTCTCGTTTTTGGCCATAATCTCTATTCTTGTCAGTTTAATATGCAGTCTCTGTCGAGCTGAATTAGAACACCACATTTCAAAGTAGGTCTTTAAGCTTTCTGAATATTTTTCTTTTTATGATGTACAGGTTTCATGGCAGCATCTCTTTCTGGGATTGATTGTCTGGATTTTGGGCAATGTGGATTGTCACTTTTTTAGGTGCAGTGTGGTTGCCAGAGGGGATTCAGATGTGTTTGTGGCAGACTTGTGCTGAACTGTTATAAAACTAGCATTTCCTTTAATGTTTTTAGTCACGCTATTGGTATGGGTTGACGGATGGGAATGTTGGCTGGTCTGACGGTCATTCCATCACTTTGGTCCAGACTGAAATACCTCAGCAACTATTGGATGAAATTTTGTACAGACAGTCATAGTGCCCAGAGGATGAATCCCAGTGAACTTTGGTGAGGTTCACATTTTTGTCTTTTAGTGACAGCTGTTAGATAGTTCGCCAAGTTAAGTCAAATTTAAATGATATAGCCCCAAATCACAATTCCAGGGGGCTTTACAATCTGTACAACATCCTGTCCTTAGACCCTCAATTCGGGTGAGAAAAAACACCCCAATGTAAAATGTAAGAAACCTGAGGACGAGCCACAGAGGAGGGAGACATGCCATAGACGCTACATGTACAGAACAAACCAACAAAATCACATTATATACAAATATTGATGACAGTATTTCTGACACATGAAGATTATAAAATATATGTGAATAATATGGGTGCAGGAGGACGCTGAACAACTTCAGGTGTCACCAAATAGGTAGAACCTAGGCCACACGACCTCTCAGCCATGGAGACTTGGACAAGGACCACAAACACAGTAGAGACAGCACAGTATTCACACAGATATGAGACCAGGCCCGCCCACAGAAATGGCTGGGCCCCTTAAAAGGTTGAGTGAATGAGCCGTCCCGATATATGCTCTCTCTCTTGCTCCTATGTATCATGAGTATTGCTGCCCCCCCCCCAGCGGTTGGGCCCCAGAAAACCTTGCAATGAAATTTGGAACAAACATGGCTCTAGACTCTTGTTTACTTTTTTCAATTGTTTGGCTGCAATTATGTAACCCTGACCCCACTTCTAACCCTAATATCCCTCACATTAGCTCTAACCTAACGACTTTTCTCATCATCCCACACTTACAATCTAGCAGAGTAACTGAGACACACATGGTGCTGACTGTAGGAGATGAAATGCACCTTGAGCTGAAGGGCCTGCAAACCAGAAAGCCTCGCAGTGTCTGTGTGCTCCGTCATGTGTGGAAAACTGGCTTACAGCCAACCCACTTTCTCTGTTCTCTCTCTCTCTTTCTCTCTCACCTCTGTGATTCTAATTCGATATGCTTGACTGGCCTGCTAAGAATGCACAATGACCGCGCACCGCACATTGGTCCTGCTGTTGCCCTTCATGCTAAGAGTAACCAAACTGTTTATGAAAATCAGCCTCTGTCTCCATCTCTTGTCAAATCAGTGTATTTCAAATACATCACAAAATGTCACTGGTATTAATGATTCACACTGAATTGTAGGAAAACCTTTAACTCTTTAACAGTTTTCCATACAGAAGAGGTTATATCTTGTGTTTAAGTCTCAAATCAAATCAAATCTACATAATCTCTATCACTGTTCCCTCTTTGCAGCGAGGACTACAAGTCCCATTTCCCCAACAGGAACTTACAAGCCTTCAGTACACGCCCCCTTCTGGTCCAACCGTGTCACTACGCTGGTGACGCCCAGTGGGTGAGTGACACAGAGACATCCACTCTGTGGGATGATGACTCTGTACGCACTGATTGGAGGGGTTCCCATAAAACCCTGAAAGGGGCCGCGCCGTCCCCAGACATGCTGTCAGCGGCCTACAAGGATGAACTTTAGCTCAAATAAGACGTAGCCGTGGAGAACCTGCAGGTCAAAAGGCCACGAGGTCAGAGAGACAGGCGTCGGGAAGAGAAAGTGTTCTCAGACTTTATTTCAGTCCACTCTGTGTCGTACTGCTGACATGCTCAGTGTGATTTAAACTGGACTCCCAAGCATGTAAGCAAGTGTAAGGCACAATATTATTTTTGGGGGGAAACAATATGAGGGACCGTGTGAATTGAGTCTGTTTGTAAAGACATTTAAAACAATGGGTGTTTTCAATACTAGTACCGATGTCTTAGCAATTCAAATGCTTGTATTTGCACAGTAGATTATTCTTAAGAACAATCCATACTTATGATTTTTTTACTTTATTCAGACCTTTTTTTCTTCATTATGTTTAAGTTTAAACTGTTTGGTATGACAAGTTTCACATTCACAAGTTGAATGCTGACCGAGGCTCCAGTAGCTGCACTGTTCAAAACTCCTGGCAAGTCTGGACAAAGGTCTGATATTGTTATTGCTATTATTTCTCTATCGGTACAACTGTCTGTTCACTTCTCCATTTGTGAATGTCTTCCATTGGGACTGTAAAGAGATACATTTGTATTAAACAAAAAGCTAGACTGACCCTAATTAATGTTTCCATTGGCTTTAAAGCTGATGTACCTCATGGTTTCTAGGGACAGTATCAGACTGTTTCAGCGGTACCAGATTGTATTCAGGAAATATTTTGTTAGTGAAACTAACACATTGAATGTTTGCATTTGAATGATTTAATCTTCTTTAAAATGTTAAGTCATCCATAGATTAACTGAAAAAACATTGACTCATTAGACAATAGGGTTGGGTGATATATATCCGCTATCTCCAGTCCATCACCAGTTGTCTTTTGTTTTGGGTTTTTTTGGGCCAATTTTTAGGGCAATTTTTGTCATTTTATTAATGGTCTGCCTCCAAAGAATATTTTCACAATGAACTGCGGGTTTATTTCGACTAGTTTGACGGCAGGGAATACATTAACAAGGTAAATCACAGAGGCTCCAACCAGGCGCAGCACACATGCATGTGCGAATTTATCGGCAATTACCGGTTGTTTGACTGGCGGTGGCCAGTTGGAAAAACATATCGCCCAACCCTGTTAGACAATCTTCTACTCTATGGCTGTGTTTTGATGTATTTTACATTTAGCCTGAGAAATTGAAAGCTCAGATTTTGTATAATTCTACTGCCACCAGGTCAATGCTTATACTCTGGCTCTTTTAATGTTATGTTTTCTGAAGTATCAAACTGTGTTCTATGTATTTAGAAAACTAAATGATATTCTTTAGATGAAACCACAAAATGTTTAGACTCTAACATATCTGACTTAACTGTTATGTATCTTAAAAAGCAGTTCACATTATCCAAACCTAAAAAATGTTTCACATGTCAAAGTAATGTTTGAATTGAAAGTACATATGCTTGGCACTATGATACTGCACAATTACTTGAGAGGTCAGCAGACTACTTTAGACACGCTCCTTAGAAATAAACAGCTGATTTTGGGAGTGCTCAAATATTTGTATAAAATAAATGCAGCATGTTGAGCTGTGAATTCCACTTGTACATCTAAGAGGGTAACTTTGGTCCACTTGGTGTCAAACATTCATCCAGTCTTAAGTCAGTAAAAGCCATATTAAAACACAGCCTTTTTGTAGCATCACTGAGATCCTTAAATCTAAGAATGTGTTGACACGTCTGCACAGGGTTGCAATGCAAGTAAATGATGTTGTAAATCTGATGTCCCTCATTGATTTAAATCACGATGATCAATTTACACTAAACTTATATTACATTCGTCTGTCTTCATAAGCATTCATTCATTCATTTTCTGTCTGTTATTATGAGTGTTGCTTTTCCTTCATATGTCTTAATTTATTTGTCAAGTCTTTTTTCAGATGTGGCTGATGGATGAGTCACACAACATAATGTAAAGCAAACTATCAAAGTGCAATGGATTTTCTGCCAAAAGCTTCTGCGTGTGTGACTTTGAGCAATAAATTTGTATTCAGATGAAAAATGTACAGCAAACTTTTCAAACTTTAATAAAAAAAATTGATTTTATACTTTTTTGTCAGTGACTCAATGTGGTTATGTGTTTAATAAAGCAAACTTTCTGTGGATAGAAAAGTATGTAGGTATAGTTATTTGGAAAAAGTACTCCCAGATGTTGTACTTACAAAAATCCACCACAAGGGGGTATAATATAATTTGAAATGCAATAACCAGGTGGACCAGGCAGGGTACAAGTGTTTGGCTTGCATGGATGTCTTTGGAAACACAGTTGCAGGTTTCCATATTACTAATATTTCTACATTTTGTGAAACTTTAAAAATGTAATAAAACAATGAAACAAAACTAAATATTTACTACACATATTTATGGTACAACCCCACTTCTATGGAAGCCCATTTCTGCCAATATAATGAGGGAAAAAAGGATTCTGTAAGTCATTATAATGAGAAACTTTCTCAAAATATTGACTTAGTATATCAAAATAATGACATGGTAGTTGATGAGTTGATGTTAACTTACACCCACAATCTAGCCAATAGCTATAACCATTAAGATATATGATGGCTCTGGCTATAAGAGCTGGCTCCTTTTGACGGAATAATTGCGTTTACTTTAGCACACAGCTACAAGTTTTGGTTTAATTGAAGCCAGTAAAACCACAGCTAAGCTACTCAGAAGCTAACTAAGTAACACAAATCCTGAAAAAATTATTACACAAGAATTTCACCAGAAGAAGAAAATCTAAAGCACAAAAACAAACAACAACGAAACTGCATGACTAAAACCAGATTACCTAACTAAGCATAATTGCTCTTGGAATAGAAATGATGGTCAATGTGTCAATTTATTTATTTCACTGTTTTAAAGGATTAGGCTGGTAATATCCTATATTTTGCATAACACATGCCATAAAAAGACCAAAACTAACAATGCATGTATCTCACTAACTACTACTGTGTGTGTATCCAAAGCCTGATCTTATTCCTCTGTGCCACAGAAGCTCCATTATTGTCCAAAAACACCTCGTTGCACTGACATGTTCCTTCATTACCGTGAACGCACACACTGTAGTTTATTTAGACTCAATCACACATACACTACCCTGATGCCCAAATACTCACTAAAACACCAAATGTGAATTAATCCTGAAAGGTGAGTCCACAACAAATACACAATTTCTTCCTATTTGCTCAACATTTAATTAAAACCTTAAAACCTATAAATAGGACATTTTTGAATTAAACACTTTCCTACCGATTATGATTCTGGTTCTTAGTGACTGAATGAGCGTGGTCCACAGACAGGATAGGGAAGTAAGACAGTGTTGAGAGATGGATGAAGACACTGCTGGTTTTGGTCTTTTCATGAAATGTGTTGACTTTAAGAAAAATATAAAATTCCACCACCCTTAGCCATTAATTCTTTATTTCTGTGTACTTCATAAAGAACTACATAATTATGTTTTGGAAAATGTGTTATAAGTAAATCCAGGCTTTTCAATTAACATAGAATATTCAAACAATCAATTGGCAGGTAGCTCCGCTCTCTAAGTAGGTTGAGGCCATAATCAAAGCTGTATACTGATGGAGAAGAACACCAACTACAGAGGTGAGGGCCTGTTTATATTTTTCCCTTTCTCATGCACTGACCTAATATCACCACTAAGGGTCAGCAGTTAGTAACTCTCATGTATAATCCTTATTCCACTTCACATTTAGTATCAAACATTTTCTCAATCTCAGTCAATTTAATTTTTTTTTTAAATAGTTTCAGACATTAAGGAGTCTAAAACGTGAATCTATTAGTGACATGCTCTAATTGTTATTGCCATATGTTACAGTAATTATATAATATTGCAAAAATACTAAATTAATGTTTTTTTAATCAAAATTCATATGACAACAAATAATTACTTGCTAATTCACTTAAATAATAATTTTACATTTTTGTATTAAAAAAAAAAAGTTCATAACCTTTAGTTTATTTACACTTGATGGCAAGCAAGGCTAACAAGACTAAGAAGTGAGCAAAGATGGATGATTCAATATTCTATCTATTCTGATCTAACCAAATTACTGACATCACTATTGTAAACACAACAAAAACTGTACTGTTCTTCTTTCAGTACAACAAAAAACTTGAAAGAAAGAGTATCATTCCTATTTCTTTTTCTCTTTATATACATAAACACACACACTTGGCACAGACACAAGGCAGTTTGTAAGCGCACACATTCACCCCATAGCAGCTGTCTGCATATGCAGTAATGTAGCCGGTTTACGTGACCTTATTTCTCTCTGGAACGAACCATGTCACAGATCAAAGTGAATAAAACATAGCTCAAGATAAGTAACAACATACACTCTATGTGCATCTAGGCTTGCTTTTTGCACAAGCACAGCACACACTTGCACATGTGCGTGCACATAAGTGTGTGTGTGTACATGCC
>NW_023339774.1:10188040-10219706 GCF_004916995.1 Morone saxatilis | reverse complement strand
CACACACACACACACACACACAGTAGGCTACATAAGATAGTGACTGGCTGCTCCAGGCTGTATAAACTGGAGAGAACCTCCTGTCACTGGTGTGAACCTAAACTCAGCACCTTATTGGCTGCTGGCTTGGAGGTGGGGATTCATGAGGTCAACTTGGCAGGCAGAGAAACTGCATAAGGCTCAGGCCTACAAAGCATAAGGTTTCATAATGTTGAGTTACTTAGGCAGCAGTGTTTAAGCTTTAAAAAGGTCTTCTCTTCTCACTCTTCTTTCCCCCACTGCAAGATCGCCATGACTATGTATCCAATGCATCTCACACATACAAACTCTTCATACATGTTGTGCTGTGTTGATCTGATGTCTTACTTCTGCTTCGTTTGCACTCTGGACCTCGAGGACTTGCAACAACAGCTGCTACCATGACACCCCCCTCCAACACACACACACACACACACACACATCACACAGTTTATATAATTGAATCTGCATAAAACAAACAACAAATCAACTGCTTCTGTGTTTCTCCTTTGACAAAGGACTTACACTCTCATCTCATGTAATGTTAATTTTACCCAAATGTAAAATAAGACAGGAAAATAAAAGAAAAAGAGCCAGGAAACCACATATTTTATTTATATTTGTACAGATAACCCTGTGCATACTTAACCAGCAGTATATGGTCAGTAAATAAATACAAACAAAGCCACTAAAAGAGCATGAGAGGTTAACCAGCACAATCCTGCACCCTGCTGAGTCCTGACACCTGGATTTGGTCTTGTGAACTCCCTGAAGGACCATAATGCTCCAGTTTGAGCTCCATAGGTCATGTATATTTTACCTTTAATGCATGCTATGGTTATGAAATTCTATACACTTCTGTACAGTTTGATTATTTAGGTGAAACTCTGTTCTGCCCAACATCATGTATTTATTTGCAGTGTCCTTATTTGACTGACGTAATGGGTTGGCACCAATTCAAATGGTATTTCTGAGAGTAGCGAGGGTATGGAGGAGGGGAGGAGTCCCGACAGGAACTACAACTACAGTCAGCGCTCCAGTTTACATTGCCTGACAGCTAACTACAGCATCCGGGCCACACTATTAAATCTCTGACTCTGGCATTCACAAACTATTTGGACTTTTTTCCACGACTCCACTTCTGCAAGCTGTTCCTAAACTTTTTAGCTCTTGCACCGAGTGTCTTATCCGGGGACAGTCCGTACCGGGCAGAACCGAGTGTAAGTCCGCATGTGTGGAAACCACACTGCTCTCATGCAACACAGTTTAGTGCACGATGCTACTCGCAGGTTTGATAACGTTGTTTGTATGCAATGCTTGTCAGTGTGAGGGGATCACATGCAGCGTGTATGCCACGTTTACCGCTTGCAGCTGCTCAGCCTGTTTTTTTATTTTTTATTTTTATTCTGGGACATGGCGTTGACGTTAGTGCACTCAGTCTATTCAGTGGATTCAGTTATTATTATTATTCTCATGCGCAATAAAGCGAATCTAAGTGTTGTGACCATGCCTATTAAAAAGTGTAACAGTGCACAAGAAGCGCAGGACCAAGCGGTTTCTTTTGTTACTGCAGCATTGCTGTTAAACTTGAGCAGCCAGTTTCTGCACACTTTTTCAAACTATTTTAAGTTTGCATAATCTTTTTGCTGCCTATGCAAATGTCACCCTGCTCTCTACAGACAGGTTTGTACGCACAGCTAGAGCCAGCCTACTGTTTTTCTCTTAAGGCTATAGTTCACATTAGTAATTAGTGTAATGTAAGGCTTAATACTGGAACTGATAGTCCCTGTTCACTGGACCTGATCTTGGCCTGCTTTGAACCCTCTGCTAACATCAGCCATGTGGCTGAGAAAGCATTAAACCCACAAGTGTATTTACCTCCAGAAACAATACTGTTATTCATTCAACATGTTAAAGTCGCAGCTTAATCAGTGATAATGCAACACTGTGAACCTTAATCTCCATAGAGGAATTTTGCAACTTTTGGTGGTAGAAATCTAGGACACTAATCAAAGCAGGGTTTTTTTGACTGGAAATTATAACATGATCTCAAACCACCTGTTTTACCTGACTTTTCACAGGTGCACAATTGCACAATTCCATTTAGTGTGATGGTACACAATCTACTTTAACCAGACCTAGCAGATACTGATTATTTTGTGTATACATGTATTCTGGAAAACTAGTTGCATCGTACATGAGTTTCTGAGACCTTGAGTATTCTGCACAATACAACCCACGTGCCTTTGTGTCATCTGACTGCCCACAGGGGCCATGGCCTTCCTAGGGAGCGCAGTTCGGCGGGTGGTGTCAGCAGCGCGGCCTCCTCTCTCTCCCTTGTGCCGGACAACCACTCGATCCTACAGCTCAGAGCCCACCAAGGAAAAAAGTGTTCCCTACGAGAAAACACTCAAACAGGCAGATGGAGTCTCATCTGGACCCACTAAACCTTTACCCAGGTTAGCTGCCTTAGTGGATGCCTGCAGGTGTTTACGGTATTTTGTCCTGTAAAAGTGACCATTGACTTGCAGTAGTTTTTGCGACTTAAGACCTGTTTCTGTTCTGTTCTGACATCATGATAAGATGAAGAATACACACATAGCTGGGTAGGTTGACGCCGTGGTAGCTCACTTGGTGGAGCTGGGTCCTTACTGCAGCTGGGTCCTTACTGCAGCGGTCATAGGTTCAGCTCTGACCTGTGGCCCTTTGCTGCATCTCTACAAGACTTGAACAGATTGTAGATGCTCTGTGGATCACTCAGGTCTGGAAAAGGTCTGAAAACAGAGATATCTGATTGTCAGTTTAATAAAATAAACATTGTTATCACTAATCTACTCAGTAATCAAAAACCAACACTTTTGAATTTTATGTGATAACATTTTGGGAAATAAGTTTATTTACTTTCTTGTTGAGAATTTGATGAGAAGATCGATACCACTCTCGTATACGTCTGTTAAATATGAATCTACAGCCATTAGCCAGTTACCCTAGCTTAGTATAAAGGCTGGAAGAGAGGGGAAACTGCTAGCTTGACCCCTCCATAAAACCAGAAAGTGTTATTTTTGTGGATTGTTAATTAGTAAGCTTTATAGATGCTTGTAGAAGGGTTTTGTTACTTTGTCAGAGCCAGGATAGCGGCTTCCCCATGTTTTCATTCTTTTTTCTTTATCCTAGGCTAAGCAAATTGGACATATTAGATATGAAAGCGGTGTCAATCTTTTTGTTAAATTCTCAGCAAGAAAAGTAAGCTATACATATTCCCAATTAGGCATCGACCTTATCCCACTTTGAAAGTCATTTCCCAGCTCACCTGTAGTAATCTGCCACCTACCTCAGGTCAGCTGATGTCGTGGTGATCGGAGGAGGCAGTCTGGGCTGTCAGACTATCTACCACCTGGCTAAAATGGGGATGACTAACGTAGTTCTGCTGGAGAGAGACAGACTGACTGCTGGCACCACCTGGCACACTGCAGGTAACACACAGGTGTAATGAGTGTGTATGTACCTGAGAGGGAGATGATGCATGCTGAAATGTTGTTCTCCTACTGTTTTTAAATTATGTTTAATTCAATACAATGAGTAAAGAACTCTGCCTTAAAACTAACAATAAAGCCAAATCCATGTTGTTACATATACAGTACTTCTGCACTGTTACCGAACTGTCCACCCGTAGTCTTATACTCTGTCCTTACACAGTACCTTCTTTCTAACAAGGTCTTAATGTCTTGAGAAGGTTTCTGTAGATAAAGTGCTCAGTTTGTGTTTGCACACGCACTGCACATGCACTACTGTCAAAAAGTGTCTGTATATCTGTCGACGTATGGGTCTGTACACTAGGCTTGCTGTGGCAGCTCCGTCCCAGTGATGTTGAGGTGGAGCTCTTGGCCCACACCAGGAACGTGATCAGCAAAGACCTGGAGGAGGAGACCGGTCTCCACACAGGCTGGATCCAAAATGGAGGACTCTTCATTGCCTCCAACAAGCAGAGGCTGGACGAGTACAAGCGCCTCATGTCGGTAAGAACCGAGATAGCTCTTTTATCATTTAATGTATTTGATCATTTTAAACATAAGTAATTAAAGACTAATTCCTCTTACAGTATTAACTAATGTCAGAAATCAGACTTTCTTGATTTGTTTGTTTGAAAATAAATAAATAATCAGACCCTTAATGCTTGGTGCAGAACATATTGAACTGACTAACATTTGTTAACACTAGACAACATGCTAACACCTAAACATAATTGTAGGTGCCTGCTAATTGTTTTTCACTATACAGCTGATTGCATTGAGCAGAGGCTATTTAAATATAAAATTAAAGGTCCAATGTGTAACATTGAGGAGGATCTATTGGCTATAATATTGATAAGTTTGTTTAAATTAGTGTATAATCACCTGAAAATAAGAATCATTGTGTTTTTGTTCCCTTAAAATTAGACGTTTTTATCTACAGAGGGAACTGTTCTATACCACTAGATCCAACTAAATTCTACACACTGGACTCTTAACTGGGATAAGATACGGCCATTAGAGCTTTAAATGGTTTCCATAGCAGCAGGTGTCATTGTGTCCTGTACAAAGTAAGTGGCTGCAAACGCTTAATCAGAATCAGAATCAGAAATACTTTAATAATCCCCGTGGGGAAATTACTTGAAAGGTGGGTACAAGAAACAGGCAAATAAACAAGAGAGATGGGAGGGGGGAAAAAGCCGCCCCAAACTCTGCCTCCATTAGGGAGTACAGTGTTTGGACTGGGAAAAAATCCTCAGCAAGCATAAAGACATGTAAGCCACCTTTACAACATAAGAACTCCAAACAACAAACAGGGTTTTCTTAGGAACACAAATACTTCAGACAATGGAAGTATCACTGTGGTGGGGTGAAAGATCATACCACATAAAGGTTTATCCTTGTATTCAAAATAATACATAGAAAAATCTATTTGCTCTCTTGCCTTTTTTTCTAAGCATGATCGCTGTAAGTCATAGTGAGACATAGTTCCAAAATAAGTTTGTGGATAGGAGATAAATCTGGCCTGTGTGCATGTAAAATACTGATTGTTTCTGCCAGTTAGGGGGCTGCCAACAAATAATAGCGCATAAATAATTCTATTATTGATGAAAATTACCCCTGGCACGAATAACAAAGACCAGGTAGAAAGCTAATGTGTTCATACCGCCAGTGAAACAGATTTTCAGCTACTGGAACTGCTCCTCAGGGCTTTAAAAGGCAGAGATGATATTTGGGTTTGTATTTGGGTGTTGTTCGCTCAACATGGTGTTAAGGTTGGGGCACATGACCGGGAAAAGGCTTTGTTTACTTTGATTATTTGTGTTGGAGGTCCGAAGTTCTTTTGGAACTTCACCTAACCAATGCATGGTGTGATACAGATCGAGCCCCTGAAAAAGAAACAAATGTGTTCAGCAATCCTCAGTTGAAACCTAATTAATGATATGCTACTAGTGGCTGTAAGTCAACTCCTCCTGGGGCTGCTTCACAATAAAAGAGATAATCAGATGTTGAAAGTTTCTACTGTGAAGCACATACAGGAAGTGTTGTGCAAGGATTACTTATTTGATGTAGAATACAGGTGATGCAACTTAACATCTTTAAATGAAAGAAATCCCTCTCAAGCAACACCATGGGCAAAAAAACATGCTATCTCCCCTTATTTGTAGCTGGGTAAAGTTTATGGTATCGAGTCCCATGTCCTGTCACCTGCTGAGACCAAGGACCTGTATCCTCTGATGAACGTTGATGATCTGTATGGAACCCTGTATGTACCAAAAGATGGCACCATGGATCCAGCAGGCACCTGTACCACCCTGACCAGAGCTGCCTCCGCCAGGGGAGCCACGGTAATGTGAGCTGGCCCATACACAATTTTTGGAAATAGATCATGGATGTACATATTTATAATTGCAGTCTAGGCAACCAAATAAAGTTATTATTTATAAATTGTATTTTTTGTATTTTTAGAACAGTAGATACAAAGATACAATACTGTAATTAGAAGCTTATACAATTGTGTGTATGTGATTCAAGTTTCAGTTCAGTCTTGCATACTTTTCTGTGTGCTTTACATTATGCTAATTGTCCATTTACAGTAAATCCCATCATTCTGAACACTGCAAATATCTTTAAAATAAATACTGGAAATAATAAGTAAATAATGTTTAACTTTTCTGTTTGAATCATTTTGGTAGTTAGAAATAACTTTGCATGCATTGCATTTTTTTAAAAGAATTTTGCTGAGTCCTCCTTCTGTGAGCTGCAGCTTTTTTGTGTGACACAACACTGTACTGTGTAAAAATAGCACCCTTATCTAAACAAGAGAATCCAGTGTAGATAACCACGTCATAACCTTGTGTACAGCTAAATATTAATTGCTTGTTCGAACAAACGAAGTCTTGAATGGCAGTGAGTAATTGTAACATACAGAACCATACTTCTTAAACTCATCTATAGCCTGAGCCTGACTCCTGCATATTAATGCAATTTAAACACAAGTAGAGTAAAGGTAGAGAAAATATAGGTTTTACATAAAAAATGTAGGCATAAGCCTTTTAAGTAATAAAATGCTAAATTTGAGATTTAGTCTGACTTTTTTTGCCTCATGAAGGTAGCTACCCTTTGGGTAGATCACCATGGTAACTGAGACTGCACAGCTGCTGGACAGCAAGCTAAACCCAGGCTATCAGATCCAATGTACAGTGTAGCCATGATGTCCTAGATTATCTTACTTAGCCTTACAATGCTAAAGCAACTTGCAACCACTGAAACCATGTGATCATTGTGTGGAAGACACTTTTTGTTTGTTTTTCTTTGATTGCTGTTATATTGAGGAGAACCTCAGCGAAAATGCACTTTAGTGTGAGTGAGTTGATCTAAGAGGGATTTTTAAAAAATATTAGGATTGTTAAGTATGGCAAGATATCATAGCCTATGAGCAGATATTACTCGAATGATTTACTGCACGACTCTGATGTACATTACATACTGGGACTCCTGCATGGGTGGAGCAGAGCATATGCACCATCTCCATGTTGCATGTAAATAACTCCACACCATCTTCTTTAAATCAGGTGATCGAGAACTGCCCTGTGACTGGTATCCAAGTGCGAACAGATGACTTTGGCATGAGGAAGGTGAAGGCAGTGGAGACCCCTCATGGGACCATTGAGACACCTTGTGTGGTGAACTGTGCAGGTGAGATTCAGGGGCAGCTGAATAATCATTCCAAAGACAGCAGTACCTCAGGTTAAAAGGATTTTTCTTTTATTTGACATGTAAATGAAAGTAATTCTGCTGGTAACGTTTTGCCATTAAAGTCCGTCTCAGAAAAATCGTTTGTTACTCTGCTTGTGAGGCCTGACCCTTACAGCGGGCCAACTGTAGCCCTGGCATAGACTTTTGACACTTAATGCAAAATAAGCAATTTAGTACAATTTTACAGGTATTTTTGACCAAATTGCCTTTATTCAGAATTGTGTGTGGCATTTTTATTACATTTTTGTCTCTGTGTGTTACATGCAGGTGTGTGGGCCGCCAAGCTGGGGGAAATGGCCGGAGTCAAGGTGCCTCTTATCGCGATGCATCACGCTTATGTGGTAACAGAGAGAATCGAAGGCATACAGGTAAAACCTCTATTTGTCTGTCTATTAGACTGTGGTTCATATTATTATATTGTATTAAAAATAAAGTCCACCATTGGTACGATGTTCTTTAGACCCCCATAGTGTGCTAGCAAATGGCAGGTATGATTTTTATATTGTTATATGTTATTGCTTTTAGAGTTTCATATCCTGAAAGAAAATGCTGACCTGTGGAGCAAATCTGTGTCTTAAAATTGTTGTGTTGTTGTCAATACAAGACACCAGAAGATTGAAGAGGCTCCTGATTATGCTACTTATGTTTGTCTCAGTATGGGGATATTCTAATTTTAGAATAATCTGCAAGGTGAATTTTATTAACTCGACCAAATGACTTGAGCTGTATTGCTCTTCACTTCTGCCTGTATACAATACAAAACATACATCTGGGGTCTATGTAGTGTGTGGACTTTGTTTAATGTACTCTGTTTTAGAGTATTGTATATTTTCTGCACTTTTCATTCTGAAAAATGTAATTTAAAGTAAGCATTAACATTTTAGAGTTTGCATTATAATGTAGCTGCCTTTTTGAAAATAAGATGAGTTCATTGTTTTGTTATTTTTTATAATAATATAATGCACCATAATGTTTCTAACAACCTTCAGAAAATAGGCCAGAAGAATCGAATTATCCTCAGATACAATGCCACTATTACCTTGTGACAGCTATTGTAAGATGTCACAATTCATTAAGAATAGATGTCTCAATTCATACACTTCAGGCATCCTCATAGAAAGTACTACTGTAACTTAGATTTTGCTATTCAATTAATTCCCCATGGAGAGGGAAATTCTTTCATCTGTCTGTATTAAGTCTGTATGAACAACAGGGGGCACTGTGACATTATAGATTTCCACCTCTAATGGTTCAGACTGTTAGTGAGTGTTGGAATGAGATGTGTGTGCTTGTTTGTGTGTGAGAGAAGTGGAGATTGTTTTCTTTCTATCCTTTAATGCTCATAAGTTGTGTATTTTGGTGTGGGGGCCATTGGGGGGAGGCCTCTGTGTGCAGATATAACACATGTCTGACATGGCCTGTGTGCATGATCCACTGTAGCTCTGTGATCGTGGCTCTTGCCTGTGTTAGATTTAGTTAGTGTACACATGCATGACTGGGCTCATCCTCTAAAGGCCGGTGGTTTTAGACGGGCTGTCAGAGCTTCCCTGTGTTATGTAGTTTAAGAGCAGCTTAACCAGCATTACTGCTACATCATGTACACAGGCAACCCACACACTAAATGACACACTCACACACTCGGATGCCATCAGGAAATCTGTTCCCACCAGGGTGTGCAACTTGTCAGGTCAAACATCTCATGCTGACCGCATGTCTGTGTGTGAATATAGATGTGTTTTGTCCTTGAAGGTTGTACTTGATTTAAATATAAAAAGGAACCAAGCTTGCTGATATAAGTGGTGTATGTTTTTCACATCTGCGTGAGTACAGGGTGTATTGAAGTCCAGTGCTCAGTATTGATCACATGGAGTATGGACTGCACTGAAAGAGAGGGAAACAGCAGTTTGACTTTTATTATATGATGTGCGCCTTTTTCCAAATGTCAGCTTGTTCACTGGTATTTTGGTTTTGTACCCAGAGAGCCAATCGACTTTCGAATGAAAAGTGCTTGTGACGGAATGAATACAAATGACACAACATACTTAAAGTGAAACTATTCATTAGACACTTCTATAAGAATGTTTACTGTGACTCAAGGGGATAAATGCTCCTCTCTCTTGTGTTTTGAAAGAAGATTTCATGCTATGTCAGTAGCTGCCATACCATACATTAAAAAAAACACTATGGTTTGTTAAGGTATGTCAGGGTATGTTCCACTGGTGCTGTAAAGATTTTTATGCTTGTTATGTCCCATATTGTATATCCTGTTCTGTACATACGGCATTGTGTAAAGTAACAAAAAGCACTAAATGCCATCTGAGAATCTGGGCAGAGTAAAGGGAAAATCTGCTTTATTACGATGAGAACAGCATGGTAATTTCCCTTTCGTTTCACCAAATTTCCCCCATATAATGGTCCTATTTTTGGTTCTGTTGTGATAAGAAAAGTTACACTGAAATTAATCCGTTCATTGACTGACATAAAATTAACCATGAATTGTGATAACTTTTAAAAAGAGAGCATTTTGGTGGTAGAGCTTTAAATATGTTGCCATCAGCTTGGCTTTCTTTGTGTCTTTTCATTATGAATTAATTTTCTACAGTTGTAGCTGCCAATCAAACAAAGTAATCATTTTTTTTAGATAAAGAATGAGCCTGTAATAACTTGTGATGTGCATTTGCTATTATGTTTCAGTTAATTGATGAATAAAAATTCATCCTCCTCTTGTTAATGATATTTAATCTGCTCATCATTCTGTGACTACGGCACAATGTGTTTGGACTAATTTAATGTTTTAAATGTTTCCGGTCTTCGCAGAACATGCCAAATGTCAGGGACCATGATGCATCAGTGTACCTGCGCCTCCAAGGTGATGCCCTGTCTGTGGGTGGTTATGAACAAAACCCCATCTTCTGGGATGAGGTGAGCTTGAATATTCTCTGAATGATTAACCATCGTATTCTCTGTCGATAGCTTTGAGACTTTGAAACCTTAAGGAGAGGCATGACGCAATGTCCGTCTTGTTTGACATAAAATCAAATACATCAATTAGGAAGCCGAATAAAGTTTAATCCTGTTTAGAGACTTTTCATTCTCTCCGTCAGTTTGACCTTATATCTTATTTAGTCTGTTTTTCATTCGCTTGTCATTAATTACTTGCTACTGTATTAGCTTGGAGGTCAAACGGTATTCCTAACAGGACTCATAAAATTGTGTGTGTGTGTGTGTGTGTGTGTGTGTGTGTTTGTGTGTGGGTGTATGTGTGCAGTTTTATTTCCCAGAGTGGTGGAAGAAAAAATACAGGTCCTTTTTATTTAAGTAAAAGTTGCATAATAATAATGAATAATATACTAAGTCCTGCATTCAAGTAAAAGTAAATATAAGTAACATTTTCCAGAAAGAAAAAGTCTGACATTATAGGAAATATGCTTACTTGCTTTCTTGCCAAGGGTTGGGTGAGAAGATTGATACCACTCACGTGTCTGTAGCCTAGCTTAGCATAAAGACTAGAAATAAACAGCCTAACCTGAACATCATGCTGTATGGATGAAGACTTGAAACTACCAACTGAGACCGTAGAATCATAAGGAAACTTTTTACAGTGGTAATAAATCAAATGAAAAGTAGGGTAATTTCCCTATAAGACTAAATACTATCTTGCTAAATACTTTTTTTCTTGCATCCAATGGAGTGGCCCCCTGCTGGCCATAAGAAATAATCTAGGTTTAAGACACTTGGCTTCACTTCACAGACCTGGAAGAGCTATCCACTAATTAAATACTGTCAGTGGTTTAATCTTAAATGTTGTGGTTTTCCTGGGGATTCATTTTGGACAGAGTTTCTCTTTACAGTCTTTGTGCTAAGCTAACTGGCTGCTCATTCTAGCTTCCTTATTTAGACAACCAACATAAACACAGAGTGGTATCAATCCTATCATCTGAAAAAAGTACACAAATGCAAAGTACAAACAACATTGCAAGTCAAGCATTGAGGCAAAGTTGTTATACTGAATATAAACGTAAAGAAATAAGGTGTCCACAGGCCTAATCCTCAGGCTGGGTATCAAATCCGTACTTTATCAAAAAGGTATTGTGTAGTCATCCATGGTAAAACTGAAGTGTCTTATTGCCTGCACACTAGATATTTTATTTATTATAGGCAGATTGATGAGTTTAATACATGCCCCAAGAGAGATAAACCCATGGATTTTAATGACCCCATAGCTTTTCTTTTAGCACCACCCACAAACCGTATGTTTTTGAAGCCACTACTGGTGAAATCGCTTTTTATTGGAACATTAAAACCAAAGCATTTCTGTAAAAGACTGAAATTACAAAAGGCTGTGAAGACAAATTATTCAAACAACTCCTTGGCAGCTATAAAAAGTAATCGTACAAGCGTTTTTTCATGCACACACTGACTCTTTGAAGGGGTGGTTGACTTTGGAGATTGATCTTTTATAAAAGCCTTTGAATCGACAGGTGGTCTAAATGGATGTGTGCTCTATCTCAAAGACAGGTTTTTATAGTAGTTTGTTAACTGGGCTGGAAGGTTTGGTGGCAGGCATCTTATCTTTTTCCTGTCCAAGGGTTCCACATTTATAACTTTTCACTCCTCATGAATTCCAGTTTGATTTATTCATTTATTCTTACACTGTAATCCTGCATCCCTACCATTTACAAGTAAAGATTTCTATCTATTCAACCTGCTCATGTTTAAGAATGAGCCATATCAAAAATACATTTAAGTGGTACAACTTGTAGAAACAAACTAAACAAAAGATATCTCTCAGTCTTTGATAAAAAGTTATCACGCCCAAAAAAATTAAATACTAGAACAATATTAAGTTTCAGTTTCTCATGAAAGGCATTAGATTGGGGTTCTGCAGGACACTGATAATATCTTCTTTCTTGTCAGACTGACTGACTCCGTCTGGCTGCCTGCCGGTCCACAGACTCCTCAGTGGTTTTACATTTTAGAGGATTTCTTTTTTGCAGAAGCAGCTTCTTTTGTTCGCAGAAGCAGCTGAGCATTGCTTTGATGTCTTGAGGCGGATGGAGGAAGAAAGAGGAGATACAGAATGGAGAATTAGCAGGGAGATGGAGAGAATAGAGAATGCAGGCTGAGTGAAGATGAGCAGGATCGATGGCTTGGGAGGGATTGAGAGAAGTGTGGTGTCTAGGACAAAGAACACTGCTCTTTAGATACTCCAGTTGAGTGTCAGTGCTCGGTAATAATACAGAAACTCTTTGTTCACATGAAAGCAGCTACCGTCAGCTTGCACATCCCTGTAACGTTCAAGTCTTAATAGAAACTGAAAGTGTCACCACTGACGCAAATTGTAAGGCCATAGGAACTCCTTTCTCCCTCAGTATTTCTGCAGACTTCTGACTTAAAGAATCAATTGTGCCTAATATATATTTAAAATTAAGGGTGGTAGGTTGATATTATCCAGTGTGGTATTTGTTTGCAGTGACTCAGAACAGTTGCCGTCTAAAAATAAGAGATTGACTGCTTTTCTGGGAAGTGGGAATTGCATTTCATCATGAGCCAAGATGGAGAAGAGTCAAGTTCGAGTGGTGGGATAACCAGATCAGTGCCAGGATATAGGGAGAAATACATGCCTGATAAAATCGCTGCACAGAGCACAAGCTGGTGTGCTGGACTTTTTAAATTGAGCACCCTGAGTCAGTCAGATTAGTGTAGCAGGAAGGAGTTTTAAGGCGAGGCGCTCTGCACTACTTGGCATGAGTTGTAGGAGCTAAAGGCTCCATTTTGGCCTGGCTGACAAGGAGGGAGTTACAGAAGTCCAGATGGGAGCAAATTAAAGCTTGGACTGGGAACTGAGAGGGAAAGGTCTGATTTGACAGATGTTGATTCCCTGGTGAGAGAGAGTTGATTCAACAGATGCTACAGGATTGTGTTTTGGCTGCAGTGTGTGTCGTCCTCACACATCTGGCACTTTCTACAGTCACGTGTTGACTTGGACTGAATTTACAGTGTTCTTGTCAAAAGTGATAAGGAATAAAAAGGAAAAAGGGTCATTCAACTCAAAGACATTGACTTTGAGGTGGTGCACCAACATCGAACATCCAGCAATCCACTGCAGTGGTGTAGATTCATTTTGTGGGGAATACAAACAGACAGAGCTAGAGTATATCTGGTGTTTGATACAAAAAAATTAGAATGTGACGATGTAAAAGTGGTCACTCGTATTGATGAACCTATAGATAATTTTTCCTCAAGAGCCAGTAGAGACTAAAAATAGCTCAAAGAGAGTGAATATTGGGATTGCACTACTCACATGGCCAGAAACATGACTCCAAATTAATTTCAATGTTGCTCTACAACTACTGGATGTGTGACAAATTTGATATAAATATACCAACTGATAAAAAAAGAAGATGATGATGTGTCTATATTTTATTTACAACTTGTTTCCACTGCGTATTGTTATTGGAAGTTATTGCAGGTTTAAAATAAATCCTGGAATTTATGTTATTTTTTAATAAATCATCTAAGACACAAAAATACACAATTTTCTACACAAGCACTGTGTAATCTTACTTGTTTTTTTGTTTTGTTTATTGCTTATTTGGTTCATAATCACTAATATGCATTTTCTAAAATTTTCTTCCTTTATATTAAACATCAATGTGTTCTTTCTGCAGGATAGATTATATACTATATAACTGTCAAAGAGTTTAAAAATCTGTTTAAAGTAGTAAAGTAAAGTAAGTCATGTATTTGTGTTTTATTTGCCAGGTGTCTGATAAGTTTGCCTTCAGCCTGTTTGACCTGGACTGGGATGTATTCACGCAACATATTGAGGGTGCAATCAACAGAGTTCCTGCCCTGGAGCAGACTGGCATCAAGTCCACTGTCTGCGGACCAGGTAGTCTCAGACACACACACGCACACACGCACGCACACGTACACACACACAAACACACAAACACACCAGTTCCACTGAAGCATACATTTTTGTGAAACTCGTGCAAGCCCTTCTTATTAGTATTAAGTATTATAACATTATGCATTACAGCAGGGAACAAGCAACTTTCATGACACTTCTTAAATTGGACACATTCTAATTTAAAAGTGAAATGTATCCGTATGTGAAATGTCTTATGCACCGCTCCCATACTGCATTTGCTCATGAATACCTAAACTAGCAGCCTGTGTGTCATGTGTGTAGAGATAGTTTGATCCCCGGCTTCCTGTTCAAGCTGTAACACATTACCGCAAGGTTGAGTGAGCCGGTCTGTAGCTGTGCAGCCTGAAAAGTTACAGTATCCAAATAGATTTTTCATCATCATCGTGTGATGCAGCTGTTTGGAGAGTCAGAATGAATTTGTGAACTGAAGCAAATGACTGAGCTGAGCTGAAACGTACAGTTACACAAAAATATAGTCACAGATATGGATGAATGATCAGAGGAAGAGAGAAATTGAGAAAGAAATCTGAGAAAGAGGGAAGGAAACTGCAAAGCATAAACAGAGAAAAGTAGAATTTGTGAAGTAGTGGAGATAATGAAGAAAGACAAATGATAGCATAAGTAGAGATGTGAAGAAGGAAATAGAGAGAGGAGTCGAACAAAATGTGAGAAATGGAATACGGACCATGATGGGAAGAAAAATAAATGAAGGTTGAGAATGACTGAGCTCAGAGGTAGAGGAAGCTCAGGGTTTAGTCCAGTTGTTGTTGCGAGCCATCTCCTCTCCTGTGACCCTCATTTTAAGGCTGGCTTTTGTTTCATTTCAAGTGTTTTGTTTACACAACCAGTACACCGCGTTGAGCACTTTTCACTTACTTGGTCCTCAGCCGTTTCCTTGAGGAGAGAGCAGGAAAAATGCAGCAGAAATCTCAACCGTGATCAGAGTGTTATGAGTTCTACAAGTACCCTATGCCCTTCAGAGCATAGAAAACATACAGTAGAAAGGTGTTGCACTTCAAAGACCTTCAAAAGGTTGGTTTACCATTAAGGTCAAAATTGCAATTAAGTAGATCTGTTATAATACGTGTGTGTGTGTGTGATTCGTACATTACATCGTTCCATGCCTTCAAACATATCTCCACATCAACATGTTAAAACCTGGCCTTATATAGGTTTGTCTGTCTTACAATTTGTTGCCACTTTTAATCGACAAAGTTTCTCTCGCTTTCCCTTTCCAGAATCATTCACAGCAGACCATAAGCCGCTGATGGGAGAAGCCCCAGAAGTCAGAGGTTTCTTCCTGGGCTGTGGCTTCAACAGTGCTGGTAAGTGCTGCAGGAATGGAAAAATCGAAGAAAGCATTAGAGAAGACAAAGAAACAAAAGAAAAGAGAGGGAGAGAAACGAGGAGTGCACAAGGATGAGAGTGAAAAGATTGCCGACATCGTAATCTTTACCTAAAACAGACGATACATATCACTCACGGCCGTATGCTTTCAAATACTTCATGGCATAGAGCTTTCCCTTGAGGAAACCATAAAATGATAGGGCTAGAAAGGTCAACGGAATCTTAAAAGAAAGTGTATGGCACAATATACGGGAAGAAAACAAGCAAGTAGAAATGGCCGAGGAGTGTTTTTCCTAGACTTTGACCCGGCCATCGCCTATCTCTGTGGACACTCAAGGCACAAATGAATAATGGAGTGCTTTTCATTTCAGGTCCACGGAGAACACACACACACACACACACACACACACATACAAACAGCAACCAAGTCACTCCATTAGTTACTTACTCCATTAGCTTACCTCTGACATTAGACAGGGTGGAATGTGAGTATCTCAGCAATCTGAAAAACATAGAGAGAGGGGGCGTAAAGGGCAAAGTAATCGCTGTCAGCGTTGACAGACAGTTGAGAGAAAGCTTTTTCTGCATAAGAGCAAAAGATTACAGGGTCAAGCTCTGAAGTTGTTATGACAAGAGCTTGGGAGGTGGAGTGCTAATGAGTGAGCATATATTTTTATCAACAGTCACACACAACGCCTTCTGTTGTTTTTTTGCTTCAAAAGTGTAGGTTTTGTTGGATGCTAAGTTCGTGCAAATGGCTGATTGGTTGTTGCTGTTGTCACTCTTATTCTCTAAGCACTTATTTATGAGACACTCATCCTGTCCATCAGTCTGATCGTAGATCGGTTATAATCTTGTTATCCATCGTCGAGTTAGCAATTTATCATATCCTCTTTTCTATGGAGATATTTTAGTGCCAGCACAAATTGAACATTTCATATTCAAAACTATTACATTTTTAATTTGAAAATATCACCTTGAGCTTTGGGAAAATGTGATGGGAATTTTTCACTATTTTGCGTTAGTTATAGATTAAATGATTAATCCAAAACAAATTGTACAGACAAATAATGTTAATAAAAATAATCCTGCCCTTTTTAAGCCCTTTATAAGCCCTTTTTCAAACTATGTACATTTTTCTTTTTATTCTACTTTATGCAAATAAAAGTGTAACATTCCTATCTAAATGGAGGTGGATAAAATATTGCAGTCACCTCGCCCTTAAGTCTGTGTTCTAAAGTATCATGCTGTGCCCAGGCTCATTGAAATGGAACCGGTGTCACCGATTGTATTGCACTTGGTACGGTGACTTGATTATTAGGGATTTTCCATCGATCATGCACAGGAAGGATGGCCCAAATGCCTTCGACTAGCCTGACACACAGGCATTTGTACTCCACATGCACACATACACAAACAAAATATACTAGTCTTATCAAAGCAGGGGCTTGGTAATGTCCATTTGTCCCCATTTCGTCCTTTTTCCCTCTCTGTATGTTAGTCATTCATATCCCCCCCTTGCCTCTTTCTCCCTCTGGCAAGGGAAAAGTCTTCTGTCCATTTTATTCCGTCACACACAAAATGCACACACGAGCTCATACAGCTTATTTAGCTCAAGGCGGGGCAAGACAAGTGGGGTAATTCAGGCACCACAGGGTCGATACATGTTGACACATTCACATTAAGAAATCCATCATTGAGTGCTTGGTAAGCTTTTCAGCCTCCAGTTTTTAGTTGTTTTAGTTGTTGGAGTTCATTTTCGTTTCTAGTCAGTAACTGCTTACTCTGTTGTATTTGTTGCCTAGCAACATTAAGTTACATTTCCTTTATTATAGTCAGAAACATCAAGCTCAGCTCTTAGCTTTGAGTGCATTTATTTATTGTGAGTATGGTTCTTTTATTGCTTTTAACTGCTGCACCTCTTACGCAGCTGCATCACTATCTTGCTGATAATCATAATAATGAGCACTTTCCCAGTTATTATGGCTATCTGAAGCTTTTTATCCCATTATAAGACACAGAAAATTGCTTGTGTTCAAGGTAGTAAACAATTAACTCTGAACTCTGAAATAACCACTGGGTTCAGTGGCATATTATTTTTCTAGGATAGTGACACAAATAGGAATGAGACTCATCTGCTGCAGTTTCACTGAGGTGGAAGATGAGGATAGAGAGATAAATAGAAGGGGTGGTAGTAATGGAAGGCCTAAAGAGGAGCTAGTTTGAATCCTTATAAAAAAAAAGAAGGAAAAGGCAAGGACTTGACACAGTGATCTTAATTTACAGGTGATAATATGTCCCAGCCTCTTAAATAAAGTGCGTGTTATAGTATTTCAGTGACTGTAGAAGCTGGTACACTTTTGGATGGAGACCGGCTGCTGTTTTTCCCCAGCTTTTATGCTATGCTAAGCTAAGCTAAGCTGACTATCTTACAACTGTAGCTTTATATCAGACATGTCTCATTAATTCTCAGCCAGTAATCGAATAAGCATATATCCCAAATTGGCTTTTTATGGTCTAAAGTGGACTTATTTACAGGATGTGTTTTGTTTATTTATCTCATGTGTACGCGCTGGAACTACTTCTTGGCAAACAACGACTGGGCACAGTGAGCGTGTACACAGGGAAGCTGTGCAGCTTCCCTGTGTACACGCACAGTGAGGTTGTCAGGTTTGGTACCATTTTGGTGAACAGACCAAAACCTGTGTTCACCAACAGTATCTGCCAACTTGCACCATGGCTCCAAATGCTGCACATAAGCATAAGTTGAATTATGTTGTTGTTTGAATAGGTTAACTATATTGATGCTCATAGCCAAAGGTTTGAACTTTGGACATAACCAAGCTAGCAGTTTCCCCCTGCCACCAATCATTGTGCTAAGCTACGCTAAACAAATCCTGACTCCAACTCCATACTTTACATTCAGACATTAGATTGGTGAGTGCATTTTCTAAAATGTTTTTATCTATTCCTTTAGCTGTAACCTAGAACGCACCAAATTTAGCGCTGTTTGACCAAAGTGTGCTCAAGATGCTTACTGGGCTACTATGGTGGAGAAGGGGAAAAAAATTTATATGTTTTCTCCCTCTTTCAAAGCATGTTTTAATTGCTAGCAGCATCACTGTAAATGTCAGAAGCAAGGGAGAGAGAGATTATGTTTAAAAGAGAGGAGAGGGCCCAGTAGATAATGTCATAGAAAGGAACAAATGTTTGCAAAGCATAAACGAACAATAATAGAGCAAGATACCGATAGCGGGTGAGGAAAGGGGAAGCACAAAGGCAGGAAGGAGGTGATGATAAGATGACTGGAAGCACGAGCATGAGGGTTCACAAGCCGATACACGCTCACACATCAGCGCGGTTATCTCGGGTGACATTTGTCAGCGCCACCGCGCCTTGCTGGTTGTCTCAACATTGTCTAGTACGAACTCCATCATACCCCAACCACCCCCCTTTCCTCTGTCTCTCCACCCCTTGCTCCAATCCATCCATCCATCCCGCCATTCAAACGCCAACCCAGGCTTGGCCCGAAGTGACACTGCCCACAGAAGAGTGAAGCAGTGAGAGATGGAGGGAGAGAGGATGCCGTGAGAGGTGATTGAGGGATGGAGCACGAATGCAAGGACACACTGCTCGTGCTGCTGCATAGTGATGTATCAGAGTGTGTATATGTATGTACACACAAACACACACGCACCAACGCACGCATACACGATGTATGCAAATTACCAGCAACACAAGAAGGGGGTTGCTAAAAGGGAACAGCTCATTAACCCAGCAGTTTTGGGACTGGATGGATAAAATATTGAATTGTCAGTGTTCCATGGTGGAGTTGAAATAAATAGAATGCTGCAGCCGTCGGGTGCAGCTGATGAGGTCAGATTGCTCAGGGGCAGCTGTGAGCGAGGGTCAAATGACGGAACAAAGGTCAAAACAATCCTCTGTAGGTCATATGACATATAGAGGCTGTAGCAGAGGACAGAAACTGCTCTTCTCTTCTCCAAATTAATGAGACGAACTCGCAGTCCTCTAGACAGGCCATCATTGAGAGAGGTCCTGTTTTTTGTTCAGATTTTCCACTCTCATTTCCCAACTAGTGCTTGTGCAACTGTGGATCCAGAAATGTGTTAGATTTGGATAAAAAGAACGGTCATCATTTTCATCATAAGTTAGTTTGATTTTTTTGTTAGTTTCTGAATAATTTCATTTATAAAATATCAGAAAATAGTGAAACAGGCCCATCTTTGTTTTTTCTTTTGATAATCAGTCCAAAAATGTGCTGTCACCTTGGCCTCTGGGAGTTTTTTCAAGTGGGCATTTTTCTATCTTGTCTGACATTTCATCGACTAAACAATGACTCCAGCACTGTAGTTTATGTGTTTTCTATAAGAAACTGAATGTGATTATGAGATGCTGTTCATGACAATTTCCATCTCCTGTATGTGTGTTTTTGTCAGGTATGATGCTGGGAGGTGGTTGTGGTAGAGAGCTGGCTCACTGGATCATACATGGGCGCCCTGAGAAGGATATGTATGGTTACGACATCAGGTACATCAGTGCACACAACGTATTTGAGCAGTGGCAGCAAGTGACATGGGTGTGGTGCCCTACAAAGCAGAACATGGTTTTAAGGGTCCGATTGGCAATTTATTAAAGGGCAGCAGGAACCAGAATAACCATGAAGTTTTAATGAAGTCTGAATGATTGTGACTTACTTCTCAGACGTTTCCATCACTCGCTGACAGACAACCAACGCTGGATCCGAGAGAGGAGCCACGAGTCTTACGCCAAGAACTACTCTGTGGTGTTCCCCTTTGATGAACCACTGGCCAGCCGAAACATGAGGAAAGACCCCTTCCATCAGGTAGATTAGCGGGTTTGACCTCCAGTGCAGGCATTTAAGTTGAGGCCCCGCAGGTTTTATTGGCAAAGAACTAAAAATCCAACATTTTTTGCATCTGTACATGTAACCAATAGATGATAGAAAACAAGAATGAAAAGAACTATGAACAGATTACTCATTAATTTGATTAAATTTTATACTTCTATACAAGTTTTCATATTTTTGGAGAATATTGTCAGACTGTAAAATTAGAAAAACAAATTCACAATTCAAGGACAGTATACAAAAACACAGTGTACTGTGTTCAGTGTTATGAGGAAATCAATCAAAAACAGCAACAGTGTTCTCTTGTTCTGTTGCTTTTCCCCAAAGGTTAGAAGACCATATTATATTAAGATTATTTATTTATTTATTTTCCACATTTTATTTTACAGTACAATCTTGGCTTTAGTAAAGCACCTTAAGTTAGGTAGGCTTTTTTTGTCAAAAAGTATAGGCAGTGTTGTGTACCCCTTAGGATTTAGACTGGCAGACACCTTTTGGCTTTTGCGTAGCTGAGGGGAAACGTTCTGGACCCGTATCGACAAGCTTTCCTAACATAGATGAAACCTGTTCACCTCTCTGAGCCACAGGAGCTTCTCCACTGCCATTATTTGACCAGATAACTTGAAAACTTCATATAGTTTTAGAGGTTGTATGAGTCACTGTTTTTCTCCTATGTTTTTTTCCCCCATGAATGTACCATTGCCTTCACTTATCCGTTTCTCATTTGGTATTCTCTCTTTTGGACATCCTCCCCAGCACAATTGTCTCTTCTATTCATCCTGCTATTCATACTGGATGTCAGTCTCTCTTTTTCTCTCTTCCTCTGGTTCGCACACTCTTTGTTCTTGCTACAGTCTGTACTTTGTGTGACAGAAAAAGCGTTGCCGCTGTTTCGTTCCCTCTATTAACCTCTTTAACCTCAGCATCTGATTGGATAATTGAGACAGTAAGGTGTTGATAGAGCAAATCAACATATAAATAATGCTGCTGAAAAGCCCAGGTTGTACTGGCTTGAACGCTAAATAGGGTGCGCTTAAGTTGTAAATAGGAATGTAGAACCGACTGTGTGTGTGCTTTCAGGTCTTCTCATTGAATATTTTGCCATGCTTGTCTTGAAGTACTGGTAATACAAGTGTGAAGATCAAAAATATCATTTGTCAAACTGACTCCATCTCTCTCAGTATGTTTATCTCTCTGTCACCCCTTTCTGTCTCCCCCTCTCTCTCTTTCTTCTCCTGTGTTCTCCACTCAAATTTAAAGGGAAATAGCTGATTCAGGCTCAGGCAGACAGCAGTTAGCAGTGTAACTTATCCCCGGCAGCTACATTTATTAATGCGATCCGTGCCAACATGGCTATAAATGATACACTTAGTTTAAGTCTCGGATGTCTTTCAGCTTTCTTTCTCTCCTTAGCCCAACACAAACCCTTAATGGGCCTTGCCACCATATTTTATGCATTAATGACCCACTTAGCCTTGCCTTGCTTTCCTGTTCCAGGCTTCATTTACCTTTTAACTGTTGCAATTTCTACCCCCGCTCATGCATGCAGGCATTCTTTCAGAAAAGATTACTGTCACACAAAATTGCATTAGCAATGTTTTCAATGTATTTTATAGATCATGTCTACTGCTATCTGAGAGCTTGTTTTATTTAGCTTTCCTGACATCTTTCATGCATAATTAACCAGATTTTTCCAAAGATTTTTAAAAGATTTTGTACAGAATGAGCAAAGTCGGCGCCCGGTTATTGCTGCAGCGTCCCAGGGTTTTGAATCCAACCTGCGGCCCTTTGCTACATGTCATCCCCCTTCTATGCCCCCCTTTCCTGTCTGTCTCCAGCTGTCCTATCAAATAAAGGCATAAAAGCCGAAAAAAAAAAATACTTAAAAAAAAAAAAGAATGAGCAAGGTCATGAAGGCGTGCTAACTTTTTAAAAATAGTTTTCAGTTCGTGTCCTATGTGTCCTCACACATTTTTACATTTTCAAGAAAAATTTATTTACACTTTGGATCAATTAAATCAAAAATCTGATTTAAATATATTTTGTTATGCAAATAGTGTAACTGTTTTTCTCTTCACTTTCTATCACTTATTCTTTCTGAGCTATACACATGGTAGGTAGACCTTGGTTACTGTGTATTATGGTGATACGTTACAACAATTTTAAGATTTGTTTTGGATGAAAATTTCTGTTAAATTAGTTTTATACTGATCTGCTCCTTTTTTCTTTTCTTTTTTTATCCCCCAAACTATGAGCCTTTCTTGTACCTTAACAAAAAGCTCAGTTTATTACTCCTTTGCAAAAGGCAGTTTGTTAATTTTTAACAGGGGTATGGCCTGATGGGAGCAGGTTACTTAAAAGAACTGGTCTTCACATTGCTATTGTGCAATGAGGAGATCTAACCTGAGTAACCTGTTATATAAGCTGTATAGTTAAAGAATATTATAGCTCCAAGATGACAGAAGGGCAGGACTGAGAGTTAAAGGCGCAACAAATGCTACTACTTCAGCACCACGGACAGCGGCATGGATTTATCAATACACAGCACAGTTACTTAGCTACCGATATTTCAGAGTGATGGTTGGGCCATTAAAGTTGAACTAACCTCAGTTAGATAAAGGATCAATGAGTTCATAACCCAAGTTAGACGTTATGATGTCCCTGACCTTTGCTTGAGGAAATTCTTCTGTTTTTAGAGCATACAATGTGAAATTACTTTTCTCTGACTCACTTATTTCTCCGACTGCTGTCCCTTGTCTCTTCCCTGTGTGTGTATCTCACTCACTGACTCGAGTCGTAATGCTTAATTGAATGCACAGATTTTCGGAGTAGCATCACATGAGATCATTTACAGCACCTGCAACTGGTCTGTGAATTTCCTGGGCCATTAAACCAGTGTCGTAAAGGATAGAAAAGTTGCGCAGCTCAAAATAGAAACACCCCATCGATATTGAATGATTGTCAGTAATTTATTGATTATAGACCCGGGTTGGAATGGGATGCCAATTTGTGACCTTTGTATTTGGGGATGGAGAGGGGAAGTGGTGGTGGGTGATGGCAAAAAGCAGTTTTATCACATCCAGGTACTGTTAGATGTGTTGCTTGCTACAGATAGAAATCGATACATGAAAAATGGCACAACATTATGCATCCTGGCCAGATTTTGCTGCACTTTTGTATTCCAGTACGGTGTAAAATGTCCTCGCAAATATTTATAGACCTCTTGTAATTTGGGATCTATTTGGGAAATATTTATATAGCCTCTGTGTGTCATTGCCATTACGAAATGTAATACCCATTGCTGATGGACACTAGATTGTGTCAGCATGCAGTGTTATTTTCAGACGCCTGTGGCAAATCTAATGTCCTGTTGTACAACACTACAAGACGTAAATCCTTTCAGCTTTTTCCAGCCAGGTCAGGTGTTATTATGTTATTTTCAGTATTTTGTATGGCACCAGATTATATGCTAGCAGTGAAAAGACACAAATAGCTGCTCTCAGGTAGACAGACTTGAAGACTCAAAGGAGAGCACAGTCTCTGTGAGACTGGGTTGGTCCAACCCTTTTCTGCACACCCATTAGACCCCTGCTAATCACTCGTCGAGGGCCATCACCTAGCAACTAGCTTTCCTGCTGATGGAGAGCCTTAGACAAATGTAGGGGTGGCAGAGAGAAGAAGAAAAAACACCTAAAAAGTCTAATCATTATTTTTAAAAAGAGCTTCTGTTCACCATACTGGCTCATGCTCCTAATCACGACTGCATGTGTTATGGCTGAGAGGTACTTCAGGAGTTTGATCAGCCAAGGAAGCTGTCCCTGTGCAAATACTTTCTACTTTTAGGAGGCAACACAAGATTATTTCAGAGCACAAACAGGCCATCTCTGACACTGCTGCTTACACGTTTTCTCCACCTCGGTAGCACGGATGGTAAATATAGCATGGTGTGGGAAGTTTTGGCAAGAGACAGCTAGCTGCCTGCTAGGAAGAGAGCATAGCAGAACATACCTACCAACTGTGGGCGACTGTCAGTTTTAACAAGGAGGATGGTAAGTGCTGAAATATCTTATTTCAGCGCTGGTCAAGAATTAACAAGTGCACTATATTTGCAACTGTTTGTGCTAAAAGAGGGTTTCTACCATCACTTCTGTTTGATTGATCTGTTAGATATAATGTTTGCTAGCAAGTTTCCAATAATAACTTCATTAAATTATGATATGTTGATGTTGTAGTTAGAGCTTCTTCTGCCACCCCCAAAATCAATTAGTGCTGCTTAAATACTTAAAAAAACAACAAAATGCAGCAGCTATGATTTGTTCGATACTTCGATAATGAAGAGTGAAGTTGCTGAATATCAAAATAATGCTGTGAATATATGCTTTTAATTAAAATCCAAAACATCCCCATTTCTTAACTTTGGCATATGTTTTTGTGCAATGATTCCAAAATGAACACTTAATAATAAACCTTATCAGCGGCCTTTTCTCTCTGTACTGATTTTATCTCTTTGTTTGTGTGATTGTTTGTCGTAGGTGCTGACGGAACAGGGCTGTGTTTTCCAGGAGAGACATGGGTGGGAGAGACCTGGCTGGTTCAACAAAAGCAAGCCCGCTCCTGTGAGAAACACTCTTACACTACGTACATACTGTATATACTGTACGCAAGCACATGCATGAAAGTGATTTATTTACATCTACATATTGACAAAAGGCACTTGGAAAGACAAGAACAATTAAGATGCTATTTTTTCACGCTTTGTCCCTCTCTTGTACTTGGAAACGCTGATGATTAATTAGCCTCTAACTATTGGTTTGTCTTTATTATCGCAAAGGTTAAAGACTATGATTACTATGGGGCTTATGACATTAAGAAGAATGTGAACTACAAATACAACGAATTGCTGGGCAAGGAGTACACCTTTGACTTCCCTCCACATCATGACGTGGTAAGGTACCAAGTGTAAAATTGAGTGTGTTATTCAGCAGAACAATGTTATTAAATTGCATGCAACTTCCTGTTTTGTCAAAGAAGTATGGGCCAAACTACTCGCCAGTTGAGTATAAACACACTTTGAAGGCTCCCATAAGGAAAGACATGCGTCCTCAAGGGAAATAACAATCATAGACAAATGAGAGTGATGGAAGTACAGTCAGTGAGATTGATGGGGCATAATGTGCATATCAAACTAAGTCAGCAGCTTAGAGGACACACCACAAGGGAGAATCAGCCACCTTGACGTCAGAACTTCTTTATTACTGCTCCCCTTTTCACAGCTGTTTCCTTCAAGGATCTGGCTCCAGATATAAATACAGTCATTTAGTCATGTTTGACAAAGAGAGGAAGACACTTTTATTTAATTTCAGGGTCTCCGTTAATTGGATATGTGTGTTTGTTTGTTTGTTTGAAATGCAGATTAAGAGTGAGTGCCTCTCATGTAGAAACGGTGTGGCCGTGTTTGACATGTCCTACTTTGGAAAGTTCTATCTCACTGGACCAGATGCCAAGAAGGCGGCTGATTGGCTGTTCACAGCTGATGTCAACAAGAAGCCAGGTCAGTCTGCTGCAGCAAGAACACACACACACACACCTACACACACGCACACAAATGCACAGGCAGATGGGAGAGAAGATTGACAGAATGAAGAGGGCAGATACATGGATAGAGGGATGAAACAAGATGCCAAAACATGAGTAAAACAGTCCATTCTTCTACAAAATCAGAAAATATCACTAACACTAACTGCCAGTAAAAAAGTCTCTTAGAGGTTCTGTTGAAAGTGGTGACAAGGGAGTCTGCACTGCCAGATTTTTTTTTCTGCAAACCGACAGGTACGCCTTCTTTCTGCAGTGACAGGTGTGTACAGATGTGAAAATGGGCAGAGCTCCAAATGCTCTGATATTCTTTTTCTCCACTTTCCTTACAGTCATACTTCAACCACTGTCAGTTTCCACTGCTGAACAGAATTGATCGCCTCTGTGTTGACAGCGATATCCTTTCAGAAACTAAAATCTGTCATCCAACCTTTTAGGTTTCCGTGGGTTTTGAAAATGTCTGATTTTTGGCGACTCCCACTGGTACCACCCCACAGATCTGACCCATGGGCACTGAACGGATGGACTGAACACAACACACAGACTGCACTAGTTTTTGAACAAATAATAACTTTTACTGTTAGAATAATTTGAAACAAATACTGAACGTCTACCCACGTAAGCTTTGAGTGGGAACTCCACAATGAAGGTCAGTTACTAGTCACAAGCACTGCTTTGCCTGTAAAAACAGGCGTATAATGCCTCATGTTTTACCAAAGTGGATGTGTGTCATATACCAGGCAGGGAAGGTCTAATGAAAAGATGCAATTTTTTTTCCTTATGGGAAATGTGTCATCCATTGCAAACACAAGGATCAATTGTACACTGGAAACACAGCTTTAAACTTTTAAACTTAACCTAAAATCTTAATGAAAGGTTTTTGACCAACCGCAGGTCTTTCTTCCTGTGTGTCAAGCTACCCATGTTACAAGAAAAATGAAAAAAATAAAAACAAGTTATACAAGATATACAAGTATGTCTTGTACAAACCTGGAATCAATAGGTCACAAAAGATACACAAAATCATCGAAGACTGATTTTAAAGTACCACTGGGTATGCTTTAGTGGCATCTAGTGGTTTAGTTGCAGGTTGCAACTCCCTGGCTTCATCCTCCCTTTCCAAGCGAGAAGAAGAAACTATGGTGACCGTGAAACACATAATAAAAATGCCCCTATCTTGTGCCAGCATTGGGTTCCTTATGTTATACAAAGAAATATACAGGCTATAATGATTGGATGTTAGATCCAGCAGTTTAAAAGCTTGTGTCAGATGAGGGACTTCTAGGAAATGCTAAGGAAGACAGGATAATCCGTCCTCTGCTGCATCAATTTGCACCATTTCTTTGCAGTCTGTCTCCTTTTAAGACAGATTAGAAACCAACTGTAATTGAAGTGCGATGCTAAATTGCTGTAATAACCTCGACTTCCACTTTATTATCCTCCACTCATTATCACAACCATATTTCACCCCACTAACAAAGGTAGATTCTCAAAAAGCACTGCTTTAAAAAAAAAAAAGAGATAGATGATGCATCATCCGACCTTGCCTTCTTAGCCTTTTTGTCTATCGCTCTCCCTCTCTTGCTCCCAGTTCTCAATATACAACAATTACAGTGTTCAGACTGGCTCTGAGAATATTTAATGGCTCAGCAGGCTGAGTTATGCTTTGCTAACACATTTACACACACCCTTTTTATTTAATACCAGTGACAGAATGAAGCTGTAACATCACTCATTCAGCCAAATGAGAGATGACAGAGGGACAGCCACATATTAGCATGTCACTGCAACAATCAGCTTCTTTGGCCAATGGATGAGGGAAATGTTATTATTATTTTGTCTCTTGTGGTTAGATACAGACTTCATTCGTTAGGAAAATGATTTTGATGATGTTCTCATCATGAATATCTTTGTTAAGTGATGTTCTCAGCAATCAGTTTCAGTGGGGTTTATATTTCAGTCGTTTCCTTGGTAACTCTCTTCCAAAAAGATGAGGTTCACATGTCGTCAGGGTGACTATATTCCCCGGAGGCAGAGACTGATAATGATTGCCCCTTAAAAACAACAAAGTTGTGAAAGAAGTGTAAGTACACTTGAGTTTATTAAAAATTCATTCTTATACACACACTGGGGGCCCGAAAAAAGTGCGCACACACGCACGCAGACACACACACAAAAGCGCACAAACTAGATTACTTACAAAGAATCAGTTACAAACCGAAGACTGACCTCAGATTCGGGTTCATTTTTTATTCTGAGATTTCCAACGGCTTGGTTCCAAGGGACTACACACTTTCAAATTGGCCTACAAAGCCTTGCCATGAGAATGAATTGTTAATGTGTGTGTTTGTGTGTGTTTCAGGCTCCACTGTGTATACCTGCATGCTGAATAAGAGAGGAGGGGCGGAGGCTGACCTGACAGTGAGCAGACTGGAGCCTGGTTCTGCCAACCTGCCCCTGGCACCGGAGTCCAATGGTGAGAAACAAACAGAGAAAGTGTGTGTGTGTGTGTGTGTGTGTGTGTTGTTTTCATAATTATCTGCTATACTGTTATATCTATTTATAATTCTATCATTGTCCTGTTTTTTTTTTTTTCATTTTAACTGTGTAACTGTAATATTGTTGTATTTTATTGTGGATTTATTGTTGTTTTTCCCCGTTCTGTTATTGTTCTGTCTTCCAGTCTATCTGTCAATACTGTATATCTGTTGTATTCATCATTATATTTTTCCATTATTATTCTGTTGATTCTATTGTTCTCCTCCTATCGTCATTCTATGTTTGAACTCTATCTTTCAACTTCAATCACTCATCTTATTGCTCTACTGTATGCATCTGTTGTTGTTTGCCATTCAGTAATTTTACCTACTTTTATGCACATATCTTCATCCACCAGCTTTTCCATATTTACCATCTTCAACATGCCTAAAAAAGAGCAAAACAAGTGAACCCAAAGAAATTTAGAATAAGCCGGCTGAAATTTTGCAGCATTTTTATTTACACACGGAAAAGTTCGTGCATCAAAATTCAGATGACATCGAGAGAAGCCTTCATTTCACCGGAAAGCCCCAAAAATATTAAATAAAAAAAATAATAAAAAAATAAAAAAATAAAAGCATGTGTTGGGAATGTTGTTGGAACCAGATTTATCCATCCGTTTTAGATGGAAAGCAGCGATTAAATGCCATAACGTGAAAAAGTATGTGGTTCTCGATTAATTATGCAATCTTGACGCGTAAACTTATTTTGCCTATGTTTCATAAATATGATTTAAACTTGCAACTTATTTGGAAGTATGTAACCTCTGTCACTCATTCTATGTTTTGTTATATTTTGATGTAGTTATCAGTTTTGTCTGTTGTTGTCTGTCAGTTGTATTTGTCTGATGCTCCATCTGTCCTTGCTTCTGTCATACTCACCCTTATCACTGTTTGTTTCTCTTTCCCACCCGCCATCCAGGTGAAGCATACTACCTGGCCATCGGAGGGGGTGTAGCCGAACACAACTGGAACCACATTAGAACGGTTCTTCAGGACCAAGGCTTCCGCTGCCAGCTGACAGACTACTCTGAGGACATGGGGATGATCAGCATCCAGGGACCCAAGAGGTGAGGAAAGAAAGGAAGGGAGGGAGAGGGATTGGGGGGGGCGGGGGCTTGTCATTATTTATATGTCCAGGTGAAAAAAGGACAAAAGGAGTGAGTCAGGACAAAGAGCGGTGGAGAGGAGAGGGAAGAAAAGAAGAAGGTAACTGATTGGTCTAAAGATGGGTTATGATTCACATCCTGGACACAAAAGGTGGGGAAACTGAAGAGACAAGCTGTGGGATCGATAAGAGGAGAGCAGGTTAAGAGCCCATTCTCAGAACTTGGCCATAGGCATTAGAGGTGAGTGAATGCAGGCACGGAGGTGGTATGAAAACAGGAGACAGAAGCAGAGGGGTTCAAGGGTAATTTTGCAATTTAATGTAGGCATCGGCTGTTTCATGATGCTATAAAGTAAATTCAAATCTATTTTTCATCAGAGTGAGCGATAATGATGAAGATTACTCACTTGTGATCTCAGTCTCAACAACGTTTTCCACCTAGGGTTAGATGTCCATGGGTTTAAAACCCTAAATCATATATTGATGTTTAAAAACATATAAAGCCTCATGGAAGCAAGAAAAACTAAATTCAAGCCCGAATGGACCCGAATGTGAATCCAAATGAACCTACAGTCAAATGGAATCAACCACAGAATGAATTAAGACTAACAGGGTGGCTCTGAGGGCAGTGTTGGTCTGTCAGTCAGTCCAATTTGGTCTATCCATGGTCCCCAGAGGGCGATTCCTACTGACTTTGGTGTTTCTCTTTTACTCTAGCACCACTAGTAGGTGAAGGTGTTCATTTATTCACTAGGAACATCATGATCAAATATTTTTGGCTACGATCCCAAACCCAGTGATGATTGACTATGTATCTGACACTGAAATAACAACTGTAGCCTTCTAAATTATTAATTATTATTTTATTTTTCATGAGCTATTTGATCCAACTACTGAAGGTCCGATTCAAAGCTATTAAGTTTATAAGCTTGAATTATTAATATGATATGAATGAAAGTTTAACTGGAGAATGCGAGGACTGAACTTCATGTTAGGCAGTCAGCTAAAGAAAAGTCTTCATGCTCTGTTGCTTTGTGGGAACCGCAGAAACACTTGCAGTCTTTGGGTGATCACTTTAACAAACAGAAACGTTTAATTTTGGCCTGTCATTCAGTTACTCTTGGATTCACCATTCATTTAGCGACAGCTGATATGACTTGCTGCAAGCTATTGTCATTTTAACCTGTGAAATCGCCAGCTGAAAATGAGAAGATGCTACTTGAATGTTTTGTCTGCTGCTGTTTGTTAGTAAGAGAGACAGAGAGAGGAGACACACCATTTGTTAGTGTCGTAGTTGACCGGATCTGCCCCCGATGATATGATTCCAAAGTTTGGCTCCAGGCAGCTCTAATTTCTTTAATTTAATTAACATCAACTTGGTGTATTATAATACAAATATACAGATATTTTGTACACACATTCATGGCTTACAGACAATGAATCCTGCTGACTCTGTTGATCCTGCTGCTGTTCCTCCAACGACACCATGAGCTTCACATTTGTGGTTTTGAGTAAAATGTGCAGACGACAATTGGACGGATTGCCATGAAAGTTGTTGCAGACAACTTTGCGGATCCCTGAACTTTCCATTTGTCCAATACTTTATGAGCAAATACCTGCAAAACAAATGACATTACCATCAGCTTCAGCTGTAACCTAGGTGTTTTGTTATAACTCATCATAATGTAAAACCTGTAGAATTACCATTGCATTGATACAGAACGGTTAGAGGATAATTATAACCTCATAGTAGATACTGGTGTTAAATCCAAGGCTTCTCAACTGTAAACTTTGCTCCCCTCAGTCTCAAAGCTCAATATGATGTTACAGTCTAGATTGTCGCATTGAATTTCTGTATATTTCCTGTAGAATCATATTTCTTCACCTGCACCCTCTGCCATGATGACTCCCCAGTATAAACACTGCAGTGATGACTTTCAAGGACTAAATGTCAAAGCAGATATACTATAT
>NW_023339774.1:10181688-10187940 GCF_004916995.1 Morone saxatilis | reverse complement strand
TTTAAACAGCACACACACACACACACACACACACACACACACACACACACAGGCAAACGCAATAGGATGTTGATTACGGAGCTCATTGAGTTTTCTTGAAAAGCCCACTCAGCTTGTGAGTGTCTGTTTGCATCTGTGGATGTTTCCTCGTGTATGTGTGTGTGTGTGTGCGTGTTAGTATTAACAAGATTGGCGTCTGCATCGCCTTTGTCTGCACAACGCTGTAATGATCCTCAGCTCCTCCTCATTGTTTCTGCCACATATGAGGAATTGCAGGAGATCGACCCTCCAGTGTTTTGGGTTTTGTTTTCTTACAGAGCGAATTGATCTCTTTAAAGCTTGAGGAGAGAGAAAATTAGAAGCGTTTACGGAAATGTGTTTGTCTCTGTTTTTTCTCTCCCAGAGATGTCTCATTTCAATCCCCTGAGAGAGGGGAGTCTGTGAACTTGCAGCTTTTTTTCCCACACAGCTTGGCAGGGCGCTCCAAAGGGTGAAACTGGTGCTCTGTCGTTTGCTTTGTAATTATGAACTGTATTTATAATATATGAAATTATGTGATATCCTGTGAGAGAGCTCTGTGTGTGTGTGTGTCTACCGTATGCATCCCTCTGATCCACCAGCTGAGAGCCAACAGTTAAGTGCAAGTCCAGAGAAACAAATTGGTCGGTTTGCAACCTCCCTTACCAACCACCACACACACACAACACACACACACACACAGAGAGCCATTCACTGATTATATATAGCTAATTGGCCTTGCTTTTGGGCCCTTGAGTTCAGTGAACAAAGCGTTGCTTAAAGGAGGACAGCCTGAAGAAAACTTCAGCCTGTGCATCGTGCTCGGACATACATGCATGTCTGCACACAAGAAATGTTTTATTCACATATGAGCATCCACACATTTCTACATCCAGCTATGACAATTATTGCTTTTTAGAAAAAAGGACACCCACACAGATGCACAATGTATGGTACACACAAATGTAACTTGGACCCTTCCCCAAATATCTTCCAACCCTGGCTTCCTGCCACACTGTTGCAAAAATATCCTCCTGAAAAGGCCTCTACCTGCCCACTCACATACATACAAGTAGCAAAGTAAGCTAAACTTAGTCCTTTTTTTCTGTTGACTCATTTTTATGTAATATTGATTTTTAGCATGTGTGAGTATGTTTGTGGGAGAAGGAGAGAGGGTTTTACAGCAAATATAACAGATACAGCTGTACTTGTGTTGTAATGTTTTCTTTAAATATTTTAGATTTTGAAAAAAAATCTGATAATAGAGTATTTAAAAAAAAAACATACAGACAGGGCGCCCTGGTGGCTCCCTGGAGTTGGCACCCAATGTACCAGGGCTGAGTCCTTGCTGTAGGGTTTGACTCCGACCCGTGGCCCTCTGTTATGTTGTTGTCCGCACTCTCTCTTCCCCTTTCCTGTCACTCTACAGCACTATTCATTAAAGGCAATAAAAAAACCTGAAAAATATATTTTAAAAACTACAGATGGGAGTATCTTTCACCACACCAGTTGCACATGTGCAAGTACAAAATATATTGACCGAGTTTCTCTATTTATTGTGTTTCTGTGTTTCCCTTTTGCAGTCGAGAAGTACTTCAGGAGGTGCTGGAGGCAGACCTGAGCAATGAAGCTTTCCCCTTCTCTACCCACAAAGTAGTTAAAGCAGCAGGGCATCAGGTGAGAACACACCACACACACACACACACTCAGTGACTGAACTCATTTCTACAGTAATTGGATGTTGTATGTATGTGTACATATGTCAGCTTCAAAATAACCCTGTCAGTGCTAGTTAAAGCTGCAGTAGATAACTTATAAAAGTAACTTTTGGTCATAATTGCTGAAACTTTCCCTAAATCCTGACAGTAGTACATGAGAGAGATGTACTCTGGTTTCTCCTAGTGCTTCACCGTGCCTGAACGAAAACAACCAATCAGAGCCAAGAAAGTTGTTTTGATTGCTGAGCCTCATTCCCAGATTGTCATTACTGACTCGAAGAAAGAGACCACTATCTTCAAGCCATCAGCCCAAAGGGTGTTTCCCGTCTATGATTGGTTGTTTTCATTCAGGCCCGGTGGATTGTTGAAAACAACATCAGGAGCACTAGGAAGAGCCAGAGGAAGCTGATTTTTTTCCATGGATTATCTGTCTCATGTACTACTGTCATATTTCAGCAAATATTTTTATAATATAATATAATAATATTTTATAAAGTGTTACCTACTGCAGCTTTAAATAAAACAAAATCCTATGCAAATTGCATGCAGTGGTTTATTATTGTAAAGGTTCAGTCAACAGAGATTGTAAACTGTGTGTGTATGTGTGTGGGACAGATGGCATGTCTCAAGGCGTCCTTGTGACTTACTTAGATATCAAGTCTGTCCACATGTTTTGTATTTCTCTACCTTCTTCCTGCCTTCTATCTCTTTCTACTTCTTCCCCTGAGGTGAAAGTTTATAGCGCAGTTGTTTACAAGCTCTGGGGAAATCATACATTTATATTCAGCTGTATTATGTCATTCAGTTTTCTCACAACAGTGCTTTAAGGGTTATGTAGCCTCAGCCTCTCAGGTTGACCTCTACACTGTTGATGGCCTTGGATCAAAAAGAGCATGTTTTACCAGCACACGTGGCGACACATATGTCCACACACTCAAACACACACATACTCCCCCTGTCTTAGTTGCTCTTGCATGAATTATGCAACGCTCCGGTGATTGCAGTCAGCATCTTCTCACAGCTCAGCAGTAGGGTTTGTGTGTGTGCATTGCTTGTGCTGTGTTCCAGCTGGTTGCCGGCCTTGTTTGGGTGACATTTTAATGGCTGCACTGCTGCGAGAACAGAGCTCTCTCTCTGCCCTCTGCTCCCCTCATAGCTCATTAGACTCTCTCCATCTCTCTCTCTTCCTAACCCTCCCGTTGAAGCAAGTGTGCTGGCATGCGTTAGGTCATATGAATTCATGTTTATATGCATTTCTGTACTCAGGTCTGTGCTGTTTGTGTCTGTGTGTCTGTGTCTGTGTCTGTGTGTTTGTGTTTGATGTTTGCCCAGTAAATGTATGAGTGACAATGTGCATGAGGCTTGCATGTGTTTCTGTGTGTTTGTTGACTGTGTGTATCTGCTGGAGTGTGTGTTGTGAATAAGCACGGGCCTACATGTACTGTCCTCCCCAGAGTTTCATGGTGTACATATGGGGCCCAGGGTGATCCTTGGCTGGCCAGATGGCCTGGCTGTCACAGCACCCACTGGGGAAACTGTTGGATAGAGTTTTCTCTTCTCATTTTACACTCCCTTCCATATTTTCTCACTCGCTTACTTTCCTTTTCCTTTACTCTTTAGCTTTCCCTCTTCTTTCACATATTGTATATTTTTGTGCATCTTAACCATGATATTTTGTCAACCTGGGTGTTATTCTCATATTGTTTCTATTATAACAGCCTGACTTGATGTTGCAAGCTGCATAGCATGGCAGTTACACTCCTTGTCGCCATATTAATGTTCACACGTTCGTTTCTTAACGTTAGGTTGAGGCTGTAGCATGCTTGTGATTTAACTTCTGTGCATCCTAGGGATGTAGGAGAAAACAGAGGAGGACCATTTCTGGATTGCAAAAATAAAATAACAACATACACACTGTGCAGTTTTCATGGATTGCAACTATAAGAAATAGATTCTAGTTGCATGAATTGTTCAACAGCAGCTGAGTGGTTCAGTACAGCAGCTAAGGGGGTTTCCAGTGGCTTACTTTCTGTGTTTACTTGCAGTTGGAAAAACACATTTTTGTGATGATATCTGTTAAATTGAGTTTTTCATTTTTTTTTACTTTGGAAAGCTGCGAGAGGGTCACACTCTTTGCCCCACTCAACACCGTTCTTGCTGCATTTTGTTTGTCATGTTTTCATGACCAGTATTCATAAGGCAAAATGACAGTTTTGAGAGTAACACCAAGCCTACCTTCAGTGCCTCAATTTTTTTTTGACTGTCTTACATTTCACCTCTTTCTGCCTCTCAGGCCCAATTTCTACTTCTGTGCACTGTTTCTTTATTCTGTTTCCTCTGTCACCTCAGTCCTACCTTTATCTCTTTCCTGTCATTTCCACCTTATAACCCCCAGAGGTATTTCTCTAATATCTTTCGAGACTCAAAGCATTTTGGACACAGTTTCTAAAGGGAGATTACAGCTACCCTGTTTCCCTCTTTGTTCACCTTATCTTATCCTTGCATCTATTCTATTCTAATTCTTTTCTGCTTCTTTCTGTGTGCTTTTGTGTGTGAGTGAGCACAAGCAGAGGCATGGCAGCTTGGTCCTTTACATGCCTCTCTCCATCTCTCTAAGCCTCCTTTCTAACCCGCTTTCTTGTCCAGGTGCGAGCTATGCGTCTGTCATTTGTCGGAGAGCTCGGCTGGGAGCTGCACATTCCCAGAGACTCTTGCCTTCCAGTCTACCAGGCTGTCATGGCTGCTGGTGCAAAACACAGCATCATCAACTCAGGCTACAGGGCCATCGACTCACTCAGCATAGAGAAAGGTAACTTTTAATAATATGCCATTATTAACTAACCCTAACATACAACTCCAGCTCAGGTAGAAATATAAAGATTTTATTTGTGAATAAAACAATTGCTACTGATCTTGTGGGTTTTTTTACTTTTTTTTTCTTTGTAAATTCAAAAATATGAATTAGTAGAGCTTTAACCTTTTCCTTTAGCAGTAGTTTTATAAAGAATACTGCACAGAATACCTTGAACTACCTTGACTTTTTTTTTCACTCATATGTCCACCCTATCTTTCAGTGCTTCTCATTGCTAATGTCTTTCCTTTTCTCCTCCTCTCCTTTTCAGGGTACAGACATTGGCACGCTGACCTGCGCCCAGATGACACACCCTTGGAGGCTGGGCTAGCCTTCACATGCAAACTGAAGAGTTCGATCCCCTTCCAGGGCCGCGATCGGCTGGAGAAACAGAAGGAGGAGGGGCTGAGGAGGCGCATCGTCTGCTTCACCATTGATGAGTCAGTGAAAAGGCTGAGATTATATCCTAGTCAAAAAGACATGAATCAAATGGACAAATTGTCTTAAGGACAACAGAAAATTCAAACATTGTTGGAAATTTTAGAAGACATACAATAAAGCTTTCTGTAGTGAACCTACTTATGCTTCTTCCTCAAATGAATTCCAAACTATAACCTAAAATCATTTAGAGAATACTCAGAGAAAAGTAGTCTTAATATTATTGCATTTACTAAATGTGCAGTGGGTAATAAGTGTATGGTTTGGATGCCTGAGCCTGAGCACAGATATACTGTGTAACAGAATGGAGAAGCGGTTTATTGGAATATTACTAAATTTCCCTGCTGTGGATTTTCTTTTTAGGCATTTTACATGGTAAAGGGTTGTTTTTTTTTTATATAGGCCCAAACTGAAACACGTTTCTGTCCATCTAAATTAAGTCAAATATTTTGAATCTTTTATAAGTTTCCAGACAGAAACACTTCTGTCTACCCCAACTCTTGGTTTGGTTATTATTAATGTTTAATGGAGAGTTACATCCTCAAATGAGTTGAGGAAATTCTACAAACTCTACATGTATCAAATCAGTTCGTTAGGAGATGCAAGCACACAACAATAGTATCAGTTTGCTATCATGACAACATTGCTTTCTTTATGTGAAACTGATATTATCAGAGTTGGCATATTGTGTTTGGGCATGACAGCTGTGTTTGGGCATGACAGCTGTGTTTAGACTGAACGTGTGTAGATGTGCATGTGTTTCTAAACTTAGTAGACTAACTCACACACACAAGATTCACCTGTGTATACAGTCAACAGACTTCTGTACATGTTTCTGAGCACATAAACATATTTAATTAAATATGCTCTGCCTTCAAGACGATCTGAAATTAAATGAGTTGATTTTGTGAGTGTTTGAAATAAACAGGGTGTGTGTGGTGTTTGTTTGAATGTAATTAAACTCTCTCTCTCTCTCTCTACCAGGAAAGTACCGATGTTTGGTCTGGAGGCCATTTTCCGTAACGGCGTTCCCATTGGTCACCTGCGGCGTTCTGACTATGGCTTCTTTATTGACAAAACTATTGGTTATGGATATATCCGTAACCCCGATGGAGGAGTGGTAAAGACCTTAAACACACAACACGTACACATATACCTACACAGTATATCTCTATCATTGCTTCTGTGTTTAATATGTTTTCTGGGCTGTTGAATTTCTTGCCAAAT
>NW_023339774.1:10175295-10181588 GCF_004916995.1 Morone saxatilis | reverse complement strand
ATCATTTCAATTTTCCCTGAAACATTTAACTTAATGTATAATTTCTAGTGTTGGAATAATACCATCATATTCTCGGTAATTCAACAATGAATTAACAATCACAATATCAAAAAACAAAACAATGTAAATAATGAACAGATAATATAAAAATAAATACTTCCTGTGCCTCTGAGCAGGATGTACTGATGCGCTCATTTAGTTCATCTGAATCAGTGCGCATAAGTCCACTATACATTTCACAAAAATTATGTCCAGTAGTTTCAACCTTTCCAGGTAATTTCTTTATTTTGTGTTATTTTGATGAATGTGGTTTTCTAATGAGTAGAGAGGCTGCTTTCTGTCATTTTTAAATATTTAAGGACGCGCAGTAATGTCACTGGACTGGATTAAGCAGCAAAACTAAACCCTGTAGTTAACTTGACAGGACAGAGGAAACTCCCCAGAGAAATCAGAGGATTTATCAGGAGGACGGCTGCTTTACTCCAAACAATTTTACTGTATGAGCCTGTACTCTGTGTGTGTGTTTGTGTGTGTGTGCGCGTGTGTGTGCGCGTGTGTGACCTTTTTGGATGTGTAGAAGAACATGGTACATGAATTAACATTAGATGCTGACCGATCCTGTCGGCATATCAGGAGATTTAAATAATCAATGAAGTTATGCTCCTGTGCCTCCTGCGTAAATGCACACAGCCTCTCTTTTAATGGGGAGAAACTTCACCCTATTTCACCCACCCTCAATCCATCCACTCTTAATCATAATGTTATACTAATATTTATAATCCGGTCCGTCAGATTGGTCGCAGTGCCTGGTCTGGTAATAATGACAACATTTTACACAAATTTTTAATGTGATACTATGATAAAGTGATGATTATTTACCCAGGTAAACAGTCAACTTTATTGTGATGTCATAATGTCCTGGAAAAACAGTTGTTGGCCATTATTCAAGGCTATAACTCAGGAACGGGATGGGGAGATATAGACTTGGTGACACTTTTGACTTAAAGGTCATTGTGACCGGAAAATATGTTTCTAGCAATATTTTAAGAATAAATTGCGATTCCAGATTTAGCAAACAAGAGTAAACAATACCATACAATACAAGACTTTCACTCACTGCCTTATTCTGAATTTCGCGCATCATTGGAGTCACGTGACTGCAAACAATGCGCCTAGCTAATGGTGATCCAGTGAGTGACTGAAACCAATTCAGTTTCAGTTTAACCTGCAGCACACAGGGAGGCGTCACATCTAAAAGTACCAGGAATTTACAAAAGCACCACATTTTGTATAGCTATACTTCATATAAGAATCCATCATTACATACTAATCAAATACATGTGTAACATATATTAACTGGAATAGGACATATGTATCATCAGTATAGTAATAACTTCCATTTTGCAGTACCGTTTAATTAAATCCTTTCCAAGTATTCACTACATACATTATTATGGATAATCTGCAACTTGACTGGTTGGTGGACGCATACAACCACGTGGTGGTAATTCTCCTTTACTAATACTTGGAATGAGTACATAGACTTAACCAAAAATAGTGCTATATTTGTGTGGTTGTGTTTTTGCATACAAAAAGGGAGGTGCATCAGTCTCCATTTTTTAAGGTACTTATCAGCTGTCTCTCAGGTCCCACTACTCACTTTACACTGAATAATATGTTTTTTGGTCCAGAATACAGTTTTTTGTATGTGTTTCTCTCTTGATGATAATACAGCCAGCACTTCACTATTAGTTCAAGTGCTCAAAGGATAAGACACTTTTTAGATTCTGAAAAATAGAGCCATCCTTTTGTGATTTTGAGTGTTTGGGTCTGTATGTATGAGTGTGTGTTCAATAGACACACAATGTGTGGATTTGTGTGTGGTAGTTTGTTAATTTTGTGTTTGTGTGCTCATCTGTTTAATATCCTTCCGAGTCGTGACCGGCAGACAAAGTGGATTGACCCTTTGTTCTGTCGGGGCACTTGAGTTTGGAAATGCACTCGCATGTGGACACGTATACAAAGACAAACACACACACACACACACACACACACACACACAGACAAATACACACACGCACAGGTCTATGGGATCTTGTCTCCTGTCACACAGAATTACTGAGCACATCCTGTACAGCCACATCAGTGGCTTCAGCAGAAATAAGTGTGAGTGAAAAAGAAGTGTCATCTCTCTTTTCCTTTCCTTCCTTCCGTCCCTTTTTTGTATCTTTCTCTTGTTTTTCCACAGCATGCCCTGATTCCATTTTCGAAAACGGCTTCAATTCTTTTACTTCTGTTTCTATTTTCCATTCACCATTTCAATGTTCTGTGATAGATAGTGGTAAATAAGGAAGTAGGTACACCATTAAAATGTATCCCCCAATTTCATTGGCTGTCAAACTGAGTACTGTTCATGCAGTTCATGCATCAGTGGTATTTTGACAAGTAAGTGTACACAGTCTTTCCTTAAACTCATTCCGGTACACTCATTCACAGTGAAACTGCAGTTATTGTGTCTTCAACCTCTGTAATGTGACACAAATCCAAGTGACTTGGAATATTTGGGCAGGGCATAAAGAGGTTCCTCATATTTGATTGGATCACTCAAAAGTGGATGTAGCTTACTGTTAGCCTCCACTCGCCCCTCGCTTACATGTGATGTTAGATCAGGTGAATCAAGTGAATTTAATAAATTTGAGCTTGACGGTGGATTTTTGACATCCAAACACACACCTCCTGTTATTATATTGCTCTGCTAGCTATAACCGCTGACGCTATGGCAATCCAGTGCAGTTTTATATGATAGGCCGGTTAGCCAGTCACCCCAAATCACATTTGATTGGACACATTTATGTCCTCCCAAGAGTTTAATGAGTCATCGAAAATACTGTAATGTTTTAAAGGAAAAGAAAAGATTCTGAGATGGGATGCAAGAATTATTATTTTTACATATATTTGGCATTTGTAAAGAGATAACTGAACATTTAACACAGGTAAAACACTTGGTTAATTATTTTTCCATGTCACTGTGTCTTTAAGCTTTAGTTTAATCTGAAATTCTAATGTGTTCTTCTGTGAATTAGATTGTCCCTGGTATTTCATTATGTTGTTATAGCACTTGACTAAAACCTAGATACAAAACAAACTTAATTTCACCTTACATCATTTTGTATCTTAATAGAACACAGTGATAGTGGCAGCATGTTGCACAGTCGCTTTTAGAAAATCAGGGACAGAGAGGATTGAGGCAACACTGAATGCAGCCAAATTCAGGTCAATTATGGATCCATTTATCGATTGATGTTGTAACTGGCCTTCGGTCTCAGATCATTGCAGTGTGTGTAATACTTGTCCATTCACACGGAGACAAGGGCATCAACGTCATGCCTGGTGTACCTTTACTGGCTGTAGAGCTTTTAAGCTGGAGTAAAGGCAGCTTTGTCCCTGAATAAGGTTATTAGTTTGATATAGCCTTTGACCACAGTACTGTTCCCTCTAAAGCTTTCAACATGGACGTAGTAAAAAACTAAGCAGTAATGAGAGTGGGCTCTGTGTGTGTGTCAGTGTGTGAATGACAGAGGGAAAGAGAGGCAGAGTGACAGATCAGTGGGAGAGCTGCAGGGAGGGAAAAGGGAGTCAGTCAGTGAAAATTAGCTCCCTGGGTTACGAGGGAGCTGACATTGACTCATGAGTGAATGAATTGCTTTCAGTGTTCTATAACTCCTGCGCCGTTCCCGTCTGTCAGATATGAACGCTGTGAAATTGACCGTTCTGGAGTGCTGTGCCAGTTGGGAACACTATTTTTACTAAGAGTGTGGATTAATTGGTCATCTCATTTTCACTCTCTTTTTGAATCTCCATCGTCTCCCAAAATTTTAATTCCCTCCCCTTTCCCTATTCTTGCTTATCTCCCTCTGTCATTTTTTTATTTTCATTCAATCTCTCTCTTCCTGTATTTATCAGGTGAGTGCTGACTTCATAAAGAGCGGTGAGTTTACCCTGGAGAGGATGGGAGTGACGTACAAGGCCAAGGCCCACCTCAAATCTCCATTTGACCCTGAGAATAAACGCGTCAAAGGCATCTATGCTTGAGAAGGACCACACATGTAAAAACACTCTGTTCGGGGAATGAGGCAGAGAGGGGTGCAACTGTTTTTTGTTTTTTTTACATGATGCAGCTGTTTTAGTCTTAACCTCTCTTGTGGAATACTATGAAATCTTAAAATTGATAATTCTTATTTTTTTTCCAATTTAAATTATTTAATTCTGTGATTTGATGGAAATGAATGGCATGTGATGGAACTTACACTCACTTTAAAAGCCTTAGATGGTCTGAAATCTGTATGGAGATATCGAAGACGTGCCAATTAAAATATTTTGTTGTTAAACTCCACATGTTTATACCCACTCTGGGTTTGAGAGTAATCGTGTGAATAGTATTACTCTGAAGACACATTGAAGAGGTAAACCCATATCATTATCTCCAGTCATGAAATCATTTTTACCAGTACACATAGGTAAACTGAAAAAGACCCATTTGTCATCCAGCTAACTTTGAATGAGCCTGCACCTTTCCTGGACTGATCTCAAGGACTCAAACAGTTTTAGAAACAGAATCTGAACTGAACAACATGTGTTCATGTCAAACAATCACCAGTCAGATCAAGCTTTACAATGGAGCCTTAATCTGTCCATGTCACCGTCTTCAGGCTTCAGGTTGCATGTAGGATTTTTAAGCCTCCACTGAAAACGGTGCTAAGCCTCAACACTAGATAACACGTCAGCACGTCTTAATCTATATTTATGAAGAACTATCAGCTAAGCAGTGAACCTGTGGGGACAGTATTATAGGTGTGATGGTAATGTATTATATGGAGCACATACAGATGTTGCCTTTGGAAGCAAAATATTGAAAATAGGGCCAAAAGCAACAGCTACAGATGTGTATCTTAAATACCATAAATTCTTAATAAGTGACCAGGGCCCTTATGTACTTAAGTTAAAGAGAAAACTACTGCCGACCCTTATTAAAAATAGGCTAATATTAGAGTCAAAACCATTCATTCTAATTTTGGCCTTTTAGTGCACAATATTAGATTATATTGTACTGCTGTAATATTTCATTTCCAATTTATCCTACGAGACCGTAGAGTCCTGTATTAGGGAATAAAAGTATTGTCAGACTAAAGACTAACCCTTCAGGCAGTTTGAGTCAGTTTGCAGATGACTGATGTTTGTGCTGATAACAATGACTAAACACAGATTTTTACTTGCTTGTATGGTATCTAAATCTTAGGCAGACAGCCCGAGTGTTTATCAGAGTTGAATGGAAAGTGAGAAGAAAACACCCAGAGGCACAGCGTACCAGCTGGGGACAAAACACTGCTGAAGAAATATGACAAAGAGACAAGAGTTATCAGAAAGCAGCTGTTACAGATGGACCTGCCTTGTTTTCTGATCCGTCCCCTGCGTTACTGTGCTCCACGGCGATAAACTATCGCTGCTGCAAAACTCAATTCTCTTAGTTAAGTTTTTTAATAGATGCATTGTCATATAATAAGGCAATCTATCAATCCAGGCATTTTTAAGAGCTCTTGTTTTGTATTGCTTGGCTGTTAAATCAAACTCAACAGCATTTTGTGTGTCTGCTTTGCAGTTAAGCCCTCCCAGTAGTTCAGAAGGCATAATCACTTCTTTTAACCGTGAAGCTCCCTCAGGAGGGGTTAAGCAACAGCTCACTGAAAAACATCTTGACTCATTAATTAAAGGTCCAGTGTGTAGGATTTAGTGGCCTCTGTTGGTGTTGTTGCAAACACACCCTCACCTCACCCTCCTCATCCAAGTGTGTAGGAGAAACTATGGTGGCTGCAAAATTTGTGGAAGACACGAAGGGCCCCATCTAGAGCCAGTGTTTGGTTGGTCCGTCCTGGACTACCGTAGAAACATGGCGGCTCAACATGGCAGACTGTGGAAAAGGACCGGCTCTCTCTGTAGATAAAAACGACTTATTCAAAGGTAACCGTTTTTCAGGTGATTCTACACTTGTCACTTATGACATACAAAACATATCTATGAAATATTATATTCTATTTCTGCCAATAGACCTTTAATTCTTTCAATTCAAAATGTGAACTTACAGTATTACAGCAGAGAGTGGCAGGGCTGTATTGTAGCACTTGTGTAATTAAATGTAAATTATTGTGAATCAGTTACCTGAGTCCTTATAGGTTCTTTAGGACAGGTCTTAATTTGACAATTTATACACACATCACATATTTAAAGGTCCAGTGTGT
>NW_023339774.1:10169901-10175270 GCF_004916995.1 Morone saxatilis | reverse complement strand
AGTGTGCTACATTTAGGGAGGCTTTATTGGCCAGAATGGAATTAGTTTCCATAGGTATGGTTTGGGTGTGTGGTGTGATGTGTACTAGCCTGATTTTGTGTGTGTGTATGTGTATAGCCTGATTGTAGGAATTGTTATCTTTTTGTTGCCTCAGAATGAGCTGTTTACATTTACAGATGCCACAGGTCGCCGTAGTTTGTCCTTCACACTTAGAAAAGGAGGGTGAAGCGAGGGAGTTGTGATATGCAATTCCACTGCTAGATGTCACTGAATTTCTACACACTGACCCTTTAATGCAGGTTTGCACAGTAATTGAAGATATTTTGTTAAGTCTTTGTGTTAAGTGTCTACAAACTAACTACACAATGTAGTTGCGTAGTTTATGTTTCGACACCTAACATGGAATTTAATTGGTAATTTTATTTTCCCTCTAATTTTAAATCCACTTAACACAGTTTAGGCCAAACAAAAAGTAGATCACACACACTCTGTGAACAGCAGTCAATGAAGTGTGGAAGGAGAATAAGGCATTTGTATGTATTAGCTACTTCTTGCCTCTTAGATGTGTCTTGCTGCATGTTCAGCACAAAATGTTTACTAATGTGGAATGATTCATTGATTCTGCCCAGAAGACCATTAATCATTGAAATGGTTGTTCTCAGGAGTGACTTAAGTTAATAACAAGATTTATATGGGAAATGTGAAACAGACTGATAAAACACTATTACTACAGGTCCTCTTCCACAATATGTCCAGAGGTTTTTTTTTTTTTCTCTTCTAATTCAGTTTATACAATTTATCTTCCTTTCATAGTGTAATGTGAATATTGCTGAAGTCTTGATGATAGAAAGCAGGCGAAGTATAAATTCTTTTAAATATGGTTCTTAAAAGTATTATTAGCTCCGCCAAGGAGATTGTGTTTCGGTGCCATTTGTTTGTCAGCAGGATTACGGAAGAACTGTTGGCCTGATTTTCATGAAACCTGTTGGAAGGATGTAGAATGGGCCAAAGGAAGGACCCACAGTTTTACATAACAACATACAACCAAACATAACCTCCACCTCAGACATCGCTGTAGAAACATGTCTCTCTAAGAGTTCTTTGAGTTCTTGTTGTTATTAATGTCTTAACAGAGATTTTTGACCAGTCCAAAGAACAAAAATGACCAGGGGAAGGATATGTATTAATGATTCTGTCCTAAGCAATTTGTGCATTAATAAATTTCTTTTTAACTGCCAACATTTTTGTGACATTTATTATTTAACACAAAAAAATGCAAAGGCACACAGGGGCATGCTGGAAAAGTGAGTGAAAATGAAAGTGGTAAACTGTAAAAGTAAACTTAAAAATGTAAGTAATTTCATATTACGTTGTCATTTTTAATTTTTTATTGTGATTACCACTGAAGTTATTCATTATAGAATCATTTTAATTACAGAGTGCAGTTATTCACCAAATAATGCTTCATGTCTTAATGATGCTTGTTAGTAGTTATCTGATCATCATGGGGAATAAAATGGAACAGAATAAATATGAAGGAGTAATAAAATCCCATTAATTAAAGTAACATAGCAAAGTTAATGGCCAACAGCTTTGCTTCACAAGACTTTGGTCCCCAGCACCAATTTGTTAGCCGCAGTTGTTTGTTAAATGTCAATCCTACTTCCCAGTGTCAGAAATAATGCCCTGGTCCAATGCTTTGCAAAATGATATATTAATAGGATTATCATTAATGTGTGCATACTAATAATAACACAGTCAGTGGATGTTTAAATAAGCATATAATTACAGCGGGTGTCAGAAAACCCATTTGAGGATGTCATTTATCCTCCAAACAGCTCAAATTACGTAAAGTCACATTGGCCTCTTTAACTTTCCTCAGCTTAGGTGTCCTCTTCCTGGGCTGAAGCGTGCTCAGACAGGGGGTGTAAGGGGTCGGCTGGTTGGAAGAGATCCTCCCTCACAGGGGTAGCGCGGTTTTTCAAGGCTGGAGGTAACCAGTGGTACAGGTTGTTTGTCCCACTCTCCCTGAAGTAAGAGATAAATGATGTGAGTGATTGGTTGTTTGGCAAAAAATGGGAAGTGTCCTTGATATTTGGACAGCAGGCTTTATTAGGTAACTGCGCAGTTGTCACTGTGCGATGCATCAAACTTAGTTACTCTTCAAAAATGACACTCAATGGCATTTTTTGTGGTCTTGAGTGTATTTTAGTTGGACAGCTTTAAGACTGTGAAAAGGTTGTTTCCTTCCCTTTTCACAAGGTCCAGTTCCCTAACATCACAGTCCCGGTGTTTTTATGTGAAATGATTATGAGTGTTTTGTCAGTTAATCTGTCAGTTTTTTCTTGTGATGTCGTTGCCGATCATCTCCCCATTCACTGAAAGTGTGCATCAAGGGGCATTGAAGCAGTGGGCATCTGGAAGCTGTCAAGTGATTTTAGAAAGGGTAAAAATGTTCTTGGTGTATCTGTGTGTGTCTGTACATTTTAAAGTCAGCAATAACTGAGAAATTATTGCTTTGTATGTCATTGCGTATTCATTGAAAGCTTTGGACCTGTGTAGCTCACCCAATGTTTGTCTGAGCAGATGCTAGGTTGCCGTTAGGTGAGGTAGAGAGGCTATAATGTAAAGTAAATGTCTGCAGTAAGAGAGTAAAAGGCTGTAATTTTTCAAATGTTGATTTCAGCAGAAGTTTTTTGATTGCATGAGCTCCTGCCTACAGTTGGAGTGTTGTACATCATTCCTTGCAGCTTTCTAGTGCCAAACTAAATCTGCTGCCCTTTCTGTGGAGTATCGACACTACAAAGACTAAAACTGTAAAAGCCTGGCTATGAGTTTGACTGCTGAATTACTCTGAGATTATTTCACGCTTGATGTCCTCACCCAAAATATCTTAAACGTTGTTAAAGCTAAATCTTTCGCTGCCTTCCAGCAGTTGGCATCCATTAATGGAATGCATGCAGTTTGTGAAAAAGACCACCCATTGTGGCTGAAGTTAATGAAATAAAGGAATAAAAATGCTCTTGAAAGCATCTTCATTTATGTATGGATTAAGCAGTATGCATACTTTCATGAACCTCATCCTGATGCATTCAATTACTCGCTGGTGTCCATACAGATCAGCTGTCTACTACTTCATCCAAACACTGGAATCTCTTTTATGTAGGTGCATTTGTCCTTGTTTGCACTTGCACAACTGATGTTACACATCAAGGAGCAAGCTTTTTTCTGACAAAAAAAAGCTTGATCAAGGCCTGCACACAGTTTTGAACTGTAATTGATTTATTCACTCTGATCCAAACATCTTGTGTGCGTGTCTGTGTTTGTATTACAAGTTAACAAGCTGTCCGTTCAGCTGGTCTAACTATGCTGTCCAACTGATGTCTGCCATTGAACTGGTTTAATTGGTGGCTTGACAGACGACTGTAGCGCGTGTGTATGTGTGTGTGATTGGGGACTTACAGGAAAGAGGCGTGCAGTGGACTGGTTGCAGTGCATGGACATGGGGGCTGTATTATAAAGGGAGTCCAGCACTTCTCCAGTGAATGCGTCCCACTGTAGCTGAGAATACTGCTCTGTCACACTAACCTCACCACACACACACTGGTCATTTCCATGGAACCTGGAGGGAGGAGGGAGAGAGAGAGAGAGAGGTTGAAGGAAAGTCGATAATGGAGGGAGGCAGAGTGAGATTGAGAAAGGTGGCAGAGATTGAAAAAAAAGCAGCTCGAATTGGCATTAGGAGAACACAGTTTCACTTTAAAGGACAAAGCATCTGGTTTTCGAGATTAAAAGAAGTAATCACTGTGGTTCCCCGGGAGCGAAGGGTGTAGGGGGAAGGGATGAATGCTGAAACCAAAAATTGCTTAGTCACACGGGAGATGGAGGGGAAGATGCAAAATGAAAAAGATAGAATGAAGGACAAGGAGAACAAGCAAACGATTTGAGGGAGAGAGTTTGTGCGTGTGCTACCTGTTAATGAAGTTAAAGAATTTCTGGAGGTATCCTGGGTCAACGTGGGTCTTGCAGAGCTCCAGCTTAGTTCGAGGGTAGTAGTGAATATAATTAACACACATTTCCTCCATGATGCCAAAACCTCCCTGAGGACACACAGAGATTTAGATGGAGATGGGGAGGAAGGCATAGATATATAGTACAAAGAACAGATGTAGGTATTAGGGTGGGAGAGATGGATGGATTACGAGACTTAGAGAAATATGTTGAGTTTGAAGATGATAGATAGATGGAGGCAATACTGAACGTTCTGTTGTCTGTTGACAGTGCTCAAGGTGAACTTTAGCAATATAAAAATAGTCTTGCATATTGATAGTGTGCTGCTCACCACTGTAGGCTTGGTCCTATCTTCTGTGTTATAAGTGCACTTTGTTATGAGGACATCGCCCTGCAGGATCAAGCACAAACATACAAGCAGTTCACCTTATTTCACGTTTAACAAAACAGCACCGAAGATGATTCAAGGGTACTGACAGAAAATGAGTTATTTAAAAGAGCCAGTTGTGTGTCGAACAGAATTCTGCTTTGTGACGCTCAGCTGCTGTTTTGTCTCATCTGTCTCTCGAGAACTTCCTATCCACAGCACTGATTTTACAGCTTGTCCCTATTTGCACCCCGTTTAAGCACCTTATGCAGCAGCAAGGTATTTTAATACTTTAAATGCAAAGCGTGGGAAAAAAAATACATCTGGGGCACCACCATTCAGAAATAGTTGGCTGAGCATGCAAAATAGTAAAATTCCCCATTCTTGTCTGAATGTAAAATCTGCACAGTGGAAAACTAAACCACTGCCTTCGTTTGGTCTTTTCAAATGTAGGCATGGTGATCAACTTCATACTTACCGGTAAAACATTCACCATTTTCCTCAGAACTCGGATTGTCTATAAGCATGAAGAGAAAAACAAATACAATATGATAAGCATTCATTTTTGGGATTCCTGTGTTCTTGCTCTTGGCTGCAATCTGATTAGAATGATGATTTCCAAAACACTAACAATGATTTCAGTGGATTGAACAGGGCTTTGCTTAAGTTTTTTTTCCCTCTCTAGCATCTTATTTTGGGCACAATTAGACACTTTATGTACAGTAGATTTATTTTAAACACAGTGAGATAAAACACTGGTTGCTTTTGATTCTTTCCTTGGAGACAGCTTTTTATACTTAACTACCTTTGTATGTGTGTGTGAAAAGGTCTATTAGCTTTGCTGAGACTGCTTTGATAAAGCCTTCATATGCCTAATGAGGCTGCAGGGTTTTAAACAACACCGTCACACAGGTACACTCAGATTAGTCTGACATCAACAGCAGCAGGAGATTTTATCAGGCAGTCTAGCAGATGTCCCTCCCAGCTCTCT
>NW_023339774.1:10147844-10169801 GCF_004916995.1 Morone saxatilis | reverse complement strand
CACCTCAGAGACTGTGTGTGTGTGTGTGTGTGTGTGTGTGTGTGTGTGCGCGCGCGCATGTGTGTGTGTGCGCGTGTGTGTGTGTGCATACCTGCCTCAGGATATTGTGCATAAAAAAACATATGTCATCTGCTGTCTCCCCACAATGTTAATGTTGTTGTTTGTCAGTTTTGATGTTGAGTTGATGGTCAGTGTTACACCTTATGAGGCCTAAATTCATATCATGACTGATGTGATTGTGAGAGCTTATAACAGAATGGTTATTGCAGTCTGTAAAATACTGACAGCAAATTGCACAAGAGCTCCGTATTTTTATTATCAGCGCTTGATAATAAGGTCATATGCAAGTTTTATTAAAAGCACAAATTTATGCAACTGTGTAGCCAGAACCTGAGAGGCTCACCCTGTGCTATAGAGCTCCATTGTTACAAACATAAGCGCTGTCATTTGTTTTGAGATACTTGCTACAGCATCACAAGTGTATTAATCCACTGCTGAAAATAGTCCCCAACAAATGCACTATTTACTCCTATTTGAGTAATGTTTGCTAAAAATGGGAATTGCTAAACCTTTTCTCAAAGGATTAAACTGCTTTAATATCTGTCTTTTTGTGACTTGTGTAGCATCCTTTCTTTGACCTACAACTTCTGTAGCTAAGAATAAGAGCAAAGCAGATTTTAAGTAATAGACAAAGCCATTCTCTTTGCACAGATAAATATCACATAGCAATTATTTTGAAATTCTTCGTCTGCAACAAGTACTCAGTGGACCTTTTAAGCATTGCTTGTTATAAAACATATGTATAAAAGGGTCATCCACTGCAACATTAAAGACTAATTCTAAGGCTTTATTGTAATGAGGTGGCAGGTTTTTATTTGAAAGTGTGCAGTCGAATAAGTCAGTAGAAACAGCTTCAGTCTTCATTTCTCAGTTGTTTGTGGAGGATGATCTTTGTCCCAGTGGCACACAGCTCAGTGTGATGTGAGGTAAAACTCACTTTTATCCAATCTAATACAGTGTAAGATAAAACGCACAATGGTGGATGCAGTTCCTCTGGGTGAACTGAGCCCTGCTGTTGCTCACCTGGTAGTGTGTACTGAAGTGCTGGTCCTCCTGTACCATCTCCAGCTCTTTGCCTCCCCTCACCAAAACTGTCCTCACCCCACGACCCGCCAGGTGGGTGTGCAGCTGGGAAGCAAATATATAGATTCCACCTGGAGGCAAAGCCTAGATAGACAAATGGGTGGATAGACAGAAAAACAGACTTTTTAAGGTCTCCAACCAAGATTTGTGTGCTTTAGGGACCAAAACTTTAAGAAATATGTGGCACAGCAGCTGTAATATACACCCAGCCTTTCGAACATTTGAACCATAAATAATGCAGTAAATGAAGGATTTTTTTTGTATACACACAGTCTGGGTACACTTGGAGGTGCAATATCCACTGAGGTAGAAGGTGTGTTGTTTGGGTGGGATAGCCATGATAGGAGTATAAACAAGGCCCAACTCCATGATCCCTGCATCATACCGCCTCAAACTAGGGGTGTAATGCAACCGTATCCCTGATGAGTCACGGCGGCCTGCAAGAAAAATATCATAGAACATTGAAATATGTCAAATACAGTCAGTTTACCAGTAAATCATATTAAAATAACTAAAATTAATTTGCACTCAACCAGGCTATGAAGTATGTATGAATGAATTAAAATCAATCATCTCTTCACTAGATACTGTTAATCTGTGGAGCAACAAATGTAAGACTCGAGAGGTGGATATGATAATACAATAGAAAGTTAGCAGAGAGATTATAATGTCACATAAAAACTGAACAGGTGTAATGTGTGTAATGTGTGCTATCTATGTGGTCCTGGTAAACAGACATGATGCTACTGTACATTTTATTCTGTTCTGGAGATATTTCTGAGATTGGTTTACAAACTCAAACCGAGAAGGTTCCCTGGTGGCCTATGGGTTTGATTTGCAACATCTCGAGTTCAACTCCAGCTAGGGAATTTTGTTGCATGTGATTCTCCACCTCTCTTTTCCTGTATTTCCTATTATCTTTCTACTTGCAACCTTCTAGATTAGAAGTCTAATAAAGGCATTCAATGCCCCATACACACTTTAAAAACAAATCAAACCAAGATCACTGAGCACACCAGTGTTTTTTTGGCTTGATTATTTGTTTCTAGCTCTGTTGATCTGCAGGAACGTTTCAAGGAAAAGATAAGATGGTTCACACAATCACAACAGAAAAAAAGATATGAATTAGAAGATAGATATGTAGGATATATGTGTATTGTGGGGTCAAATCAGGATAAAGGAAGACACACAGGCAAGATCAAAAGGTATACCTGGAAAATTTCAAATGAATCGCTCTGTTGAAGACTCATTGCTTTTTTGTGTGTGTGTGTGTCTGTATATAAGAAAAAGAAAACAAAAGTATATGCTTTGGGTCAAATGTGTGTGTTTACGTGTGCAGTGCATGTACCAGATATAAGGAGAGGGTTATGGTAATGGACCTCCAGACGGAGGAACCTTGAAGAACCTGGTCCGCCCATAGACAGCCCTGCATCAGGAGGATAGTAAAAAGCCTGCAAGCAAACACACACACACACACACACACACACATTATTCATTTTTCCTCTCAATTATGCACAACTGCTTTGAAGTTAGAAAAAGACTCTTCTTCACACATCGTACAGATGATTTAGAGCTGTAGAGTAAAAATGTTTTTGCAACTTATGCGCAAAAGTCAAAATACAGGTGCATTATGTTCCTGTATCATACAAATACTATGAGACATTGTATTAGAGATAGAGGTAATAGGAACAGGGACGATTTCTTTAAACAAAGCCACTTCTGTAGGTTGACATGCTGTAGTGAAAGGGACCAAACTTTAATCACCTGCTCAGTGTCATCATTCAAGGCAGGACGTTGCTCGTAGAGGAGAGGACCACGGGTAGGAAGGCCGCTCGTGGCATTCACGTGTGCCAGTTAAATGTTGAAAGACATGTATATCTGGCCTCTCTGGAGACTTGACAGGTGTTTATCAAACTTCCAGATGAGAAAGTTTGATTCCACCAACAGCAGGATCTCTTAAAAGTCGACTGCAAGCTTCCTCAAATCAGTCCCCCACCCTCTTTAAGAGGTGATCCCCTGTCTAAGTGGTATATCTAAGGAATCATTGCATCTTCTTCTCCATACTGCAGAGGTAATAGATTGCCTCTCTAGCTTTACCAGTGTGGTTCTCTTTTTGATGATGGCCTAAAAATAAAGACATGTCCACTCCAAATTCCCAACCACCCACAGAATTTGAAATTGTAACAGCAACATATTGTAAGACTGGAATTTTTTTTTTAACTGAATATGATGCATAAAACTGAATAGATTTATTCATGTCAATGTTAGTATCAACTACAGTATGTTCCTTGTTCAAAACCTTCAAATGTCTTTGAGGCCTTTTGGGGATCTATGAGCTGGCTGAAAAAATGTTTATTGATTAATTCTACACCGAGAAAGGTTGTATTCAACCTCAGATGCGTCCTCAGGGATGCTGGTTGAAGCTGTGAGGTATATTTTCTTTTTCTTCCTCTTTCACTCCTTGGATTCTGAACTGCTTATTGTAGCAAATTTAATTTCTGAGTCACTGCTGGCCCCATTGGGTGTTAAACTTTCACGCTATTATGAAGGAATGTTTATTTAATCTTGATTCATCATCAGTGTCTTCTTCAATTCACAGGGAGGTCACCATAAGCCACTTATGCTGATACTTACTGTTTGTAATGGAAGAAATAATTGTTTAATTTAATCATTTCATAACAGTAAAATCCTTTAGAGACTTCTCCTCTACACACACACACACACCTTTTTTATTTACTCTGATGCCATCCTGGTAACTGTGTTGTGCATTATTGTTTTTCTGCTCTTTCAAACTTCCCCCACTCTATTTCCCTCTTTCTCTCTTGTTTTGTGTATTTTTTATTTTTTTTGCAAAGCCACGTTTGCCTTCTGATGCGGTACCGAGGAGAATGAAACAACACTATTAAGAGGTGATGAAAGAGGCCTGAATATTTCCCACCTAATCTTGTCTTCACAGCTCACAGCTCACAGAAGGCATCCTGCTTGTTTTTGTTTGGCTGGCAGATAATCCAATCAGAGAGGGGCCAGGCTCGCTGTGATACAGTGGGGAGCAGAGCAGAGAAATATGGTGACAGGCTCATGGTTTCCTGTCCTCTTTGCTTTATGTGACGAGCAGACTGCTTGCTTGCTTGGTCAGCCGGCTGGTTGGTAGCCGTAGTACATAAGTGGGGTGATGTAATGCCTGATAGGTGACTGACAGACTAGCTGGCTGATGAAAAAAGGTGTGTTTTTCCTGCACTGAATAGTTAAGTCTCATTAAAGAAATGCAATGTTTTTTTATTTATTTTTTTAGCTTTTAGCTTTTAGCTGGCTGACTAGTTGACTAGCTGACTGTCAGGGCTGTGGGCAGTCGATTGAATGAGATTATCAGCCATGATAATGAACGTTTCAGTCGTATTTGTGTTGAGCAAGTTTGTGAATATTTGCATGTGAGTGTGCTTCCCACATACAGACTGTCTCCAAGCTCTTAATAGACTTGTGCTGTGCGTTGGATCATCTTTAAAAGGTTTTCTGGTCGCAGTTTAGGCTTGGATATTACTCGCGTAGGAGTTTTTTTGAGGACTGGACCAAAATCAAGCTTTATTCCAAACTCTCTTTCAATTAGACACCTGTTGTGTGTATTAAAAAACTTGTCAATGTATTTGTGTGTGTGTGTTTATTGGTGGTTTTTGTGTGGATGACATTCTGGTTAATTGTTCCATATTCAAGTGGCAATTTTAGGGTTAGGACTTTATTTTCACCATAAAAGTAGCACTGTTTTTTAGTTTTTCGTTTTGGGGAAAGGGAGTGAAAATAGCCAGTAGAAGATCCTCATTATGATAGAAGTAAGCGTATGTGCGTGGGTGTCTGTTTCCCATCATACCTCAGCACCCATTGCCCATGCAGCTAACACATGGCGGCAGAAGTTAAGCTTGCCCGGCTTCATCTTGTCATCACAGGAGCCGCTGTACTCTGGAACATCGCGGATATCCGGAGAACATTCAAACACTTCCATGTGATGCACAATGGCCTCGTTACCTGGAGTTACCACTGACTCATACTGACAGAAACAGAGAGAGGGGTGCAAAAAGAAACTAGTGAAAAAGAGAGAATTGTGTAGATTTATGTGTTACTACTGGCTAAAGGCTGAGGCAGTATTGTTACTTTTTAAGTATGTCAATAAAAACATCTCTGAAATTGATTATATGCAACATACATACACATACATCTTATTCTGTGGTAGGTTTCTGCACTGGATTTGTTCACATTTCATCACATTATATATACCAGATCTATTTCTGAGAGGAAATTGTGAGGTTATATGTTTGGTAATGTGTTTTCTTAAATTAAATTATTTCTAACCATGACAATGCGGCTCTTGTTATGTTAGGCCCAGCTGGTAAACAAGGAGCAATAATAGCTGCCTGTGCACGATCTCCATCTAAAACACCCACTCCACTGTGTGTAAATAAACTCTACGTTAAGTGTTTCCATTTTTAGAGGCATTTATACCATAATAATGTGGTTCTTGGGCATGTTTTCAGGCAGCTCTTGTATGAAGCACCAGTAGGTGGTCTCCTGATTTGGTATGATGACATTTGGTGCCACGACATCCAACGTCTGCACATCTGGAGGCAGGGTGGGTGAGGGTGTGTCGGGGCGCAGCATCAGCACTCTCTGCACTCCTGTGTGGATCCGCGACAGGTTCAGTTGCTCCAGCGAGGCAAGTGGTTGATCCAAGAATCCATAGATGATGTGCACAGTTCCCTCCTGACCAATGGAAAAAAAATCAGAAAATAAAACATGCTTCATAGCCACAAAGCAAAACATAGACTGCAGGACTGTGTATTTTAAATTAATAGTCTCTCATGATTATTATTGGGCTGAAAGGCCTGCTAAGGCAAACACAGAGAACTTATTATGTTGTCATAGTGATGAGTATTGGTTTTGTGTCTGCAACTTAGAGGTCTGATGTGGTACCATGGAAACCATAATCTTTTTAAGGAATGCTTCAGCAGACAATCATTCCAACTGTATTTTTTATGTTCACACCTGAAACCATGAACTCTCTGTGATCATCAGCCTTGTTGCTTTTTTTCATATCCACTAAAGACAGCAATAAAAATATCACAAAAACCCAGACACACACCCTCCCACACACACACGGGCATAGTGCAAATAACACTGCATGTGTGTTCTTTAGGTAACACACGCCTTCCTCCCATGTTCTCTGCTTCTTCTCGCCACCTGTTAACTGTCAAGTTCAGTTAGTTCAGGATTGACAGACGTTATTTTGGCTTTAGGCCATTTGCTTGCACTTTACATGCGCTCAGCTAGAATAGAGAGGGTAACATAAATGTAGAGGAGAAATTCTTGCTGTGAATCATGATTTGTATAGCACTGATCATTTGTATGAGCCCTCCTTCAGTAGTTAGAATACCCTAACCCTGTCAAATTTCTACAAACTTAAGATTCTTCAAAAAAAGAGGATTTTCTAGATACTAACAGAATAAAAATAAAAATAGACTATGAATTAGACCAGACACACATTCTGCTCCCCTGACATGAAACACACACACACACACACACACTGTGAAAGAAATACTTTACACACCTCAATGAGGTAGTCTCTGGGATCACAGGTACTGAATGGTCTTTTGAAGAGCAAGTAGAATCCATCAGATTTCTGTTTGGCTTCTATCAACTCGTAGTCTTGTTGGCTGTCCAATGAAACGTGACCCTCGCTGTCACTCCACGCATCCTGAAGGAGAAAACACACACATTACCTTTGACATAACTATAGATATTATAAACACCAATCAAAATGTTAAAGAGCATGTTATTATATTTTATTAATAGCATATAGTCATTATTTCAAGTTGGGCAAGATTAGATTGTGGATAACCTTTTCTTTACTGCGGTTTTGATTCACAATTAAAGTAAGACTCGTTATTCAACCATTACTGAATACATTTCACAGGAGATGTGTCCATGCAAACCAGGTTGGAGAGTTCTAGTGAATAATACACAGAATTTGTTTTAAATACATATTCTGTAGAAAAAAAGTATCCAGTCATTGTTTTTGTTTATTCAGACACAAAAGGAAGCTTTGTGCTCAAATGTAACTTGTCAAATAAATGTCCTCAACTAGAGGAAAACTGTGTTGCTATTATTTTCTTAACACCGTTTTAATCGATTGTTTAACAGTGGATTATGATACAATGAAAACAAAGAAATCCGTGAAACTGTGCAGTTTGTGTTGTGAAACCTTCCCAACCTAGTATAGAAGACTCCACTTCTCTGCCAGGAGGCTTTGCAACAGCTCAGTCTATCCGCTTCTGTTATGTTTCTCACATTCATATTTGTCCAGAATAGCACCTAAGATCTCTCTCTTTATTTCTGTCTCCCTCTCTGTCCGTCTTATATAACTGTTCTACAAAAAATATTCTGAAGCCAACGATTTTGAAAATACTTACAGAATATATAAATCCAAAAAAATTAAATGTGGGCAGTATACAGTATGTGTTATATATGTTAGATGTCTGTGTACATACTACACTAGTTACAACATCTGCTGACAGACAGAGTCATGTCCTGACTATTAAAGTTTATGTATAAAGTTTTTGTTCTAGTTGTGTTTAGGTTAAAGTTAATGAGGTTAATATGGTTAATCGGTTAGCTTTGCTTTTGTTGTAGTTGTAGTAGAGTCTGTTTTCTCACTTGCCTCTCTCTTCCATAGCTATGATATATTGGAAATTCTTAATTCAAGTCTCCACGGTCTGCTTTGAATATATTGATTTAAAAAAGGGATTTTAGGAGGTCCATGAACTAGAGCATATCTAAAATGTGCCTGGCTTTGTGAGGAGCTGCGTTTGTGTGTTTGTATTTGTGTGTATATGTGTGTTTGTGATATGTGTGTGTGTGTTTGTGATGTGGTGTGTGTGTGTTGTTGTGTGTGTATATGTGTGTGTTGTGTTGTGTTGTGTGTGTGAGAGAGAGAGAGAGAGAGTGAGAGAGAGTGAGAGAAAGAGATCAGCAGTGACCTTTCTTCTGCTGGTAGTTTTACCCTCCTGAGGGAAGAGAGACAGATGGGACAAGAGGAGGAAGGCAGTCGGATACTGGAGAGGAGATCAAGTTAACAAGAAAGTACAATGATGTGTGTGTTACATTATGATGGTTTAAATTGAAACTACAGAGGTGTGGTACACTGGGATTTGGGTAACTTTTTATTATTATTTGGGGCTTTTTTTGGGGCTTTTTTTGGGGCTTTATTTGATAGTGAAGCTGAAGACAGACAGGAAAGGGAGAGAAAGAGAGCGGATGACACGGGCACCTTGGGACTTTTTGCCCATAAAAATGATTTAACTACATTTATTTAATTACGTTACATGTAATTACGAAAAAGTTCGTTATAAAGCACCAAAATGTACCAAAACTATAACTTCATGTTTGTTCCTGCTTGCTCCCTCCCGCCTCAGATCAAATCACAGTAGAGTTTTTGTGTTTTATCTCTTATGAATAAGTCAATTAAACTTTATGAACGGAGAAAATTCTCCCTTTTAATATATGCCTGTTATTATTTCATGCATACCAATCAGCATTAAAAGAAATAGTAATATAATTTTTACTGTGCATGACTCTGTTACCCATTACCACAGTGACAGACAGATAAGAAGCAGAGATGTCATTTAAAAAAAATAATTAATAGGAAAGATGAATTTTAGAATTGAATGCAATGGTTTTAACATTCAAAAAATGGTAATAGTTGGTCAAAATTAAGTGTGACTTTTTAGCAAAAGAGATCTGCCCCAGCAGGCTCCAACAGTGTGAAGACTTGATACCCGTGATAACATTTAGTACCTATTTAACAATTAAATAAATTAACATGCTTCTTGTTTTTTTGTTTGTTTACAACTTTTTTCCTCAGTTCGTATCGCAGTCAATGTAAAATGAGATTTATTTTGTAGATTAACATCCTTTACTTATGTTTACTGTGATCAAAGAAGTAATTGAGAGAATATTAATTTTATGTATTGAATATTTTAATCTCTCTATTTCTAGGCATTGATGAAAGGAACTACTTAACACTGCGCACAATGCCTATAGCTGAGTGAACAGAGGAGTGATCAAAGGGAGTGACATGATATTCAATATTTTGGCAGTCATCAAAGAAGAACAAGAAGCTGTCAATGTGCTTTACTTAACTTATGACCTCATATTAACCCCGGCTTTCTCTTGGCACTGAAACAAAAATGTCACTGTGGTCAGACAGCATAAGGTTAATTACTTATTACAGATGGCTTTTCCCCTTAGTTATGTTTTTTAAAAAAATACATCAGGAAATTTCAGGTACAAATATCTGAGTTGAATTTGTTGGATTGTGTGTGTCAAAATGAAAATGAGGCATTTCACACATCTAAATCAGCACAGGATTCAATTTTGATATGCTAATATCTGCTAATGATTCCCCGATGAACTTCAGCTATTAGTGCAGTTTGAGTGATTTCCAATTAGCAGGGGCCGATAACATCCTTTGTGACTATGTGATCATGAAGCAAGCCGTCCACCAGCTCCTCGCGCAAAAAACACCAATCTCACGCCCCAGGGACCACAGACAGATGAGGAACACTAAGAAAGAGGGAAACCTCCACTCCTTAAGGACTTTCATGTAATCCCTGAGCATTTATGAATCTGACAAGTGAACATTTGAGGAAAATCGGAAGAGAGAGTGAGAAACCTGCTTCATATCCTCATCTTTTTAGAGGCAAGCAGTCTGGCTTTTTTAAAACATTATCTCCCCAAATTCTTTTAAATTCTGCATTTGAAAGAATAAACACACATTCCAGAGCCGCTTACCCCAAAGTAGCTTTTAGTTCCTGAGTTCCACAGCACCACCACATCAGCGTTGGTCAGCTCCCCACGGTCAGACATCCCCAGGACCACGCCATGTTTGAGCTCTTCAACCCTCAGCTCCATGTAAATCTCCTGGTCCGCATAGCTGATGTTCCAGGCCAGCTGGAGCTCCTCGCGTGGGTCAAGGGGCACACGGAAGGGCATGGGGAGAGGTGGGAGAGGGCTGGAGGGGTTTGATTTAAGAATGGACACCTCGACAGCATTGGTGGGCGCCTGATACGAAGCCACCAAGATGACCATTAGAGCAGCCAGGGCAGTGAAGTACATAATGGTGACATCCTGAAGGCGAAGGTTCCTATTGAAGAACCTCATGATAGCCCCTAATGATTGTTCTTTCTGATGGATTTCTTTTCACCTTTATTTTGTCTTCAGTCTTCTTCCGTCTCTTCACCCAGAGTTGATTTGGAGTTCAATCAAAAAAGTTGTGAGGAAAGTTTATTCTTCAGCGCTGTTGTAACAAAAACTTACTGGTTTTCTTTTGCCTTGTCAGCTCTGCTCTTCTTTCTGGCCACAGAAGACTTAGTATCTCCCACACGGTGGTCAGGTGAGGTTGTTTATTCTTTTCTTCCCCGTGTTCTATCCTCTCAGGTCCTCATTTTCTAAAAAGTTTAGACTATCGCTAACTTTCCAGTCTTTAGGTTTCTCTGTTTCCAAGCCCTTGTGGGTATTCTCTCCTTCTTCTGTGCAACTGCTCTGTCTTATCCCCCTCCCTGGTTTTTAAGAGACTCCTCCCTTGTGAGTTGTCTGTTTTTATCCAGCCTAATGGCATTACATTTGTTGAGGAAAATTGGATTGTATCCTTTAAGCCCTGGGGTCAACCATGATTCTGCACATCTGCCAGCCCCTAATTGATCCAAATTCAACCATGGACATTTTCAACGACAATCTGCTTGGACTAACTAAACTTTATTGCTCGCTCCATCTCTGTCTTTTTTCTTTTGCTTTGGTGAGCATGTATCATTATCATACATTTTTCTGTCATTTCCTGAAAAAAACAATTCCACACACTATACCTCTCACCTGGCTTGTTGGGTATTTGACTCAAAGCAGATTTAGGGGGAAGCAAGCACTTGTGGAGGCGTAAACAAGGCATTAATGCATTAGGCCCCTTCCTTAAGCCACCGCCTTAGGCTGCAGAAGACCTAATCAAACTGTCAATTATGGGTTTTGAAAGCAAGAGGGACACATTGGTTTGAAAGGTTAGTATAACCCCCCCAAGAAAAGTGTGTGTGCTTGTGTCCATGTGTCATGTATTGAAGCAGGTATAAGAAACAGGTGAGTTACACTGGACAAATGGATTTTAATGGATTTGAAGAGAAATGAAACACTTCCCTTCGGCTTGTCCCTGCCTGCACACACTTGACAATCACTTGTGTAAAAAGATTACAATTAGTGAGCTTGACATGACACAAAATCAGGACTTACAGCTAAAAAACATCCAGAAAAATCTAATTTAATGACAGCTGAATTCCATTTAGTTGCTTTAGTTTCAAGGTCTTGGTATTGTTCCTGCTGACTCACTGTCACACTGTCATTATTTACTGGGACACTTGAATAGAACAGAGCCACCATTAATTTCATCAGCAACATTAGGTTGTTGTTGTAAATTTGATCTAGTATTTGAGTTGGTTGTGTTTTGAATCTTTTGTGCTATTCTTTTGTAGTTTATTAGTTTATTTTGTTTTTATATAAATGTGCATGTTTATGTATATATATTTATATATAAATACGCAATGGCCATAGATGTAAACAAGCAATGATAGGAACATTTATGATTAAACATTGCAATATAGTATACAAAATTGAACTGTGCTTTTCCTGCTGTGAAAATCCACTGATATGGTCTTTTCCTCGCCTTTATTCAGTTGGTGTCTTTGGTTGGTATGAAAACCTGCAGGCTGTTGTCTCGCCATGGTACAGAGTTTACTGCAAATACATATCTTTTCATGTCCTGTTATATAGGAATGATTCAATCAATTTTAAGTTCCTGTAAACTCCAAGGAAAGCTCATCATCAAATGTGCTGTAGAGTGAATGCAAATTCTGCGTGTGTTGGATTCAATTCTGTACATGACGTCAAACCATTGAATCCTTTTTCCGGAAGAGGCTCATAAATGAAAAGGTTTGGATGTGAGCAGAAAACAGAACAGAACAGAAAGGCACAGACTGGTATCGTGTTGGTTAATGTAATAAACTCCCATAGTCCCTTAGTCCCTGAGGCACAAACAGACACGTGTGTCCTTCTAATGTCTCTGGCCTTCACCTGAGGCTCAATAATCTTTTCTTTCTCTATTTTTTTTGTTTCTTTTCATCTTTTACACCATCTCACTTCTACCTCTTTAAACTCTCTACTACTGCCGATCATTCTCTCCCACTCTCTTCCTGCCTCTCTTACATACAGACTTATCTTTCAGCTGCTGCTCCTGATGTGTCAGCAAACATAAACGAGACACGACGCTGTAAAGTCGGCTGTGATCCGGAGGGAATGACAGAGAAAGAGGGGGATAGAATGGGGGATGGGTGGGGGAGAACAGATTTCGGGAGAGAATGATGGTCCTCTGTGTAATCATGTCTGTGTGGGTTTATGCAAAAAGCCTGGAGGGTCTATCTGACATTATCCTGCCTAGAACAATCCAGATATTGCCCCCAAAACTTTCCCATCATGCTTTGCAAACAGAAACACACACAGCCCAAATAATTAGGCAATCTATGTAACAAATGATCCATAGCTTATAGTTTTATGTTTTGTGGCAGGTGTCACTGTTTTCTGCTATGATTTGCATTGCATTTAGGGTCTGATTGCATTATATTATATATATAATATAAATCAATATGATCTAATAGTCTTGATTTAGCCCTTTGTGGCCCATGATCTCTTTTTCTTCTCTTTACTTATAGGACAGCATTTATTTCCAGGTATGGCCAATACTTTATATTGTCCTTTTATTTACACAGAAGAGAGACAAAATAACATTATAGTAGTACCTCTGAATATAATAATCACACAAAAACACCAGACACTACTGCCTCAATAAGAGAGAGCTGACTCAACAACTTTCAAGTTTCAGACAAGTTTCATAAAAATAGCTGGATTAACCTGTTAGGAGGCTTAAATTGGCTCCATTTGAAGAAAAAAAGAAAAAGACTGGATTAGCTGGAAAATGCATTGTCACAAAGCTTAAAATACAAGGCTGTTTTTCTGAGCTCATGAAAAGTTTACTTTTTTAGAGATATGTGGTTCTCAAAGGACAGAAACACTACAAACATATAATGCTCTTATAGAATGCATTTCTGTAGATTAAACCAGGGGTGGATCAGGGGCCTCACACTATGTTATACAGCAGGGCCAAGTACTGGGGCGGTTTAAGGGTCCAACACCAGAACAATTTGAGTATTAAACACTTAATTTCCTGCATTATGGCAACTTTTCATGCATGTAAATAACCGCAAAGCCTTCTTACCTATCTTAAACTTAGCTAGATACTCAAGCTCACTAATATTTCATGCATCAAGATTACTGTCAGTAAATTCAAGGTGTGTAACTTTGAAAAGACAAGATCTAATCCACATGTCATCATATTTTTTGGCCTGACCCCAGCCTGTACGGACACTACATGCACACTAGGTGGATATCATTACCTTCCAACAATGCTTTGCAAGCTAGCTAACATTAGTTAGACAGTCAGAAGTTCAGCAACAGCAGGTAAATGCTCATATAAACATTAAGTGTTTAATCGTAACTTACCATGAAGCTTGTGTGGTGTCATTTGTCCCATAATGTCAGGAGGCTCTCCATTTGTGTGTGCAGTCAAAGATCATACAGGTGGTTAGATCCCTTCCAGGTTGATACTTTAAGTACATTTTGCTGATAACACTTAAGTCAGCTTTTGAATGAAGTATTTTACTTGTAGTGGAGTATTTTCAGTGTGTATCTGAATCCTTCTTCACCACTGTCACAGAAGAAGAAACCAACCAGTATCCCTATACAGAGATAACAGAACCCGACCCCATTTAGTTTGCAACAATTTGATTAAACACAACTTTTATTGTAAAAGAGCTTCAAACTGTATTTTTACATGGGACCCACATTGTTAGGTGATAATACATAATCTGTCAGTTAGATAGATATTGTGCTTAAAGCAAGTCTATGCAACATCTGCTGAACAGGGGCCATTGTGGACACAAGTGGAAATTACAGAATAATGATACAATGTAGTGTAACAGAACCAGGTAATGTTAGTTACACAGCAATATCTATCTTAAGTTTACTAATATCAGGAAGTGTTAGTCACTGTGAGCTATAGACCAAGTAAGGCTGTGACTATAAAACTGTATTGAATGAGCATGAGTGTGTTTAATTGTGTATGAGTTCAACTTTTCAATTACACGCTGAAGATTGTGTTATTTCTTCTTTATAAAGTTACATAGTTTATCTTTAAAGGACACATAGGAGGATCTATTGGTAGAAATGGAATATAATTTTCATAGGTATTTTATCATTGTAAAATATCAGAAAAAAAAAAGAGTTAATTTTTCGTTACTTTGGAATGACCTGTTTCTATCTACAAAGTGTGTCCTCTTCTTCAGAATCTGCCATGTTAAACCGCCATGTTTCTACATTCTGGCTCTAGATAGAACTAGATGCCACTAAATACTACACACTGGTCTTTTAAGTGTTTGCAAATTCCTTAAAGTTTACTGTAATCACCAAATTCAGTGAAGCTGTGGTGAAGCTGGGACATTCCTGGACCCTAGGAGTCTGTGATCCCAAGGCAGTTAGCTCACTTTACGTGTTTGGTGATTCAGATTTGACAAAAAGATCATACTCTGTGTACATCCAAAGAAAGCTTTCGCTATTAACTTATTTTGAGCAAAAAATATTAAAAACTTTTAATATGAGTTGAGCTGCCTTTCCGACACACCTCACCCTGCATGCATGTGAACACAAGCACACACAGAAAGGGAGAGAGAAAAAGATAAACAGAATTCACCTCGACATGACCGATCCAACTATCTCAATCTCTTCAAATATAAATATTTCAACGTTACACACTCTCATAGTGCACTAATCTCCACTTCTGTGAATGTGAGTAATGAATGTGATAAAAAACTCACACTGCTACTCTTAACGTTGCCTCAAACTGCCCCTCATCTGATCTGAATTGGAGAGGCCAGCCGTTGTAGGGGTGGATTGGATCATTAGAAGAGACGCTGAGTGAAGAGTTTGGAGAGGAGAAAAGGGAAAAAAGTGGTGAAACAGTTTAGAATCAGAGGCTGACCGCTTGTAATACTGTAACACAAAGAGAGGCACAGAGATCACATGAGAGAGAGTAACAAGTAGGAAACGGTCACATCAGTGGATCTTTACATGTCCTGTAGTCAAAGGTAGAGTGATAGAGCCAGAGAAAAAGGACAAGAGAAAGAGGGAGGTACACAGAGAGAAAAATTATCCTCCCAGGGACAGTTGTGTATGTCGTCCTAATGGAATTTAATGAACGTTTTGTTCCAGACAGAGGGCCGGTTTGTTTTTCCACCTTGGCTGAACCTTGGGCAGAGGACAGGTGTAACTTCTTAATTATCTTTATAGAGTTGGCTGTCACATATGCATATAGCTTGGGTGATTAACTGCACTGTGACTGTAAGTGGGAAGCCTAATGAATCTCCTTTAAATGCTGCAGCAGCTTCTGGTTTCCAGTGTGGTAGGAGGACACAGTGAAGGTTGACTTTCTGCTCTGAGGCTACGCTTGGCTGCCTGATAGTTGCAGAGAGTTTTCCTAAAGGACGCACACTCCCTCTCACTACCTCTTTGTCTCACTGCTTGTGCACTTTTTCTGTTCATTCTCTCAGACTTATTTTACATACAAGTCTGCACAGCCTAGAGCTGTTCAGTTTGTTTTGATGTAATGAAAATTTATAGCCACATCCCCCCTAATAAAAACTCACAGACTTCTGCTTGGAAGTCAAAGAGGGGCCCCTCATCCAGCATCTTGTCCCTCTTTTTTCTTTTTTCTTTTTTTGTTGAATTCCCCCCTCTTGTCTCTTTTCTCTCTAACACCCATAGCCAATCTGAGCTTGCGACCAAAGCGCCATCTCTCAGGCTGCACACTCCAGGCTGCATGCACTCACTGAGTCTGCAGGCGCCTCTGAATTTAAAGCGCATTTTCACTCGTCTCCGCACAGTGCCGGACGTCGCTCTGCAGGAATCAGCAAATACACGGAAATCCAACAACCGTGCATCAAATATCCAGGATACAGCAGCCCTGTATTCTTTCGGACTAGCCAGCTACAGACACTTCACAGCCCCAGAACGACCGGCCGGCTTGTTTTTTTTTCGTCAAGCATGGGATGCAAAGAGAGAAACATACTAGTCGAAGGGAGGAGATAAATAGACAGAAAGAGAGAATAGAAAAAGGGAAGCGTGCACAGGAACAAAAAAAAAAGCCCCGCATCGATTGTGCCGCTGAACCAGGAGCGGCGCTACAACAAATATCTGACCTCGACCCCCTCGGACGGTGGGGGAAAACTGGTTGTTGAAATGGAGATGTCGAGATTTTCCATCATCCCGTCTCCTCCTCCAACACGCACGCTGCTGAGGCTGCTGATGATGATGTTTGCGTAGGAGTGCTTTATTTTGCGGACAGCCGCTGGTAAAGCAGCCTCTACTGTTCAAACAACTCCAGACAAGCGGTGGATGGAACTGTGCGTGTGTGTGGCTGCCTGCTCCAAACACATATTTACAGATATTATTAGTATTATCAGGCAGTTATTAAAGTCCGGCTCGTTTTCTTCGCCTTTGGAGTGTTTTTTCTGATGTCTTTTTGCGAGTTTGGAATTGGACAGAACATGTTTGGCGTGCGACTGACAAGAATGTGTTGGGAAAAGTAGTCCAGAAGCAAAGAATAATGATATAATATATTTTGCAAAGGACGCACCTGCTATTTTGTTCAAATTAACAACTAAAGAGGATCCGGCCCAGCGGGTCAAGCTCCTGTTGTGCTCTTTACTTTGCTGGCATTGGGGGGCTTTATTTGTTACTGGTTTTATTATTCAGTGACTGAGGTCGAGACAAACTACAACTAGCAGAGGTTGGGACCTGAGCTCCAAGGAGCTACCTCTACCCTTGTTGTGACCCGGTGAATTCCTCTTATCTCTGAAGGTAAGATTCTTCACCCTTGTGGAGAAATGGTTAATCTTCTGCTCCATTCCCTCATGCTTGTGTTTTATTTCTATATTGGTTTAATTGTGGCAAAGGGGATACATCTGGTTGTTGAGTCATACATGCAACTACGAAGTTATGCTTCTAAAAAGAACCCATCTAGATGGACTGGAGACAAATATGCTTTTCTTATTTCACCTACAACATTTATAATTCATTATATTTCACATATACACCCACCATTTATTACAATGTGCATATATAGCAGAGTGTGTTTCTAGAAGATTGAATGAAATCACAGCCAACATACAGTCCTTAGAATTAACAGATTTAGACAAACAAAAAGACGAGAAAGAGTGGGTAAAAGCGAGGGAGAGGTTCTGAAAGGTGCTTTGTATGACAGACTTGCTGGCTGGCCGGCTTGCCACATGCTGACAAAACAGCATGGCTTGTGAGCCACAGCTACTGTCACCAACTGTTAGCCATGGTCACATCCAAACTGTTCGCTTCAGATATTTTTAGGCTGGGTGGAAATGCATCTCAAGCAGCATTAGGGCCGTGCAACACGAAAAACATTCTACTGAATGCGGTTGAAATGACAACATGTTTCATCCAAGGGAACACACAGGATGCAACCCACCACTCACTGGGTGTTTTGGAAACACTGTGGTGGATGGAGTAATAACTAACCAGCTAAAATGTGAACCCACAAGTGTGGCCGGGAAGATTCAATTGCTGCTTCTACAGTATTTAGGTAATATTTGCTGTCTCTACAAACAGCACAGGGGAGCAGTTAATTGGGCCCAGAAGAAGGAATTTGCACAAAACACATTATTAAAATATAGATAAATACTGTAGTTTATTTGTAAGAGTGATAGGGGATAGTTGGGGCTTTATACACCTTTCCCTGTAGTTAAAGTATTTTGGTGTTATAGTTGAGGGATGGTCCTCATTTTTTATATATATATATATTTTTTTGGTAGGGGGTTTTTCCCTTTTTACAATAAGGGCAGCTGAAGATACACAGGAAAGGGGACGACACACAGCCAGGAGCCACAGGTCTGATTTAAACCCGTGGCTGCTGCAGCAAGGACTCAGCGTTTGTACATGGGGTGCCAGCTCTACCAGGTGAGCTATCCGGGCGCCCCAGGAGGGACCTCTTTTAGTAAAATACATTAGAAAATATATTATACTGTCCAGATTGGAAAAAAAACTTATTTGACTGTATAATCACAATGTAATACAACATCCCTACTTCTAGTATCAAAACTCCATTATACTGCTTCAGTCCAAGTTTTAGCCCTAGTTCATGCTCCACTGTGTGCTTAAACTACCAAATGAGGGATCATTACTCTCTATTGTGCTCGTGTACCAGCAGACGTAAGTAGTATTGTAAGTAAGTATTGATCTTACCCATGCTAATCTCCCTACCCCCTCATCTTTTCCTCTTGAACTAAAAAGTTTGAAATCAAATCTTACCACCGATTAAAAAAAAAAAATGGAGAAAAACAATATATGCAGATGCTTCCATACAGAGTCACTGAAGGTATGAAAATGATTGTGACCCACATGCTATGGCCTTCGCAGTCACCATATCAATAACACTCTCCAGCACTGTCAACAAAACACAAAATGAGGCAATATCTGTTGGAAGAACATGCTTCCATTTCATCACACCAGCACTTTACAAAGATGCTTAATGTAGGTTTTTCCTTTAATTTCCCCGGAGGGGGGGGGGGAGTACACTTAGTCAGATATAGATACCTGGGAGTCCTCTGGTGTATGGGTGTTCATTGATCTACAGTGGATTCAGTTATGATGTCAGTACAGATGTTATTTTTAAGTCATGCTAGTACCGCCATCACAGTGACTGGCTCTTAACAACACACCATGACAGTATGACCAAAGCTAGTAGCCAATAGGGAATGACAACTGGGACTAGATTCATGTTGTGAACTGAAAAGAAAATAAATACACAGACACTGGGCTCTTAGAGGGCCTACAATAATGAAAAAGACAAGGCGGGGCTTGTGTTCCCATGGCGACTTCCTCAGTGACCCTCGGAACAACCTTGGCCCCCTGGGAGATCAGTCATACTCCTGCGTGCACACACATACACACTCACGTCCCCCTCAGAGCGTGCCTATGAGTGACTGTGTTTCTCGTCTGCTTACTGCTGCTGCTGCTGCTGCTGCTCTCAGTCTGTACAGCAGGGGAGAGACGAGGAGGAGAGCGGAGGAGAGGGAGTTGAAGGACAAGCAGATGAGTGGGATGGAAAAGCAAATTTCAAAGACAGATGGGTGATGAAGATGTAGAAAGGTGTGGAGAGGAGAACGCATATAAAATAGGGAGAGAGGGAAGGAGAAGAGGAGGCGGAGGTAGGGTTCAAACACTGGCAGAATTGTCAAGACTGAATGCAATTACAGAGGCATCATATCCACTTTTTTTTCCCCTGGGCATTTAAAGTGTACTCACATATCAGTGTAATTACTTTTAAAATCACAATTGGGAGGAGGGATCATGATAGATCTGCTGTGGTTGAGATAAAGACGAGAGGTGGATGGATTGAGACTGGGGGAAGGGAATATGGCTGCTCAATGATCATGTTAAACAGTAACCACCCGTTCCTCCTTTCCTCTACCCGTCTCTCCTCCCCTCCCCCTCGGCACCACACTCTGCTCTCCCCTCGCAGCTACACCCTGACATGCTCACACATCACGCTCACGCACAGATGGGTTCCCCCTCAGACACCAATATCACGTTCAGACACACACACACACACACACACACACACACATATGCACAAGCCGTTGGTCAGCTGCCCTCATCCCAATGAGTGATTGTAAAAAAGCTCATTCCAAAGAGTAGAGGGGAGGTGAGGGAGGCGGGGAAGGAGAACAGGAAGAGGGTGAGGAGAAACAGCAGCAGAATAACAGCTGCTGTTCTACTGTGTCCTTTCCTTCCTTCATTACCATGTGTGTCCAGGAATTTTCAAGCACATATGATATGAATCAAGTGCCAAAAATTGTGTTAGTTAATAGGTAAAAAAATATTTTTAGTGTGATTAAAGTAAAGTTATTATGAGTTTTTTCCTAGATAGATGTTGTTTCCATAGTTTTGGCCATCATTCCTGCCATTACATTTTACTACTCTGGAGAGAGGATGGCATCACTAGAAACACTTAAGAATTAGGCCAAGCAAAAGAATATCACGCAGGTTGTAAACAAACTCCAGTTTATCCCAGTTAGTTTCCAATACAGTCAGTCATGGCACTAAAAAACTGTATGCTCACAATCACAGTAAGAAGGCAAAGGCAACGTTGATCTTGGAGGTAGCTAGTGGTAAGTGTTCTCAATGGACAATAATTTAAATATTTGCCTCTGTTTGAATTTCTAAATGAATATTACAACATGTTGAAACTGGGGATGCCCTTATAACCTGTCAGACTGTGTGACCACTTTTTACTTTCCCTACTGGAGCTCGCTGTTGCTGTGTTCTCAAAACTAAGCATTTGGTAAAATTAGTCAAATGTTAATATAACTTGCAGGAATGGTGGCTGAAGCTACAGAAATAAGACATATGTCCAGGGGCGGGTCCAGATAATTTTCTGGCGGGGGGCACAGGGGTAACAACAATTAATCTGGGGGGGCCACCCAAAAGTAACAAAACTGAAAGCTGCCACTTCAATTTATATTGTACAGTTACACACTGTTTGTTTTCATCTTGCTTTTCTTGGCCACATTAAATCTGCTGGGTGTACTCTTACCAAGTGGTAACACACAGAACACTAGCATGTTTGCTGTAACAGAGTTAGCAAGAAGTTAGTGCTTCCTAGCTCTGTACAGTGAACATAGCAGTGTTCTGTATAGTATAATCAGTTTTAATCACCTTAAATTTTTACAAATGTAAACAACAATATCTTTAATTATAAAATAAATAAATAAAATAAAAATGTAAATATACACATTATATTTCACTGGAGGTCATGAGGCGGTCTGGCCTTGGAAATCGTTGGCCTGTGTTAGCTGTGGCCATTCAGATTGACTACTCTCACACTCTGCTGGTCACATGCCCTCTCCTGCTACTTTCTCTTCTTTGTTTAGAAAATGGAGATTCCTACTCCCTCTTGCTCCGTTCATTTCACTGTAGCTACTTCTACAAATGTTCACACAACAAATGCAAGGCAACATGCTTATCTACTGTTTCTCGTACCAGCCACTCACAGTGGCACCACCAATGATAATGATCACTCTGTTCGTTGACTGCTTAATTATGTCCAACGGATGTAATTGGCAATTAGCATCCGTTGTATGCAATTGTAATTGGCTAGTTACGAAACAGTGAAGAGTGTTTACGTTTATCCAGAATGGAGAGCTAACTAAGTAAAACACACAAGAACAGTTTCCATGCAATTGAACCAAATTTAGACCCAATGGAACAGAAGTTGCAAAACATTGTTGTGGACAGTCTGAAAGAACCTGTAGAGTTCTGTTCTTTACGCATCACGGTGCAAAAAAGTCTGTGACTGGTGAAGTTACACAAGTTCATTAGCGCAGCCGCGGAGCCATTTCTGAAATAAAAGCCTTCATGAGTTCTTAAAACACAGTCAACTGAAACAACTATCACTCCAAGATGTGTTCATATATGAAATGTAAAATAACTGTCAAGGCAGAGGTTATTTTGAAATAATGACACACTTGATTTGGCTACCAACTATCATTTCCCATTAATACAAAAATACTTTATTTAATATATACATGGTGCTAT
>NW_023339774.1:10133460-10147744 GCF_004916995.1 Morone saxatilis | reverse complement strand
CCATTGGGGGGGCACACGGGGTGGCCAATCAGATTACAGGGGGGGCGGGTGCCAACATGGAGGCCCCGCTACTGCATATGTCATGCAAACGTCAAATTTCCCTTTAAGCCTTGCACAACTGGCCTGTCTGTCTATATCTGCAGGCCATATAGACAGACATATATTACACACTAAATATAAAGGCAGACGGCATACTGCTCAGAGTAAATTCACCATCTGCATGAAGTCTGTAAGTATAATCTACAATATATAATACATTTTAAAGAAGCCTCAGGGCCTTTTTGTCCTTACAAAGCCTTTTTTTTTCATTTTTTATTTCACAAATCCTACATGCTCATTATGGGAACAGTCGAGTTTAGCTGTATAATGTTAAATCTGACACTAAAAAGTTGCAAACGTCAACGTGGTCCTTTTAGAAAGTGATGAAGCAAAAAGAATTCAAGAGCAAGCAAGCTCAGCAAGGTCATGACTTACTCCCTGATCACAACAAAAGTGCACATGAGAAGAGAGATCCTCATTCATAAATCCTCTCTTTCCGATATGTTGTATCTTGTTATGCGTCTCTGCAGTACTGCCTGACTGAACTGTGCTTTATTTTTTATCAGCTTAGAGATTAGCATACAGTATGTGAGCAGGGAAAAGTTGGTTCAAGTACAATAAGGCTAGAACTTTTAAGCGTAAACCACCCACTCAAAAAAACAGAAAAGGCAATGGTAAAATGTCAGTCTGCAATAGCCACGTTGCCATAGTAACTGAAGACCTGTTCGTACTTTTACACACTGCCTCTTGAGCAATGGCCATTAGCACTAACAACCAAGCGATCATCAGCCTTAAGCTTTTAACAAATCCTTCAACCATCTATACGTTTCACTGAGGACATGTACATCCAGCCTCTCCAAGGTGCCCTTTTCTTCTTCATCTGTACTCAACATATTTCTACATCTTCCTCTCCTCCCATTTTTTATGCATCTTCTCTTGCCTTCTACCCTTTCATCCTGTCTTTTCCAACTTGGCCTTCTCTATCTGTTTTTTGCTTTCTAAGGTTTAATCAGACATGTCCGCTGTTGCTCCTGCATGGACCTCGAGACCTGTAAAGGCACACGTGAAAGCGCCGTAGACACATGCAAAGACTAATCAAGCACGATATATCATGCATTTGATGTTTAGGCATACGCACACGATATCTCCATACAGGACTTATTTCCTAATGGATAGCAGTAAGGAGCTTGATGCTACAAACACAGGGACGTGAGCAGAACATTTTGTTTCTGTACATTACAGATAAGAAGACCAAGGGAAATTTAGAAGTTAAGGCTGTACATAACTCCGTCTGATTTTCCTAGATAAATCCCTTTCTGGTATGATGTAGATTTTTATTTGTAAATTGTACAGCCTAAACTCAAGTAGATAAAAACATCAGAACAAAAATAAAAGATAAGAGAGTTTCCTACATCGTCCCCCCTCCTCTCCTCCTATTTTCAACCTGTCTTATCAAATAAAGCCATAAAAAGCCCCCAAAATATATAAACAAAACAAAATAAAATAAAGAAAACCTGATGGTCAGTGTGCAGGATTTCACATCAGAAGCACGTCTCTGTATAACCGATTTTCACACTGCATTAACCAGTCGCCGTGTGGAAAGCGGAAAAGAACATTTATGTTAAATGCTGGCTATGATCTGCAACAAGTCCGAAATAAACTGCCAAAAATCAGCATTTTTGCTCTGACACCCCTATAGACAAAATCCCTCTTACGAAATGGATTCATATGACTGTTTTCTTATTTGACATTGCTTTGGTTACGTCTGGGCAGAAATAGGGAAGGACTAGGGATCATAGATTAGATTATTGTCATGGTCTAAAGAAACAAACATTGACTGCTGGTAGGAAACAGGTTGCAAACAGTGCTTTTCCGTGTCAAAGTCACATGCATTTGCGGAGCTATAACAGCATCACATCCCTACTGCCAGACAGACAAAAGTTGTAATTTGTACAGACACTAGAGGTCTTTGTCAGGGAATTTTATTCATTTGAACAAACAGAAAATGTTGTTTTGAGGCAGCTTACAGGAGATCAAGACCAAAGGAGTGTTAAGTCTGACATTAACGGCTCTAATTATGTTCAGGTGCAAGGCATGAAGCACGACTCTGCACCAGTGAAGTGGCATTTTCCTGAAGCACAGTGTTTTTTTTCCCCTTGTCACAAAAATACCAAACTGGCAGCAGTTTGGTATTTTTGTGACTCGCAGTGCACCACAATTGGAGGACAGATGCAGAAGAGAATGTGTTGTTTGAAATCCGTTGTAGTACTACAATTTCAGTGTTACGAGCCCTGTAAAGGATAGAGACAGAGAATATCCTGTCCAGGTTCAGGAAGGAGAAAATCTGCTGAAGAACTTTCTAAGAATGCAAAGTATTCACGTGAGTCATAACTGATAATATATTGTGTACATGCACATATTTGTGTGTATCTGTGGCTATAATTTCCCACAGTGCTTTTTGCCATATGCCACAGTTTGTGTGATAATTCCATCAGTGTCTCAGATACATAGTGACGTCTGACTCTCCTGCGACTCTTCTAAGTGATGTAACTTGTAAATACCACGTTTGCTTGACAGACTGCGCTTTGAATTTTGCAAAATGATGTACAGCAGGATCTATCAATCTCCATGTTAGAGGTGCTTGTCTTTGCTTGTGCGTGGCACTGCTGTTCAAAGTGCTGTTTAAAACAGAGGCCTGTCTGTGCTCCCTAGGCAGTGTACATCAGCTGAGCAGACAAAGAGCAAGAGTGGTGGAGAACAGACGGGGAGACAAAGTTAATGGAAGGAGAGGCTAAACAGAGAGAAAGGCCACGGGGAAAGAGACAGAAAGAGAGCAAGTGGAGACAGAGAGAGAGGCAGTGGAAAGCAAAAGCAAGAGAAAGATGACAAAAAGTGAATGACACAACTGGCCGTGTGCCAAGAATATGGATGGGGATATAAAAAGATGAAGGAGAGCAGCAGAGCGGCGCAGGTGCCCAGCTGCCCTCACAGGATGCCAAATATACACACACAGGCGGATGCAAGGCAATTTATCCTGCCGTATACTGCAAACTTATTCATAAAAATACATAGATGACTTTCTAGTTAAGTCTTGTTACACTAACAATCATATAACTGCTGCCAAGGGACTCCTGTGCTTTCAACACTGATTATCTCTCCTCTCCTCATGTCTTGTCTCCTGCCAACAAAGCGTATGCTTTGTCAGATGTGTGCATCGACAGCAGCAGCTGGGGTTGTGTAGCGGTGAGCGCTGAGATAACCAGGTTACGATGTTATAATACAACTTGACCTTCACTACACCACCTCTTGTTTCACTATTTACTGTGGCATCTGGCCAGGTGTGTGTGTGTGTGTCTTTGCAAAGTGTAAGTAATTATCCCTCTGATACTGTATGGTGCATTTTAATGCACACATTTAGATTAAGTATCAAATGAAATATCCATTATCTAGTATGAGGACATTATGACTGATCGGGTTACGTGTCCTTGACTTACCAGGAGCTCAGGACATTCACACAGTCTGCAAAAACAACCTGCTTCTCTTTCAACCTTCTCTCCTCTGATGCAGGCCCTTTTCTTCTTATTTAAAAGGATTACAGAGAATTGTTATAGCTAGAAAACATTAAAAGGCCTTCTGTATGAGCTGTAGCTAAAATGTTGCTATAATGAGACATTTTTGAAAAGGTACAACCTGTAACACTTCACTCTTTATCAACTTCAGTTCAACTTAGGGAAAGACAGTAATGGCACAAAAGGTTGCATTTCTGCATATAAATGCTGGTTTTATGCATCCACATTGGGTGTATTCTTTTTATTAAAAGACAAGTTGACAGCCAAGTCACACACTGGGGGTGACCATGCATAAAAACTGTAACCAGAAAATTTGGAAAGGTACAAAATCATGCAATCAATGACATTTAGTGTAATTCTTTATGTAAAATACAATCTCTTTGAACTTGATCCACTTTGCTATGAAGCCAAACAGGTCCAGATGTGATCACACTGTATGACACTGTTGTTTTAATACATGTTAATAGCGGCCAAGTGTAATCATTATATTCATTAATGTAACAGATTTTTATTCAGAACCACTTTTATAGCCTAGTTTATACCTCTCACATTATGCAATATGTGTCAACTGGCAGCTTAGACACATGGAGATGCTTTAAGACACATTTTCACCCAAACTAAATAAGCTAACCAGTCCCCAACTCAAGGCTGAAATTATATTGAAGCTGAAGCTGTTGCCTGGGGGAAGAGAGCAAAGTAAGGAAAAAGTTTAAAATTGGAATGATCTCATTGTCAAGTGTCAAGGAGCAAATGTAATTTAATGGTGTCTTATCTAATTCAGGAAAAGGAAAAGGAATTACATTTATCTGAGGGCAGTCAATTACCCCAAACAGACCATGTAGCCACAGGGAACGTTGTGTATGTGTGTATGTGCGCACACACAGTGTATGTTCTTACATATTATTACACTTTTGAGTCTTTTGCAATAACGTATTAATCTTGCATAGGGTCAGACTCAGCACAGTATTATCTGCTTGGTGTTTGCATGGCTAATGTTTTTCACCCCAGGAGTTCCTAACGGAGCTCTAAGTGTCACAACAAACTGTCTTCTCTGTCACTGCAATTTCTCAGGAGCAGACATGACTGACACTGAACTTATAAACTAGGAGTGAACAAGTGGCAGGCAGCAGCTACTGTTTTTATCAGGTTTAGAGTTAGATTAGAATAGAATAGAATAGACACACCTACGTGCACACATGCAAACAGGCAGAGATTATGCATCGCCAGGGGTGAGCGAAATGTGCTGAGATTTAGTTTTGTTGTTTGTTACTTTCATTATTGTTATTGCTATTATTTAATATGAAAGAACAAACAGTGCAGAGAGTTTGCATAAATATCTCTCTCCACAGACTTATATTCTGTCATAAACAGCAGTTTATTTCTGAGGGGCCCTGAGACTAGAGACGCTGTTGAGTTGTAGCTCTGCTCTCGTCTGTTGTATTTATGCAGCACTAAGCAGAAAATGTACTGTTCATGCTATTAGAGTGAAATAGCTTGAGGTGTGTGAGTGTGACTGTGTGTTAGAGTGTGTGAATGTGTGTGATGTGATGTCTGAGTAAATAGTTGGCTCTCCGTGTATTCACACACAGACACACTCAACAACCTGTATATGAAACCGAGGTATGCACACAAACACAACTGTCTTTGTATATTCTCAAGTAAGACTGTTTTTAGTCATTGTGGTGGTTGTAACTTTTGCTTGATTACCTCGTGTATCTAATGGCTTTGATGCACCAAGCTGACATTCATCCATCCGGTAGACCCTGAGCATCTATAGCTGACCACTGACTGTAGTGTTTGCAGTGTGTCCAGCACTGCTCACATTAGTCAGGGCTCATCAGTGGATGATCTTGAGCATGTTGATTCGGCAGCAGAGGCAGTCAGTGAAATACTGTATACGTTAGACAGACCTGGGGTGAAATACCTCAGATTCTAACACCACGTTTGAGCCTTTTTGGTCAGTTATTGTTCTCTCTTGTGGGTTAGAGTCAGTTAATGTATCCAGATGCTCATAAACTTATTTGGCTCCTTTAAGTGTCTCTGGGTAACGTTTCAGATCTTAGCCTACAACGTACAGTGTAATTACTACAGAGTTATGGTGTAATCTTTTGTCCTACTGGTATAACAATACAGTAAGTACCAGTATATATACATAGGTACTAGGAGACAATATTCAGGTGGTGTTGCGTGTTGTGGCAGACTTCCATCCTGAGCTTTTTGGACCAAGCTAGGATGTCAAGGTGAGCTGTGTCTGTTTTTACTACTGCTAGTTTAGCCGTCAAGGTTGTTGGCTAGCTATGGCAACCACTGCATCCTCTAAGGGGACTGCTGGTAGCGGCAAGGTTAAGGACATTGAGTCCGGCCCTTGCCCAGCTGCATGTGGGTTTAATCCCCCCCACGCCCCCGCTCAGATGTCCCGGCGCAGTGCTCCATTGGTGGGGAGGGGCAGCCTTCCTCTTCTCCTCGAGAGGTGGACCTGCATGAGGTGTGTAAACAGGCAGAGGCCAGATTGGCTATTGAATGGCCAGCATCACAAAAATCGTGAACGTGGTCACCCTGCTCACAGCTTACCAAGCCAAGCTGATCCGTGATATGGGTCACAGATAAGGGCTCCTCAAGTCCGGCTATTTGAGGGGAGATATGTGCATCATCACAGACCTTATTTTTTGTGTGTCCAGAGGCGCAGTACAGGGCTGTGGCCGCATCATGGGCCTGGCTGTGGCGGGAGAGAGATCGCTGTGGCTAAATCTCTCCAGTCTGCCGGACCAGGATAAGCAGGTCATAATGGATTCTCCGTTCGACCCGTCACGGGATAAGGGCTTATTTACTGCCATGCAACAAGCTTGCGACCTGAGGAAGAAGCAAGGGGAAGCCTTTGATCTCTGCCTTCCCCGCAAGACAGCAACTCGCCCACCACTGACAACCTGCTTGGGTTTTGCGGCTGTGAAAGGGCACGGTGGGACCTTTAAAGGCCCCAGATTTTCCAGTCAGCTCACCAGCATGGCCCCCAGGACCAGAAGCATTGGGGCAAAAAGTATTTTGCCACCTCTGCTGCCGGCACTTCAGCATCCATGTCGAGCTGCTCATCCCGCTAGCCTGAAGGAAAAAAAAGGTGCAGTTAGTGGACATAGAGGCTCAGCAGTCAGCACTCAGAGAGATCCCTGTCCTGAGCCTCCCTTAGGGGTCAGTTCAGAGGGAAGAGGGATTGAAGAGACCACCTATCACAGCCAGGCTTAAAGCCAAGGGCGCCTAGGTGATTCAAAAAAGAGAAAACCAGAAAGTGCAGGACGGATTGGCCCCGCAAGAGGGTGCAGCTGTTCTAGTCTTAAGCTTGAATCCCACAGGTCCTCTTGCTGTCAAACTAAAAGAATGCGTAGGTCATAACTGGGTGTTTACAACTATTTCCAAGGTCTACAGACAGCAAAACCTGCGAGTTTAAATGGTGTGGTGTTTTCAGAGGCCATAGGAGAAGCTGCAAAGGCTTTGGAAAGCAACATTTCTTCTCTCTTAAGCCTGGGGGGCAATCCGAATTGTACCAGAGGAGAAAATTAATCTGTGCTTCTTGCACAGAAAAATTCTCAGGTTGGCTTTCCAGGGCATAGCCTACGGATATCAGACTGTGCCTTTGGGGCTGTCACCTGCCCCAAGGGTTTTCAGCAAATATATGGAGGCAGCTCTGAATTCTTTGCGAGCCACAGGTCTTAGTGTGTTGGCATATTTAGACGATTTTATCCCCTTTGTGCTCCCAGCAGGGAGGAACCGCAGAGGGACAATCATGTGCTGTTAAGCCGCCTTTCCGGTTTCAGTGTCAATCACGCAAAGAGCGTCTTGTTTCCCACACAGTATTTGGGGCTTGAAATAAATTTGGTTTCTTTTTGGGCTTCTCTGTTAAAAGAACGAGTGGGAGAATTTCACCAGCACCTCACTCTGTTTCACCAGAGGAACACAGTCTTGTTGCGAGCCTGCCTTCGCCTGACAGTGCTGAAGGCCTCAGTCATTTCTGTCGTTCCCCAGGGGGTTGTTAAGGATGAGGGATTTCCAACGATGGGTATCCTCCCTACGTCTGGATGTTCAGTGTCATTTACGGTGGTTATGAGGAAAACAGTGACAACAGATGCTTCATTGACTGATTGACTGGGTGGGGGGCTGTGTTTGGGGGGGGGGCAAATGTACCCCATAGTTACTCTAAGTACACCATAAGTAAGAATAAAGGAGCAATGAAGTTTGCTTGTTTGTTGGTAATAAGATCATTTTGAAATAAAACCACATCAGATTTATTAAGTGATGCAGTCGTCACTGACTGACAGGTTCAGATTATTTCTCAGTAGGTCATACATACCCTGTAATAACAGAATATGTACCTAGTAGTTAAAAAATAACTACAGTATAAATTCTCAGTATAATCCCGAATTGTTAACCCCTTATTCCATAACTTCGCATCTTGTTCCCCAGAACCTACATATACAGTATGTACTGGTCCATACTGTATTGTTACACCATTAGTACAGAAGATTTAATCCTAACTCCAAAGTAATCACGCTGTATGTTGTGCGCTGTAATCTAATCTGTTCGCTCTGTAAAATAGGATTATTGTTTAAACCCAGAACTTGTCCGTGTCTTCCATAGCAAGAGCTGAAGTGCTCCGAGGAAACCTTTTTACCGCTTGTACTCAGCCAGTTTCATGGTTAAGAACTGCTCTTCAATCCATCAAATGTGAAGTTCAAAGAATTCTAATATCTCCAAGCCAACTTCAGCTCCTGCTGGTGCCAAGATTATAGGCTGTCACAGACAGACTAGTGGTATTATTTGCACAGCAGAGGGTAGAGCATGGCGTGGCAGAGGGGAGGAGCAGGAAGTGCAGTGGCAGACTGACAAAATGTGATTATATGCAATTATTTTTTAGATGATTTGAAAGTGAAAGCTCATTTTCTTCAACCATTCAGGGAAAGACAATTTTGGAAAAAATATAATGTATTTACAGACAGACAGATAGATGGATGCCATCCTTGTAAGGATTTTTTTGTTAGGTCTTTATTTGCAGTTCAAAATTAGACAGTTCAAAGTGAAAGAGGCAGGAAGCTTTTAGGCTATTACATTGTTTGAATCTTACACCACAAATAGACCCTTAAATTAAAAACGTAGTGAATTGAGTGAGTTGTCTGCTACTACAGCAGAAACGCACACCAAACACGTATGCTTTAGCAGCATATTATCACTTCTTTTACATGACATGATGAGAGCCTTTATCTGAGCATTGATGTGAACATCTTCTTCATAATGCGTTTTTTTCTCCAGGTGCTGATAACAGCACTTAACTGGGAAACAATCTATGTCCTATTACATCTCTGCAAGAGATGACAGCTTTGTCCATGGACTCAGTTGAATACAGGTGACAGTTAGAGCAGGTCACATATTGATTTAAGTACATTAATCATAAGAGTGATTTATAGGTAAGAGGGAGAAGAGCATAGATTACAGACTTGGCTTTGAGAGAACTGCATCCACACATCCACAACATGGCGTTTTTCATCATTCATGTTCCCTCCATGATTATTACTTTTTGGTTTAATCCCAAAACTGAGACAAAACCCAACGTGATGATACTCCTCTGAAACGGCTTAATTTTCTACAATTCATTATATTTCCACAACATTCCTAAACATTCCTGGAAAATGTATTGGGATTCTAGAGGAAAACCTGAAAAAGCTTTGCCTAAAAATACAGTATGTCGTGCACAAGTAAAGTTGCTTCCAGTGCATGCACAACACGTTTAAAATTACAGCAGTGCTACTCACATCAGCATGCAATTTGAACTGGAAGAACAACCAAGCAAGGTCATTCAGATGGATGAGAGACATTTAGCGAGCTGTATAATTAAATGAAGAGACCCCCAGGTCACCATTAAGTTTTTCCAAACGACCTCATGGTGCTATATTCATACTAGCCGTGAGCCATTTTTATGATATATCATTCATAGAGGGCAACTAATTACAGATATGTTGCCCAGACAATACTAGGACACATGAGAGGGGTAAAAACTATTCCTGGGCTCCAGTCGTCGCTACATGAAAAAATTAGTTCCTCTCTTTTCTTCATCCACAATCCTGAACTCTCCCTTTTCCTCTCTGTCCACCAGCCTATGGGATTTCCCAGGCACCTGATTCAAGGTCATGACTGGGGGTGAGCTGAGCTGGTCAGTGCCTTTCAGTACAGGGATGAGGAAGGAGTTTTTTTTTACCTGAGGCCAGCTCTCTGTGTAGTCATTATTCCTGGAGGTGGGTGCAGGGACACAAAGAAAGGGTAGCAAAAGACAGTTTTGTGTGTCTGGTGAAATTTTATGCTGGAACAGGGTGAGCCATAAGCCTGAGAGGGAGAATCAAGTGACGCTGCAGTCAGGGTCAGTGCAGCCAGACAGGATAAGGAGAAATTTGTAAGCTTATTAAAGTGTATACTTGAGTCTATTAGTGTGGAAGAGGTGGGCTTGTGAATATTCTTTTGGGGCAATATTACTGCTTGCTTTGTGGCTTTATGGAGATTAAAAAAGAAATTAATAAACATCCAGTCAAATCAATGTTACACCATTGCATCATAGCTAAAGCTAATTTACTTGAAGTTAACTTCTTCATCATGTTAATGTTTAGGGAACTCATCTTCTCCCACTTGGGGAACAGCCGCACATGCGCATAGGCTTCAGTATTATTTGTAATTTAAATTGTATTGACACACTGACATTTCATGCATGTTCCAGCCTCAAAATTAGTTTTTAAGCAAATCAATTTAATTAGAATTAATTAATTAGAATCAATTGCAATTTAGTTTTTTTTTAGGATTGAAGATTGACTTTTATAATTGCAGAATTTAAGTGTTTGCCAGTAAAATCCCTCTGCTCATCTGCACTATGCAAGGATGAACACTTATTCTGTCCAACATAAATAGGGAATCATTTTAATTAGGAAAGTCTTAAAGGGAGAGTTCAACAATTTTGGAAATATGCTTATTTGCTGTAGTATAGTGTATGTGCAACAAATATAGAGTTAGGGTCAGAAGGGTATTTGTTTAGCTTAGCATAAAGACTCAACTAAAGCTCCATGATTAAGTTATAAGATATAAAGTTTTATCAATATACAAACAGAAATGTAAAAGCTATTTATGATTTAAGGGGGAATACTGTAAGTATTTCTTGGCACAAGAACAACAGCCAGTCCTTTCATCACACTGAGGTTCCCAGGCAACCAGTGGAGATCAGCAGTGCCTTGTGGATTGATAAACTCTTGTTTGTCAAGAAATGGTCTTCTAAAGCCATTTTTATTACTGTTTGTGTACAAACAAGATATAACATGTCAATAAATAGCTTTAAAGGGGCTAACTGAACTTTACAGAGAGCCAGGCCCAGCTGTTTCCCCCTGCTTCCAGTCTTTATAAGTTATATGGATAATCACATCTAACTCAAACCACGAAAGCATATTTCCTAAAATATTGAACTATTCCTTTAAAGCCATACAGCTGTATCACAAGCATATCACAGCAGGGCAGGTTGTGCTCCACAGAAACAGTAATGAAGTGTGGATCACAGTGGCGCTTCATTATCTTCATGATGTTGCATATACTGCATGTATTGCACATCAGTATGTAAGTGATGGTAGGTAAGGTGAATGTTGCATAATGGAAATTATAATTCATTTTCATTTCCTCTGATAAGATGATACACAATGTAGGTGGAAGTTATGTAAGATGTGAATTATTTTGGCCAATATGAGTTGATTACTCACTGATTGCAGAGTTTATTAGAGGGTAGACAAAGAGTAATTGAGGATAAAAAGCTGTAATCAAACAGAATTTATCACGACACTTGATGAAGCATGGGTCATTGTTTCTTTCTCTGTAATAACAGATTGGGGCTATGTTATCAAAGACGGGTTTGTGAGCTTGAAAACTCCAGACATAGAAACTCCAGCTCTCTGAAGGACGTCATTCACAAAACTTTTAAATATAAATACTTTTTTCAGGATTGTTTGACTGGTCATTTCCTTAGATAACCATGTATGTGTGTGTGTGTGTGTGTGTGTGTGTGTGCGCGCTTGTCTTTGTATATGGTAATAAGTATATGGCAAATATATGTGTGAAATCACTCTTTGACAGCTACAGCTGTAATAGAGCTCATCCCATTGTTCTCAGGGTGTGTTATTGTCTCTTGTGTATGACTCGAATCCGCCACCTACTGCGTGCTTCTCCCCCCATTCAGCTGAAAGCCTGTCAAAAGCCATTATTCCTAGCAAGACCTCTGCTGTGATCCCTGCCATGTTTCATCAAAGCGTGGCAGTTTATTCCAAAGCCTTCTGTCTGAGCATGTTAGCTAGTACTAAAATTATTGCATATGAGTGTTTGTGTGTGTTTATGTGTGCATGTGCCCACTGCTATTCTTCTTTCGCCCCTGACCTCTTGTCATTCCTGTGGACGAACACCAGCAAAAGTAGCTGAGCAGACAATTTGCCTTTCTCCAGTACTATTTCACGATGCACTCTGGGTTATGTGTTTGTGTGTATGTATATTATTGTGTGTGGTTAAATAATTAACTCTGTTTGTCGCCCTTGCTGCAACATATCACACACTGTTCTGATTAAACGAGCCCTAGGAGATACACACCCTGCACAATGACTAATGCATGTATACGTCTGTGTGTGTATCTGTGTGTGTGCACTGGAGGATGGCTAAGACACTCTGTGTGTGTGTATACACGAGTAATGACTTTTCATGTGTCATTGGTTGTGTGCAATATGTGTGTAAGCATGTAGAGGTTTTGAGTAGTTGTCTTTTTGCAATAGTAATACATCCTATACATGCTTAATATTATTCTTAGTCTTGTGTCGTATACCTTCATTATGTATGTGTGTGTGTTTAGTGTGAGCAATTACTGCGTGTGCATCTATTAGAGAAGGGTCAGAGGTTAAGGACCAATTTTCTACAGAAACAGTTCAATACCACCACAGGAAATACTGTTTATTACATTGGCAACATTATATGTATTTTGTCTTAGCTTTAAATTGAAACAGACATACACATCTAATTGTCTGTTGGTTGTATTTGTTATGTCAAGTATTATTATCAAACTGACATAATATGTTTTTGGTCAAAAACGGCACTATATACTGTATGTACAATGTAACTAGCATACTATGAGTATTAATAAAATATTAAATCAGCAGTGATTTATTATTATTATTTTGCCTCTTGGAGTCAGTGGAACAATCTGTAAACGCAACACTGACATATAATCAACTTATAAAGTTGGTTTGGCAACCTTATTAACAAGGAGCTGTCTATTTACACCTCCAGCTGACACGGAGTAGCCTAACGTTAGTAGTTGTTATGTGTCTGCCAACCTGGCGAAAGTCCAGTATTAACTCTTCTTCCTGTTTTTGTGTCTACCAACTCCAAAAGTAAATATCTGGCTCTTTGGCTGCTGAATGCTCCACTATGTTCACCAGCTAGCTGCTAGTTGGTTGTTCCTGCAGTTTGGTGCTGAGCAGGTAACGTACAGTGGGTATTTAGAGCTTGTTCAATGATGACAGCTGGCTGGAGATGGGAAGTACAATGAAAATGAATCAAAACAGTAAAGTGTTTTACTGTTTCAAACTCCTACTTCTTCAGTCCTACTACTTGATTTCCTGTTCTACTTTCCTGACACCAAAAATGTCCTAAAATCACCACATTTCCCTCATCAATTTAACTTAAAGCCTTTAAGGTCAAAACACCCTTTTTTTTGTTCCTCTCCATATTGATTTGGTTGGTGGCCTGAAGATTGGATTAGAGTCCACTGTATTCCAGCCTGAGGGGAGAGTAGCTGTGTTGCGTTTGCAGACAGGACAGATCGCTACTGTAAAGACAGTCTGATCCATTCTAACTTTATATATCAACATATTACAATGAAAGCTAATATGATTTAGACAAGTTACTCACAAAGGAATTCATCATGGTCTAGAGGTGTTTCAGGGTGAGAAGGTCAGAGCTGTCAGTCATTTGGTGAATAGTGCACACTGTGAGTAGGCTGAGGGATGCTGATGGAGAGCATTGTTTACACCAGGATGTAGGAGGGGAAGGAAATATTATCAGAATGCTCAGAATTCTCCATATTTTGTATCAGCAGTCCTGCTTCTGTCTTATTACTATTCCTATTTTAGGGTGTGTCCATGTCACAGTTGAGTTAGATCTTGACAACACAGGCCTGTATTGCTGTGTGCTTGCTGCTGATAATGGCTTGCACCATTGAGTCATAGCTTAGCAACAAGCCTGCTGGCCTATTTTTGGTTTCAGGCAATTATCCACAATGCAGTTTGATGGTGTAGCCCTGTGACACTTCCAGATTGTGGATGTAATGAAGAGAAAAAGGTCCGTACCCACATCTGCAGGGTTTTCCCCAAATATATAAGAACGTTAGATGTTACTAAAGCTGGGAACTGAGTGACAACATTTTTATTTCTATTGTTTTTTTTATTTAAATCATTGTGTGGTGAAATCTGTGCAAAGATATAGACAGACAGTATATTTTTGCATCAGTGACGCATGCAAGTAAGAGGGCAAAAGGGCACTGCAAAACAAACAATCTTAAAGGACAATTCCGGCACAAAATGAACCTGGGGTTAATAACACTTATTTACCGAGTTGGTCTGTTCTCTGGG
>NW_023339774.1:10123234-10133360 GCF_004916995.1 Morone saxatilis | reverse complement strand
CGCCGGAATTGTCCTTTAAGTTATGGATGAACTTTTTTGTATTTGTGTGTGTGTGTGTGTCTTTATTAGATAGGACAGCTCAAGAAAGACAGAAAAAAGGGTAGAGAGAGAGGGGGTGACGTGCAGCAAAGGGCCACCGGTCAGATTCAAACTCATGGCTGTTGCAGCAAAGAGCCTTGTAGAATACTCAAGCTTTTATACTGTTCAAAATTATTATTCAGAATGTGCAATATGTAATATAAATACTAAGATTGAGGTCACACGAAATCAAATAAATAAAATGTGAAACCACCAGATAGAATTTCCAGGTTTCTCAAAACCAGCATAAGGTGTTTATATGCGAAAAACAGAACCATGATAATATAAGTAATAATAACCGGGATAATTGCGCATCTAAACACGCTACAGTACAGTTACGTGTTATCACAAGTATCACACTCACCACCTGACCATAGTCAAGTGTGATGTTGAACCACTGAGGTCAGTGCAGCGATGCATATCCAGGATTTACGGTGGGGTTCCTTTTTAACTGCTCTTGTCATGTAGCAGATTATACTATGAGTGAGCAGGTACCGTTCAGAGTATTGTTGATGGGCACACTACTGCAGGGATCAAACTCCTCAGTTATGTTACAGCCTCAAATACTGCTTTACAGTGAAGGTAAGGCAGAACATAGGAATTCTGACAATTTGAATGACAATACAGTGTTTGTGATTAATGCACATTACTTTCAAGGGTAAAATGAATATTTAAAGCCTCTAGGCTCAAGGCTTCTTCCGGTAATCCAGCTGCTGTAGAGACTGAAAAGAGGTAATTAAAGGGAAGCATTGATCTAATGAACTGAGAATGAGGTCAGTTCAGTCTCAATCAGTCGTTCTGCTGCAAATGTTCTTATGACATGTAATATTCACCCGCAGTCATTTCTATGTTCATGTTATTTTTTATTATTTAAACTGTAACAAATATCAACTACGTGAATTGAAAGAATCAACAAAATAAAATAGTCTCATGTAGACCTGTACATCGTGGCTTAGGTTTTGTGAATCACACAAAAGACGGCATGCTAAAGTCACAGCTACACAATCTATGGCAATTTGAAAAACAATGAGAAGGGTGGATCATCATCGCCATTTGTGTTTGTTGTGAGCTCTGATTTAAGGTCAGAGTTCACACGTCACACACACACACACACACAGCTTTCCAGTTGGATGTGTCTTCCTGATTGATGCAAAGAAGGTCACAACCTTTCTCTCTGTCTGCCTTGCGCAACGCCTCACTTTATTCACAGCAAAATGAAAAAACATCTTTGTCACCTTGTTTGCAAATATTACATGTCATCCTATCCTATCATATAAGATTGTTGTTTTCTCTCCTTCATCTGATATTCCCCTTGGTCTAGACTTTGAAATACTTCCTGCTTCATCAGGAGATTCATCTGATTAAGGAAGCAATACTCTTAAAGTGCTGTTTCATTGTGACTTTGAAAACCCTCTCAGGAGTGCAAATGCGTAACCACTACCAAGGATTTCGCTCCACCTATACTTGTTATATAGCTGCCCATGAGATCTCCAGTCAGTGTCCTGGTATATTGTAAAGCAGATGTGCATAATAGTGAACCATACATCACTGAGTATCAACTGTGACACCAAGCACTCTGGACTATATGTATAATTTTTGGGGTTTTCAAGGTTTTTGTAACTTGAAGTATTTTGTTTTTTGTATTGTATTATTGTGTTCCAAGTGGGCTGGTATTAATACAAAGACGACATTTAGGTGTTTTAAACTGTTGTGTTTGTAGACTTATTTCTTCCACTATTGCAAAAGTTGTGCTCTCCCAAGGTTTTTAGAAAATAATACTTAGAGTAATATTTCATATCAGGAGTGACTGAATATGTTAAATGTTTAAGCAGTGTGTATGAACGGAAATCTCTGATTAGGCATTTGTGAGTCCTGGGTGCACACATAAAAATCTATTTTTTGACTGTTTTCAACTATGGGCTTAGCTTGAAGATTTCACAACACAAAATCTCTGCAAAATCTCTCTTCTTTTCTTTCTTTTTAGTTACCCAATCACCCTGTTTTCTTTTGCCACAATTCCATCTTTATTTCCTCTTTCACCCATCCACTCCTCTTCATTTCCGTGTATCCTGTTTATGTTACATCCTCCCCATCCGTCTCTCACATCACCTTCTTTGTCCACTCCATCATTTTGTCTTTTCATTTCATATCCATTCATCAAATGCCCTTTCTGTGCCTATAACTTAGTCAGTCTTGACCTCTTTTTCCCTATCGCTCCACATCAATTCACTGCTCACTCCATCTTTGTTTCTCTCACCTGCCTCAGTCACTTTAACTCTCCTCATTCCCACCATCCATTTATCTCTTCGCCCTCCTGTCATTTTTGCAACTAATTTTTTTTTCTTTTTTTTTGCTCTTCTGCTGTTGAATGCTGTTTTCCCTTTCTCTCACATTTCTTTTTTCTATGTGTTCCAGCCTGCTATACCGTCTATATTATGAGCAGCATTTGTAGGAGTGATTTTATTACATGTCTCCTAACTGCTGGATAATTCAATAAGCACCACTGAGATGACACACAGTTATAATCTACTTAATGAAGCCATCGTACTGATGAATTGTGTGCTTTATCTTCTGCCATTTCTTCTTTTCATCACCTATACCCTCCTCTACTCTTTCTTTCTCTCTCTGTTCTTCTCTTTCCACCCTTCCCCCCTCTTGCTTTCTGCAGGGTGTTGATGGAGAGCCATTCGAATGACAGCCGGGACAGTGGTCATCACTGGTGGAATTCTAGCTACTGTTATATTACTCCTTATCATCGCAGTACTGTGCTACTGTAGGCTGCAGGTGAGGACACAACTGCTTTTGGCCTCTGTTGCATTCACTGTTTTTCCTCTGAAGGTTTGCAGAGCTGCAAGGAAGGGATGTCCCTGAGTATAGCATGTCATAAGATGGTGTTAAATAATAATAAGTATAGCTTCTTTAATCTGTAAAGTTGCGTTTGTGACCCTCAAATATCAAGGATAATAAGAATGATAAGAAGATAGGAATATACTCGATACTAGATGATCAATAGAAAATGTTTAGAAATTTTCACTGCTGATTAAGTAATGGTGTCAAGATTTTTGAAGCCTGTCGGAGATGGTCATACTGATCATCAGCTCAAAAATTAATTCAGATTTTGCTTTCACTTTGGATGTGTACAATCACCAAAATTTGGTTGCAAGCCAAATCATTAAGCAGTTTGTAAATGGCCACATGGTGATGTATTCAGCACCTAAAACAAATTATTTACTCCTTGGCCCATGGTAAAAACCTCCCACCAAAGGCAGTGCTTTGAGCTCAGTGCTAACTTGCTAACACGTGCTTACACTGCTATTATGCTGATGTTTGATGAGCAGTTATAAACTTTACAATAATCACCATCTTAACTTAGTGTAATAGCATGCTAACATTTGCTCATTGGCACTAAACACAGGATATCACTGAGGCTGATGTGAATGTCTTCAGCTTTGTAGCTTTTGTCAGAATCCAAAGTGTTGGACAAAATAAGATTTTGACCTGATGATAGTGTTAGATGAAAGGCAAGGGGATCACCAAAGTTATTACAATTCATCCTGTGGGAAACATGAATGTCTGAAGAAAATGTCACGGCAAATAGTTTAGATGAGATATTTTAGTCTGGAAAGTGCTGCACTGAACGACATTGTAATCTCTATGTCAATAGTTCTTGATCCATTGTCTTTGGAACTAAGAGCCTGCTGCCTATCAAACTGGGAACAGATCATTATTGTAACTTAAGGTGAATCATCAATTCTACATCTAGAAGAGTAGAAAATGTCCAAGATTGTTATAAGCCATATCTGTATTGAAAAATAAGCTCCAATTCTTCTCATTTCACACCAGTAAGCAAAAAATGAATATGTCTTAGCACTTTGCTTTTAACAGCACTTCTGCCTTAGTCCGAACCCAGTCCTCTCTACAAAGTTTAGAAAATCATTCCTTTGATCCTTATCTCACATTAGTTGTGGTATATACTTCGGTTTCATTTCCAAGGAAATCACATTGTGGTAATTTTTAGAAAGTCATTATGCTGTCCATCTCTCTATGGGGCTGTGCTCTGATATTCAGATCTCTTGTTTTGTCCAGGTGCTCTGTGCAGTGTAAAAATTAAACGAGAAAGGAATTAGTTGAAAAGAACTGCTAGGTGTTTTCATGCTTGAAAAAAATCCAGTTTGGTTGAAACATCACACCAATAACACCATCAGTAAGAATGACTACAATTAGTGGATTACCATTCTAGCATGGCTGTGTATCTGTCTTACATTATACGGTATACTGTATCTGTTTCACTGAACTAATCCCTTGCATTTCACTGCTTGGACCTGCAATGGAGCCTTAAAAATCTTTTTGGCATAGAGAATGTGCAACAATCGGCTTCTGGTGCTGAGTTAGATCTCTTGGACCACTTTCATATCTGTCCATTAAATACAGACAGCTGCCAGTTAGCTTAGCTTGGCACAAAGACTGCAGACAGATATCTTGGCTCTGTCAAATGGTGACAAAATCCACCTACCAGCACCTGTAAATCATCTCGTTTATTAAATCGGTACAAAAACCAAAGGAAAAATGTAATTTTGCCATTTTACAGATGGTTATGTGCTGGAACCAGTAACTTCCTGGAGTCTCTGCTGGTTGCCCAGCAACTGCTCAGAGCCAAGAAATTGTCCAACACATAACCCTCTTTAAAAACAGCACATTGTTGTTTTTACACATCAGTTTTCATATGGATTTCACAAACAAGATATAACATGGTAATTAGTGAGCTTTATAGATGTATGTAGGAGGATTTTGTTAATATTTATGCTAAGCTAAGCAAATGACTGAGCAGCTGCACCAACCGACTACTACTACTGCCCTTCTCTCAGGGCCCGTCGCTGTCGGTAGCAGGAAAGTTTAAGTTTGCTGCTATCACATACCTTTAAAATGGATGAAAGATATTTACACACCTATGGGACTGAGCTATTTTTTTGTAACATACACTGAAGCTCATCTTTGGTATCAGAAAAAACTGTATCAACTTGCTATCATGTTATTATGCTCCTTATTTGAAGTACTTTAGCTTTAATATACAAAAGGTTTGACTCTCAACAGCTTAGTTTACGGACATAAAAAATATGTAATTTTCCTCAAGGGAGCTTAATAATAATTTAATCAAAGAATTCTAAATTCTTGCTCAAGCTTCGTTTCTAGAAATTCCTTAGAGTATTTTTATAGATATAAAAAGATAAAAAGTATTCTCATGTTGCATGGAGTCATTTGGTTTTAGTGTAAAAAATATGTGGAGTTTAAAAGAAACATAACAAACTAAAAATGTTATATCAGTCAAGATGGAGTTGATAATCTATGTGTACACTAATATGTATAATGGCTTAAAAATGACTCATTATTGTAAGGCTATGGCAAAACAAATCATGCATAAGCTCAGAGCAGCGGCCCGAGACTCTTAAAAAAAAGACTTAAAAATCTAATGTAAAACTGAGAGAGGCGCCTGTGGCTCAGCAGGTGGAGCATTAATCACAGAGTTGGTGGTTTGTGTGTCCAAGTGTCCTTAAGCAACACACTGAACTCCAAATTGCTCCCAGTGGTAGCTCCCTGCCATTGGTGTGTGTAAGTGTATATGAGTGGATGAATGAGAAACAAATTGTGAAGCACCTGGGATGAAAGCACAAGATTAATGCAATCCATTTACAGAGATCAACTACAGTAACATAGTGTAAATTACAGTATATGATCCTTTCCACTCAGAGCTGATTACAGTTCTTAGGATTCTTATATTTCACAGCAAAATCAAAAGTGATCCCCAAACGATGGCTTCATATTAGTTGGCGGGATGCCAGGAAAGCATTTGAAAGCTACATTTTGTGGGGATGAAATAGAAATTGCAACCACAAATTCTCCACTGAAAAGTGGATTCTGTATATACGTCTGCTTGAACTATAATTGTTAATGATTTGGCAAACCTTTTTGAGATTATACTGCAGCATATGTGCAGCTTTGAGACTACACATATGAACATCTATAGGGCCATGTGGGTTGGAGAACACCTCATTGGGAAATGTGCTAAAGTGGAGATTATGAGAGACATTCTCTCTAAGAGTGTTAAGTAAATGGATGCTTTCTGTCCATAGTGTGCAAACCATATTTAAATGCGGTAGACTTACGTTGTTGAATGTGTAGATACATTCATTTAAACTATATCTACTTTATATATAATAGTATTTGCCTTTTTTTTTTCATCAATATGCACAGAACCTCTGGCTTTATGGTTGCAGAACTACATGAACATAATTATTATAATAGGAGGCTGGCCTAGACTTTATTGGCTGGATAGTATATGTAAACTAATTTTAAAAAACATTTATTCTGCTTTGTTTCTGCTAACAGCATGCAGACATTGGCATTTCACTATAATAAATGTCCTCCCCTTTCTCTTATCTCTTTATTGTTCTTTAACTTTCTATTACGCCTCCCTCTCTCTGATTTCTCTTGCATTTTACATAATTCTGTACCTTTTTGCCCTAATAATATTCTCTCTGCCTCTCCCTCTCTTGCTCCCTTCTTCCTCTTTCATCTCTGCTCGCCATATCCCATCCTCCTTCCTTTCCCACCTTCAGTATTATTGCTGCAAGAAGGAAGAGTCCGAGTCGGAGGAGGAGGAGCCGGACTTTGCTGTTACATCCCGCCTCCCACCGGTCCACTCCAATCACAACATTGTGGCGGCAACGGCCGCCGCCTCCTCCATCCCAAATGGCCCCGCCCTTTTCTCCACCCCTCCGCTGGCCAGGAAACTGACACGCTCACAGACCTTCTGTCCATCCTGTACTCACTATGAGCTGCCTTTCTACCTCCAGCCCCCTCAGCCACAGCTTCACCATCAACCAGATGGGTTGAGGAATGGAGGTGACCGGATCAGCTACCGCAGTGTCCAGCAGCAGGATCTGGACCTGCCAGTGCCTGTGAACATTTCAAACTACCGTAAACCTAACCTCTCCCGGTCGGTCACCATGAGGGACATGTTCACACGCAGCTGTAGCATCAGCACTGATGTTTAGCTGGGCGAGGTCGGACCTCGGTGTAAGTTTATGCTTAAATGAATTGTGATGGCCTAGGCTGGACTGGCTTGAGTCAGACTGTATTTTTGTCATCTTGACCAGTTTATTCCAGTCTAGTATGGTCTGACCTAGTATGGTCTTGTTCTACTGGCCACCTCTTGCAGAATGGAGGACTCAGATGGCTCTCAGGACAGGATTTTTCTTCTGACTAGTTCTTTTTTTAACAATAAGAATGGACTTTGTTTTATCATTTCATAAAGTTTGTGTAGCCCTACTTCCTCTGGACCCATGGCCTGAAAGATAAACAGATTCCCGCCATGTCAAAATGACATAATCAACAGGGATTTTCTCTTTGCCATAGCTGCTACAAACAAAATATGATTAGGTGAAGTCCAGTGTTTCCCCCTCCTATGATGGGATGATCTGTCTGTTCCTCCATCCACAGATTATAGATTATAAAAGATCACTCTCCACCAGTGGAAAGACTAGCGGAGGACAGGGGATGTTGTGATTTAGCTGCCACCCACAGACATTTTAGACAGACTTAACTTAGGCCATAATATTTTAAGACATAAAGGGCTCACAGAAGATGGAAATACCTGCTTGTTTTCCACATCCTTTCATAGAGGTCTCCGGTTTGATGGGAGGCTGGTTTCTCTGAGCGTCTGCTGACGAAGTGTATATACAGTACACTTCAGCAGAGAAAGACCTCTGTGTTCTTGCAGGCAAGGTGGACTAGGTGCCAAAGGGGGATGGGTTATTGCATTTGTCTGCATTCGTACGACTGTGCTTGCATGCATGTGTGTGCGTGTGTGTGTATAACTTGATCAATCGTTATACCAGGATTCTTATTCCATAAGAATAGAAACTGTATGTATACTGAACCCAGCAGTGGGTTGCAATAACATTTTAAACATTTCTTGTAAAGGGTGAAGGGATTGTATTAGTTTCCATATGCCACTTTACCTTTAAATTCCTGTTAAAGCTAAGAATGACCCAACCAGATGAAGTGACAAACTCTTTAGTGGGTTTGCAGCTATTTTGTAAATGTTTATTTTACTGATCGACGCTATAACACAGACTCGAGTTGGTGGTGGCAGTCAGAGGAGCAAAAAGTTTTTACAGCAACACTTAACGTTATAATGTGATATTCATTATAGTTCTTCACCGAGGTTTCATTTTGTGGGCTCTTCACTACATTCCTTGTGTTGTCTCTGATATGATGATATATGGATTCATTGGCTAAAGGTTAGTTCACCTTTAAAGGCACATCTATAAATATTTAACAGGCCATAACATACACAGTCTCTCTCTCTCTTCTCTCGACTCGCTGGACTGAGGAATATTTGCTCCTGCTCTGAGAGTTCCTTCTTGGGATTGTTTTACATTTTTGTGCTTGGCTGATATTCTGACTGGATGGACACAGGACACACATCTAATGAATGAAATGATTTAGTGCTTGATTTAAAGAAGAAATGCTGGTGATTGTGTGACGGGTTTGACGCTGATTGGATTATCCCTATGGATGGTAAATGCTTCTAACCCCCCCACTCTCTCTCCCTCTCTCTGTCTCTCGCTTTCTATCTTTCTGTCTCTGTTGATTTTATTAGCAATCATGCTCATTTATTTTCCCAAAGGGTGAAACAGTGAGTGATGTTTTGTTTTGTTTTAAGTTTTTCCTCTTGTGACATGTGCTTCCCTGCAAATACATTACGAGATACATAAGCGCGCGCGCACACACACACACACACACACACAGTTCTGCTACAATATGCTTTCCTTACTTTTTAAACAGAAATGTGACAGTTGCACAAGAAATGTAGTGCCATAAAGAATTATGAGAGAAATTTATAATTATTATTATTATTATTATTACAAGTGTTTATTCAAATGCAGTGTTGCTTTTACCCTAAAGTCTTTGAATTACTTGCTTTATTTTATGATCCAGCTGGTTTTTCAGACTCAGTACAGTACAGCAGAAATGTTTCTGTCCTTGTTTCTAATGTATAACTAAGAAACACATTGTTGCTAATAAAATGGTGTGAAAATCCTTCTGATCTGCTTTGTTGTTACTGTTAATTTCACCTAAACCAAATGTTCATACTGAATGACAGTCATTCATTCAATTCCAATTATCTACACTTAAAAAATATGTTTTATATGAAGTGAAGTCTCTTAATCTAAAGGTTTATCAGTGGATATTTACTGTAATGAGAATGTGTGTTCCCTGAGCACTCCACAGGACCATGTTTTTCAGCTGGCTTCCAAATGTTGAGCAGTGGATTCAACTGAAAGCGTGGTGCATCATCCTGGATTATCTTATTTAGTGAACTGCTAAACCCAGGGTAAACATCAGCAAGCTAAAACATATGCTTTGGTCGGAGCACCACACTACAAACAGCAGTGCCATACAGAGAGTCCTGCACGCAATCTTATACAAGATCATTTTTTTGTCTTGACTGTAGGACCATTAGGTTTACTGATCAAAGTATCTATTTTTTAAGAAAAAAATGTGTACCATCACAAATTGAAAACAACAATCTAATTCTGCTTTGTTTGGTGCATATGTTGGCTATTTGTTGTTGATGAAGCTATATAAGCCAACATCTGTTCATTATCTCAACTCATAGAGGAAAATTACTGTCACTTCCCAGCAGCAGCAGTTATATTCTGTAAAAGCCTACAGGTATAAATATGTATGAAAAATAGTGAACCTACTAATGTGCTTTTATTGTTATGTTAAAAGTCAAACATCAGACACACGGATAAAATGTTAACATGAGAGAACAGTGAAGCCCCCCAAACCTCCAACCGCAGCCACAGCGATTGAGTCTGTTTGCACACAGATCCAGTCAGCCTTGAGGCGACGAAGTGAGAGTCATGACAGCAAATATGTTTGAATGAGAAGGGTAAGAAACAACAAGGGGATGCTTAAGTGTGGTGATAAACCAACCTGACAGTTCGAGGCGAGGAGATGATAGGCACAATGAAAAGTC
>NW_023339774.1:10119985-10123189 GCF_004916995.1 Morone saxatilis | reverse complement strand
AGAGGAGTTGATATCAAACCGAGGCCTCCCTGGCAGAGACATGAATAGCCATTTTGTGATGGCATTAATACAACAGCACTGCTTCAGACATGAAAACCTCTCCGATTATGACGGATTCCCTTTGATGTGGATACATTCAAACTCCCACTTATTTCGACATCGAATTGCAACAAGGAATTACTGTCACACTAGCATTCCACCCACAAGGTAAATTGGCTGGAATATCAATTATTGATTCTCTTTACAGTCACCATAATTTACCTGTAATGACACAAGGACCACTTGTCTCACAACATTGCATCTTAGTTTCAGGTCTGGAACATGGTTAACGTACTGTAGCTTGGCTCAGAGACTGGAAGCGTGAGTAAACTGCTAGCTCTGTCAAAAGTAACTTCCAGTTACACCTGATGTGGGACTATCTATCAATACTGTTTTGATTGAGATGTTGTTGTGAAAGTGAGGTTTGTGACAATATTCTTCCATCACTGCTGATATTGTGTAGCTCAGCAAGAGTCTGCATCATAACTAAAACAGCCTAACAATCCATCAGCTGCTTTCTAGCTGAGGGTCTTTCACCCAGGATCTGGATGCTGGTCTGACTAGCAAAATATAAACAGAAATCTTTTCCTTCTGACCGTTGTCTCTTAGTTTTACTCCAACAAACCTCCAATATTTGTATTTAAATGAAAACACATGGCATAAAGCATAAAGTATATACATGTCCTGTCCACGTGCACTGCAGCAGTATACATTTTTGTGTGTGTTTATGTGTTTTTGCATTTTGTTTGTATTTGTATTTGTATGAATAAGCGGTTGTGCAGGCTATGTGAATTATTTAGAGGCATAATCGCCTCCAGTGTAAGCAGAGCTCATAGCACGGCCTTTGGAGGTGTATCGATGTTTTATGACATGCTTTGAATCATCCCCCTCATCTACCCCTCATCCTGCAGCAGTGTGCTCTCTCTCTCACTCTCTCACTCTCTCACTCTGTGTTTCCACTGCATCTCTTGTAGTCTCTCTCTCTTTCACTTCTTCCTGTTCCTCTGCTATCCCCCCCCTCCCTTATTCTCTACTACATGTCGTGTGTGTGTGTATGTGTGTGCCTATTTTATGGTCCCTGGCCATAATTCCCCAACAGTGGAATTTAGTTGCAGTATACAGAGAAGCGGCTGGGATTCCATGAATTATGAACATGATACAAGGCTTTCCAACTAACATTGCAAACCAAACCTTCCTAACCCTTCTCCTCCTCTCCTCTTGTTATCTTGCTGTTTCAATCTCCTGTCCTGTTACCTCCTCTCATTCCCATTCCTTGCTCTTCTCCTGCTCAGATTTTCCCTGTAGTTGCTTTTCTCGCCGCCTCCTATTCCACCTCCTCCCTCTTATAAAATCCTGCTTCTCTCTATAGCCCTAATATAAATGTTTGTGGACAATGAAATGCGGTTATTTACCTGCTTTTTTCTGTGTGGGTTTTTGTGCACACAAAAGAACACAAAAAATGATCAGTACAGAAAAAGACATGAAATTGGCTTAGAACTGTCACAAGTCCAAGAAAATACGAATGTGTTGAGCGTTTCATTCGTCACTCATTCTTTATCTTGGAAAGAGTAGTTTGACATAAGAAACTAATTTCAAGGTCACATTACTACCATTTTCCAGAGATTCCAACCACTTCTCTTCTTCAATTGTTTGCCGTTTCTTAAGAAAATTGATTTTAAAAAGAACATCAAACTACAAATGTGAACTCAGTGGTAGTAAATAAAGTCAATACTGTGTATTGAGTGCTCAATATGTTCTTTTCACAGATTTTTTACATGTTACAGCAGGAAAAGCACAGGAGTAGATAATAAAGTTTAAGATGAATGAGTGATTCCATCTGCTTCAGTTTCAGGGTCCTGGTATTGGTATTGATTTACTTGAAGACTTGAATACAATGGATGAAGAACATGCTTTTCCTGATGTGACAAGTTTAAAGTCTGCTTTGAAGAAGACTAGAATATAGTAAACTTGACAGCAGTACCGTTCTTGAGCATAAACAAAGACTGCTGCTCAATTTCTGTAATGCTACTGTGTTGCAGAACATATACAGAACATTCCTTGGCAATATTTCAATCCTTTATTTTGGTGTGCCCGAGACCCCTCACCACCAATATGGACATTACTCAGACTGTCAAATATAAACACAAGCTGTCCAAGCTTGGAGAGGTTGGTAGTTCATTGGAGCTCTTTCCTATAAATTTAAAAGTACAACCAACGTCAAGAACAGACACTTCTCCATTGCTCACATTCACAGTAACAGCGGGTTTTATATTTAATTTGACATTTAAAACAAACAAACCCTGTATATACTGCAGGATCTTTGTACATTTGTACATAATTAACATAACTCAGAGATATATAGCAGCAGTTAGATTATGTGATTCAATAACACACCCACACACATACACACTCACACAGATGCTTAATTGCTGTGTCAGAGATGCGGAGAAATAGCCATCCTCCACAAATCTCTCCCTCTCTGTTTCACGCACACATGACTGCATGCGGGAGCCATTACCGCCCAGTGTGTGTAATCTTGCGATTTCTAAAAGGAGAAAAGGCCATGCCTGCTGTCTGAATTTTTCATTCCCCACCCTCTCTGTCTCTGTATAACAACTGATAAATAAGCAATGAATCCTGTGGATATAACGCAGAATGGACTTGATTTTATGTCCTCCTCACCCCAACACCAACTCCCCTAGATACACATTTTGTCTGCCGTTTTCTCTTTCTGTCTCACTCTCTTCTTTTCTCTATGAACCCTGTCTGTCTTTCCAACTCATGCTGTCTGTCTCTCATCTACTCTCTATGTTTTAAGAGCTAAATCGTTTGCTGTGTTCCTCTTCCTTTGGTACTTGCCCAGTGAACCGTACTGGGACTAAGACTCTGGCTCCAAAATGTGGTGGAAAAGTGTTTGTGTGGGTGTGTGTGTGTGTGGTTTTGTGGATTGAACATGACCTTTTGCTTTGCTAATCCACCGACGATTTAGATTTAGAGCGCCGGTGGCTTTGAATCAGTCTGAGAGGCACCTTGGTTGGTGAGCAGTTGAGAGTATAACCTCAGTTTAGATTATCAAATGAATATGAATGCCACAACATTGCTCTCTGAATATTCTTCTCAGTCAACAAGTGTGGGTTGTTTCAGACAGAGAGAGAAAGAGAGAGA
>NW_023339774.1:10111771-10119948 GCF_004916995.1 Morone saxatilis | reverse complement strand
AGAGAGAGAGAGAGACTCTATATTTGAGCGTTATGAGAGCTGAAGATGTGATGAAAACAGAAATAAAGGAGTCAGCTTAAGCCATACTTTGTCGCCATCTGGTGGTTGAATAAAGATAGTGCCTTTGTTGACACATTCCGGCCAAACCTGAAGTGTCTGGTACTATAAAAAGATAAAATACTAATCTAACTAATATCTATTTTGAAAGTGATTCACGCTAGCCTTAATATTCAAATACTCTAAAATCATTCCGTCAAATTGAAGAGCGTCAGAAGTCACCATTTCCATACTGTCTATAGGTTGTTTCCACGGTAACCAAACTTATAAGTCCCGCCTCTCGGTTTCAAGAACCAATCAGAGTCCGCATCCCATCAGCCGCGAATTGCAAACTTCCTACTCTGTTCATATATTATGTTCCTACTGCAATATATCAACCATAACATACATATTTGTAGAACATTTAAGGCAGTATGAGCACAGAGCAGCCCACAGAAACTCACTGTAGTGCAAATAATTGTCCAGTTTCGACACCGGAGGGCAACGACTTGAAGAAAGCAGCACTGAGAAGGTAACCTGTTAGCCCCAGTGTTGCTAACGCTAGCTGGCTGCTACGTCGTCTACTATCTACTCTGTTAACAAGCAGTAGTTGAAATCAATCACTTTAAAAATGTGTTGTCACATAGCCTTGATCCACGATATATGCAGAACATTAACGGTGTTAAGTTGTTACTGTCACTAGTTGTTATATTAGCAACAACAACCACTTTTTTTATTTTCAGACAGACAGACATCTGTATTAGTTAACCTTTGTGACCAAAAGCAAAACATTAGATATCTCCCTGTGCTTGTAATCTGACCCTTGGTTTGATCATTATCGTTATTTAGCCATAACTAGGAAACTGATGAATACTTGGCTTCAAATCCCAAATGTATGTTTACATAGATGATATGATGGTAAATGGCCTTGTCTTTGTGTCTATACACAGACATGCAGCTTTTACTGCTATCGCTGGCCATTAGGGGAGAGTTAATGGATACTGAGGGAAATAACCAGTTCAAAGAAATTGTATTCCTTACACATTTTTTCATCCAGTGAAATATATCCTGTCTTTAACAATAGTTTTCCCCTTCCCTCTCTACCTAGAACTCCATTCTCAAAGTGTAGGAGAGTTAACTCCAATTTCAAATCACCTGTAAGTAAACCCCCCCTCTCATACATATAAATCCTATATGTAGTGCCACACGTGCATGCCAGTATCACGGTTGTCTGTTACAGCTTCAAGTATCTGGGAGTCTTAAAGTTAGCCCTGCAGAGGAGGTGGCAGAGCTCGAGAGGACAAGAGAGCAGCTGGACACAGAGATAGCACAGCTGGAAGCTGAGTGAGTACAGCTGTGTGTGTTTGTCTTCCTGTATTTCTGTCTTTGAGGTCCAACTTGAATAGTATGGGTTGAGGTTAAGCATGTAGTGTTGATGATTTGGTTTAGCATTAGGGGACAGGGGGATATATAATGTCCCCACAAATAATGCCCTATAGTATCTATATTGCATGTATGACCAGTTGTGTGTGTGTGTGTGTGTGTGTGTGTTTCCCCAGGGGATACAGTGTAGAGGAGCTGGAGCATCATATTGATATGTTGCATGAATACAATGACATCAAAGACATTGGACAGTCACTCCTGGGCCGTATTGGTAAGAAAAATAGTTTTAATTCACTAGTCTCAGGAACATTTAAAAGTGCATAGTATTACCTTAACATGTTTATGTTTGAATGATTATTATATTAAAATTGTGGTCAGATACATTACACTTCAAGACAAAGTTATACACAGGCGAATGTTAAGTCCTCTCCTTTCTACCATATACAGAATTTAAGTTCAAAAAGAGATTCTGTATAATTAACATGAGTTTTTGCTTCTCTAGATCCCAGGTAACAAATATGTTTGATGTGAGTTTACCAAAGTTTATGGGTAGTGGGGTGTTTTGTAATAAAATACATAGAAATTAAAATGCTGGACATGTCTGCTGATTGCGGCAGATATTTATAGGATGAATCCTCCCCACCCTCTGTTTGCAGTGGGCTTATTTGTTTCGTGACAGATGGCGTCCAGTTGCCATCGTGACTTATGAGTTATTTTCAATTATATCTTTGCGGGTTCCTCACACACACAAAAAAAAAGTGTTCCAAGATGACAGCTAAAAACTGTGAGTTGAATGAGTTGTCCGTCTGTCTGTCTGTCTGTCTATGTGACTCATGTTTACAACTCGTGGCTCATTTATAATCAGGCAGTGTAAAACCCTGAACACACTAGATGAGACATACAATATGTCCTTTTCTGGTGTATTCTGGACCAAAGAAAACAAACTGTACAAAGGTGTGATCACATCTTTTAAAACTACTTAAATGAATATAAATGTAAATAGACACACGCAACATCATATTTACCACACAGTCACATGCTGTTCTTGTTGTCACAGTCTTTACCTAACACGTATGCACCATTACAATATTGTAGCTATAGCAATATTGTTCTGTCTGTTTAAAAAAAAAAAAAAAAAGTGTACTCTTAAAACTATGCAGCAATGCCCATGTGTGCTAAAATGTACATTTGTGTTATTTAAACATATATCACCGAAGGAAACATTTGAATAAGCTGTTAACTGATTAGGCATTACCATGATAGCTTGAAGGAAAATTGCGAACTAAAAATGATGGGCTTCGTTAAGTCTAATATAACACACTGAGACTGGTTGAGATTCAAGTTGTTCTACAGCCAGCCACCAGAGGGCAACAGAGTGTTTCTTTTTTCCTTCGACACCTGAAACAAACGCCAAAGCCAGTCTTTCATTTGACTTTGAAAGTATTTACACAAGGCTGATTATATTTGCATTTAGATTGCATTGGTCAGCCTTCAAAGGTCCAGTGAGTAACATTTAGGAGGATCAATTGCAGAAATGGAATATAACATTCATAGGTTTATGTTGGTGTATAGGTGTATTGGTGTATAATCACCTGAATATAGGGATTTTTGTGTTTTTGTTACCTTACAGTGAGTCCTTTTTATCCTTAGAGGCAACAGGTCCTCTTCTATGGAGTCTGCCATGTTGAAAAGCTACATTTCTACGGCAGCCCAGAATGGACAAACCAAACACTGGCTCTAGATAGGGCTCTTACATGTTTGAAAGGCTGAGCTGTATTCAGATGGCTGTAATCTGCAACTTCCCCACTAGATGCGATTAAGTCCTACATACTGGTCCTACATTCACTCCTATTAGATTAACACTTGACAGAAAAATGTGCCTTTGTTATTTTGGTCAGCTTGGTTATACTTAAGTTCCCACTTCATCCAGCTTAAATAAACCACTGAGCGACTTTTATTATATATTTTATATGTCCAGTCATATGTTGGCTAATACTGATCAGCAGCATTGTCATCATACATTACTGATGACGCTCTTATTGTCCCAACTTCTGCTTTCAACTGTCCCAGACTTTTTTTTCCATTCTTCATAATGAATATAGTTTTGTAACTTTATTTCAGTAACTCTCACCACTTCATGGACTCACTTTGGTCCGCCATTGAAGTTCTGCTAGTTCCTTGCACTTATATAGGAATAAAAAATTGCAATCATTCAATCCAACAATCAGTTTTCATTATTCTTTTAGTCATTGGTTGAGCTACTGTTTCTTGTTTATTTCTGTTTGGTCAATATATAAATAAATTTAAAAAAAAACTAAAAAGCTGTCTGATTGGTATACAGCAATGGACATTTAAGTACACACACTTAGAACATTATTATCATGTTTAATTTAATTGAAGCAAAAAAAATCGACTAAGGGACAGAGAATATCAAACAAACTAAATATTTACAAGCTCAAACCAACTATTTACATATAAGCTATAGAAACACTCTAATCCAGGTATCCGGTAAAAAAAGAAAAGGTGAGACAGAAGGTCAAACATGCCCCACTTGCCACACCTAATGACTGCCTGAGGAGAGGGAGAGACCCCAACGCTTTGGGCAAAAAGCTGTGCAGCATGAACCTTTCCTCACCTTTTACCTGATGGTCTATGTAAGACGCTAAATTTGTTGCTAGTCGCTCTTTAGAAATCAAATTGATACGGCCTGAGAAATCACTAAATCTAGCGTCAGCAAGTTGGCAACACTGATTGATTTTGTGTGTGTATGTGTGCATCTGACGTAGCGTACGTGGTACCAGCTCACCTTTTCCGAATTTAAAACACCTAATAATTAGAGGTCCGGTGTGTAGAATTTAGTGGCATCTAGCGATGCAGTGCAGATTGCAACTCCCTGGCTTCAGTCTTCCCTCCAAGCGCAATGGTGACTACGAAATGCTGCGTTACTGAAGAAACATGGCAGTTCAACATGGTGGCCGAGGCAGCTGTAGATAAAAACACAACGATTCTTATTTTAAGGTGATTATACACTATTGAAAACATACCTATGAATGTTATATTCCACTAAAAAAATCTTGTTTTCCTATATATTTGAAAGTCTGTGTGTGTTTGAAATATATCTGTGACTGTGCATGTGCTGCACTTGATTAAGTGTGAAAAAGTTCAAACATTTCACACTGTTAGGGAGGTTTTGGTGTATCACAGCCAAGTCACATTATGGACTGTGTGTGTGTGTGTCATAACAAACATGACTTTTTACCCACTTTGACATGCACATGCTTGTGTGTGTGTGTGCCATAAAATCCGCCTGATTTAGTGTTCTAATCTTTATACACAGGAACAACACACATATTATATACAATGAATGCTCTAATGTCACTTATTTCACACTTCAGTGTAAAAAAACTGGGCATATCTCTTATTTTATATCTATATTATGAGTTAAAAGCTTGCTATCTCTTTAAATTCTCTCAGTACAGTGGAGAGTCAGGATGATAATGACCACTTAGTGAATGGGGGTGGCGTTTCCCCTCTGACACAATAGCAGTCTTTCACATGACTCACACACGCGCACACTCACACACACAACTACAGTCTCTGTCTGTCATGCACACACATGCATACACTGACATACTGTCAAACACAAACACATGCTATCATCCTCTGTGCCCCCCCCCTTCTGCTCTCTCACTTTCTCTCAAACACACACACACTTTCACAAAGAGTCTATACTTAAAACACTGAGTTGCTGTTGTATGCTGTTATTCTGAGAGGGAGGAGAAGGGTGGGCAGGCTGTAGAATGAGAGAGGAGACAAGAGGAGATGCCCTGCAGTACCCTTTAAAGACAACTGTCCCTTTGTCTTCCACCATGTCCGTCTGTCGGTCAAGATTAAGGTCATTGTCACATCTCTCAAGAAATGTCTTTTTTTTAGCTTTTAATATATTCCCATTTCCACACGTCCAACTATTATATAATCTATTCATTTCCTTAATGAGAAATTCTCCATTGACATTCACGCATCATTAAACAGTTAAGTAACAGTTAAGTGTTCCTGACAGATTCAAATTTTTATAATCAGTGTATATGTATTCAGTATATAAATATGACAAAATCCATTAATTTGACTCTGTAGTCTGAGATTAGTATAGTATTCAGGTACAGTACTTTTTAAACTGAAATATCATTAATCAAATTTTGAAAACTCCTCACGAATCCAGACTAAAACAATGAACCCCTCTGTAGCTCCAGGCCTTCAACCCCCTTACTCCAACAGCACAGTTGCATCACTTAAGCGCTGAGCTATTGCTTATTCAAGTCAAGGCCGGGGAAACCAGGTAAGGATAAGGGTGAAAGAGAATTATAAATCAAGAGAAAATACCAAACAGTTGCTTCTCCTTCTCCAATGTGATGTTTCCTTTGCTTCTTTCTGCTTATTGATTATTCGTATTTGACTGCTGGTGAAAGTTATCAAAGCTACTCATGAAAAATTAGCATGGGTCATAATCTTTTTTTATATTTATGACTACAAATTATTAGTAAAAGATTCATGCATTAACTGATAAGAAGATATAATCATTTTCAGTCCTGGTTGCATCCTCCCAGTGCAGCACATTAGCATGCTGTCGTAACAAATGCTACAGCTTTGTCAGCCCTGTATATAGGAAAAAACAGTAAAGACAACTGGTCTCTGTATCAGGCTCAGCCCGGCACAGCTCAGCATAGCTTGGTTGTGTATGATGTAAAAGAGGCAGAGATCTAGCTAGTAGGGCTAATTTGTCAAATATGTGAGGTAACATATAGTAAATGATGCTTTCACAAGGTTCATTTATGAGAAAGCCTTATTTTAAAAGATTTAATATTTTAAGCTGCAATAAAAATGGTGATGGAGATGAGCTGTTTTTTATGTCTTTTTCAATAGATATTTTTAAGCTACTGAATAAAGTCTTTACACAGAGTACAAGTGTTATGTTTATATTGTTAATATTTTGTTTGGTACTGTGAGCTTGGTCTGCTCAGTGTCTTTAGGATTGTTTGAAAAGTAGACCAGAGGGAGTTGACCCTGTAATCTGCTGAAGGGCCCTAACCCCCATTTTGCTCTGTCTTGCAGCTGCTCTGAGGGGGACCACCACACGAGATCTCTACAGTCACTTTGGTCTGGAACTCGATGACTGAAAAAGGGAAAGAAGACTGAGAAAAAAAAAATGTATGAAAATGCAGTGGTGAGAATGGTTCTTCAGAACGAGGGGAGAGGGTTTGGGTGTTAACCCCTGTTCCTTCAGGCAGAAATCTGCCCATTTTCTTTGTGATTCTGTTTTCACCTCTTTCACAGAGGAGAGATTTGATTAATGAGCAAAGGGAGACCAGAACGGTGTTAGTCCAGCAGGCAGGCCTGATATTTGAAACAGGCCACCTACTAAAACCCTTGTAGGTAACTTAAGGCTGTGACAGGCTACAAATGTTTATGAGTTTGTCCTACCCTGCTTGTGCAACTTGGAGAGGACCTGTTTTGTTTAAACATTTCTAACATCTAAATGGAGTTTGTCAGTTATTTCTCGGTTTGTTATTGGAAAGGCTGGAGTGTCAATTTAAATTGTAGAATAAAATGTACTGGCTCTTAGTATAATATGCTTTGTATGCTGGCAGTAACATGTCATAAATAAGGCACTCAGACCACCACAGACAGTATGTTCCCATTTGCATTGTTAACTGAACACACAATGGAAACTAAAGAGACACAGAGTTCGTACTGTAATTACAGCATTTATTTTGTGGAATGAAACAGTTGTGTGGAACTATGTCACAAGGTATCACTATAAACTGTCAATCTTTTCACACAGCCATTTAAGTAGGTGCATTCATCAAGTGAAAGTGTAACTGCTAAAAATAGGTCAGGCCAGGTCACCACCGTGTCACTTTTTAAAACATCTTAGTGGAGGGGAAAGGGATATTGGGCAACTGTCACACTCGTTTACAGCTTCCTGTTCGTCTTAGCTAATGGTTTAAATATAAATAAAAGGTTTGGTACCTATTTCCCTTATTTAAAAAAAAACCTCCCCAATGTTGCTCTGCTTGCCTGAAATGTGCAGTATATACACTGCACAGAGAACGCAGACTAGTGGCATAATACACTGGGTGTGCCCTTATCTGTCTGAGAACCACTGATAATGTGTCTTCTCTGACGGATAGCAGCGGAGGAGCTTCACAGCCCTGATGATGCTGTTTGACTGTGTGTGTGTGTCTGTTGTAAGACTGTATGATGAAGTGTGTGTGTGCGCGCAAAACAAAGCACAGAAATGTCTCATTTGCGGGTCAAAGCTCATCTTTTTTTTTATCTTATCCTAACCTTTGCATCTCTTTTTTCAGCAATTTTTCACATGCTGTAGTCAGTGTGGTGCATATGTACCAGAGGAGTGCTCACATGGTTATAATGTAAAACTGACTTTATTAGTCTTTAGTGTTACTGCTATATATGAAAATTATATTATATTTATATATATATATATATATATATAGTATGAATTGATATATTATTAATAACAATATCATTATCAATGACACTATGTAACGCATACTAAAATAATAAAATAAAAAAACAAACAAAACAATGTTAGACGCCTAAAAGAATCCCTTCAATCATTCATGTTGCGCGTATTGGATGATCCCAAGATTTCACATTATCGGTTGCCAAACTTGCTGAACCTTGTGAGTGAGGTTTCAAATGAGTATGCTGAGGAATTTCATTCAAACAAATGATGA
>NW_023339774.1:10106566-10111671 GCF_004916995.1 Morone saxatilis | reverse complement strand
AAAAATACTGACCCGACCCCCCCCCCCTACTCTCTCCCCGCAGCCACAGCCCGAGCTGACTGTGCGCCCCCGCGATGCTCAACTTCTCTGATGTGCTCCGGTTATTATGTGCTAGGACAACGGGAAACAGCCCCGGTGAAAAAACAAAAAACACTCTTAGTGTCCTCTTAACCTTGTGAGCGCGGGACTCGAGAGGGTGGCTCGACACTTTCTTTAATATCAAAGGCAGCTCTCGGTCCATGAAAGGTAATTGATGTGAACGTGGACTGCATATTCAGCATGCAGCTCTTCATCCTGGACGCTGCTGTCACACTGTCCGTCCGCTTCCTCGCTTTTAAGCCGATGCGCGCAATGCGCTGCGCATCCTGCTTCCCCGGCGCGCAGTTACCATGATTGAGGTTAGGTTAGCCCGATAAACATGGTCCATTCGTGGTTTTGAAGGCCCCGGTCTGCAGGCGCACATGGCACGGTTAGTGAGGCGTAGTCTAACCAACAGTGGGTTGAGCCTCTCCATCGTTTCCACATCCACTACCGCAATATGATGCTACGCGCCTTTAAATTTCCGGGTGTAGCAACGGCAGCGAATGATGAAGCTTTTTTTTTTCTTTCTTTCTTCTTCCTTACTGTGAAGTGGCTGCTGCTCCCTTAATGCATCTGTTTCCCTTGACGTGTGACAAATCCGATCGTGTCTGACGGTCAGAGTAATTTAATTTCGACCTCAGCAGGCTCACTTTGTAACACAGAGCGTCGGCCTGTGTTTTAAATAGCAGCAGACTTGTTGAATTGCTATGATATGGTCATCATCACGATTACAGCCACATGCAGGGAGAGAGCAGTAAATATGTAGTCAGCATCTTCTAGCTCTAGAAAATAGGCTTTAAACAGATATCTTAAGCCCATATGTTCCATAATGATAAACAGAAATAACAACCCTGCAGTGTTTTTCTACATGGGCCAATGAATAGATAATAAGCGGTCCTGTAAACCTATCCTTCCCTGCTTTAGGATCATCTTCCTAGCTATCTGGTGGCACTGAACACCAATGTCAACACAGGCTGTCCTCTGCTGCTCTCAGCTGTCAGTACAGCCCAGTTGCTTTGAGTTAGGGTTTCCTCAAGGTCTCAGCAGCCTTGGGTTTTATTCAACTGCCGGAGAAACGAAAACTCAAGGATTTTCTCCGATTTACAGATTTCATACAAGATGATCGCATACAGTAAACGACTGGTGACTTAAGGGTGACCTCTTGCTCATTTATCACAGACTTGCAGTCTACCAGAAGCTGAGTCAGTGGATAAAAATGGGCACAGGATTTGTAAACAAAACTATAGTAGATAACATTCTTAAGTGGCTTCAATGCCTTTGTGATGATTCATTTTTTTGCTTATTTAAAACACATTTAACCTTTCTCCTACTGAACTGATGTTTGGTCTGAAATGTTTGTGATTAGTTGCTGCAGTCTGCAGCCATTATCCGTATCTATTTATATGTGTGTGTGTGTGCATTCTTTCAGGATGATGCGTCTAGCGTGTTGCGCAGCCCTGCTATTTGTGTTGAGGCTGCTGGTGGGCTTGCCTTGGTACCAGGTGCTCCCGGCCATCCTGATCTTCTACCTGGGCAGCGGAGGATGGCACTTTCTGAAGATATTTGTCAAAACAGTTGGCAGAGACTTACAGTAAGCATGGGGGTGTTGTTTGCATGTTTCCAGTGTTAATGATATTTTAAGAAGTCACAGAATTTGAATGTTCATGCTCTTGCAAGCTGAAAGACGGCTTTGCTATTTTCAATTTGCCGGTCAGGTTTTGTGTTACTGTCTGCTGTCAAAGGAGTCACTGCTATATTATAGTGCAGCCTGTAAGTATTTTGACAGTGACTAGTTTTCTGTGCAACACTCTAAAACATTTGACCTAAAGTGAAACAAGCGCTATGGGGGTAAAGTGCTGACTTTCAGCTTTAATTTGAGATTGAGTGATAGCTGTAGCCCTATCATGGTCTCACGTATGATTCCTACAGTGTTCATTCAATATTGATGGGAGAGAAGCTATAATATCCTCCTATCAAATGTAATGCACTGGATACACAGCCAAAACTATAAAAAATTGTGTCACTGTCCAAAGTCCTACAAGTATCTCATAGTTAATTTCAGCCAAAACAAGACCTTGAACGTTAGATTTAATACAACGTTGACGTAGTTTCTGACAAGTAGTGGACATGAAAATTGTGCAATATGTCACTAAAAAGTTAGAATAAGATTTGTCACTAGGATAATAAAGATATGGCAGGGCTATAAATCAGAAGTATTGTTTATCACCTCTCCCCTGAATGATGTGTGATGAAACAGAGATATTGACTCATAGTGATATACAGTAATGGTGTCTAAGTTAATTATTAAAACGCGCATCAGCTCAGGTTTCAAACAAACTACAATCTCTAACTAACTTTTAACTAACATTGCATTCAAGCATTCATTCGATTATTGAATATTTGGCTTGTGCAAGTGAGGTTTTCTCACGTCTTTAGTCCTGCAAAAATGTAGCCTTTCATCTTTGAGAGCGACTTTAAAAGAGTTCACCACAAGACCTGATGCTCTTCCTCTACAGGCCTAGTCTCACTGCTGGTGTTAGCAACCAACTGCATATTCCTGTTGTGCCTGTTTTCGAGACTTTTAAGACAAGTGACGTTGCAGGTAGTTTGAAATATTTTAGACAAAGGACATTATAGAGGCAGGGGCAGTACAGATCTTATCTAAAGCCAATATTTACAGCTGGGGGTTACCATGGTAATTGGTTTGTGGTTAACTTCCCATTTTCCTCTATAGTTCCAGTAGTGGTAAAACAGGACAGGACTAAATAAGCCAAAGTGAACTAACCAGTTATGATTAGTGCTTTTCTGCAACACAGCGTCAACAAAAGCTGGCCTCTGCTTTCTTATTGGTTATATTGATAAAGATCACAGTTTTAGACCCGTTGTTACCTCCATTCTTGAAAATGTAGTCGTTATGTGTCTTTGTATTGACAGTGTATGAATCCTTGAGGTTAAAAATTCACTATATTTGACCCTGTTAAAGAATGCCTTTAACACAGTGACGTGTAAAATCCTATTGCGTAATGTGCTGTAACAAGGCTTAGATATAGGAAGCACTATGGTTCACATCTTAATATCTTTTGTAAACAAAAAAAAGCAACCCCCAGTATACACATCTTGGTCCCTGCAAATGCCATTGAGTGTCCCTTAGGCGGTTTAGTAGGCGTGATGCACCTGTGTTTGCTAGAATTGGTTGTAAATAGAGTAAATAAATAGTGTTTTTTTTTTTCTCAATGGTGCAAACTCCACTCATGAATGTGAATGAGGAAACCGGTATTTCAAATCGTAGAATTTAATGATATCAGCTTTATTATGGATCGTTCTAAAAGTCACTTTGCGAGCAATAGGTCAGCTTGATTTAAAAAAAAAAAAAACTCTGTTGAAATAAACAAATTAGTTACTTAATGTAGAGTTCATGTAGCTCCTCTGTTGCAACAGAATGAGCTCCAACATTTTTATTGTGGTTCAAATTAAATGCCCAACATGAAGCCAATCCTCTGTATAATGATAAAAGATATCCCCACCACAATTTAGCCATGAAGTAACTTGGCTCAATAGATTTTTATGGCACTTAATTATAATAATTATACAGTGCTCAGGAGAATGGCACACTATCTGTACCTTTGCACCATGAATGTAAATTATCAAGTGAGATTCTTCCATTTAGGCAGACTTTGCCCGTTGGACCTACCCAGCCATCCCTGTCATAATGTTTTATGCTTAGTGTTGTTAGTGTACATTTAAATATGTTAAAACAAGCACCTGGTACACAAAGATACGGTGTCTGGGGCAATTCCGTGACAGTAGAGAAATGTGTCATTACAAAATTAATTATTTCCTTTATGTGTCTATGCCCTGTTCCACATCACACATGCACTAACATACACAAGATCAATCATAGAGCCAGCGTTCAGCAACTTTTTAGACTAAGACTTTTTATTTCAAAAAGCCATTGGCTGCAGGTTTGTTTGACCATTTCTTTCACTCTTTCTCTCCGGATCTCTGGATTAGGTTGTTTCTATAGCTTATATGTAAATAGTTAGTTTGAGCTTGTAAATATTTAGTTTGTTTAAGCTTCTTTTTCCCTTTGTAGATTCATGATACCTTTTTACTTCAATTATACAATTCCAAATATTTGGGCAAATAATAATAATAATAATAATAATAATACAAATACATGATAATTGACTAATCATGTGTCATTCTATTCTATTCTATTCTATAGGAAATTCAGGCATACGTTTACAGCAGGATGCATGAGAGTTATAGTACAGGGCTCAAAACCAACTTTTTCACCACCTTCCCAAAACTCAAAAAGGGGAGCGCTAACATTGTTCCACAGCAGGCACACTGACGAAGCTACCTGAAGATGTGTCCCACATTTTTTTATATTATATTTTTATTATATATTAATTACCGATTAATCTGTCTATCACTATGTTAAACGGTTCAAAATATTGGCTGTCTTGAAAACTTCGCTGCCAATCAGAAAAGTCTTAAACTTAAAAAACAAGAACTAGGAAATCAATCTAAAAACTTATGTTCCTTGGGAAATGGCTAGCAGTAATGACAATATATGCAATTTGCAGTTAATGAGCTAATACATGCAAAACCAATGGCTTTTAGGTAAGGTGGATTGGTTTTTATATCCAAGGGCAAATAGTGTTTTTTGAATTATTCCAGGAAAAGTTGAATGAATATTTCAGCACTCAAAACAAAGGATGTCCCGTGTGCCCGGGGACAATAAATCTGGCATCTGGGACACAAACATACAGTGTCTGGGACAATTCTGGGACAGTAGAGAGAAATGTATTATTGCCAATTAAATTATTACGTTTTTGCTTCTTGAAATATATACATTTATTTATTATTTATTATATATAAAGTTTTAATTGTTAGGTGTTAGGTGGCACCGGCACGAGCCCTACGCTACATCATACGTGTGCTAAAACACACAAAATAAAACGGAGAGAGAGCCAGTGTTGCCAGCTTGAAAACTTTCTCACTACATTTAGCAAATTATT
>NW_023339774.1:10103485-10106530 GCF_004916995.1 Morone saxatilis | reverse complement strand
ATCCTAATTGATGCTGCTCAGAGTAATCGTAATCCATGGCTGTTATGCCAACAGCGCCGGGGTCGCTGCCTCTCCTCTTGCGCCATGCGCAGGTACTCAGTGGGTGTGGTGCATGTAACACATTTGACCTTCTTTCCCACTCTTTCTTTCTGGATCTTTGGATTCGGGTGTTCCTTTATCCTATATGTAAACAGTTTGTTTGAGCTTGTAAATATGAAAATAGTTGGTTTCAGAAAAAAAAAATGTTTTAAATCTGCAATGTCCCTGTATTGAGTTTGTTTAATAATTGGCTAAATAATAATGTTCAAAGTGTGTGTATGTAAATGTTCATTACAATATACTAGTCAAAAACCACTTTCTATTTGTTGCAGTAATTTTGCAGTAATGCATTTATTGATCAAACAATTAGTGGCTCAACCAATGACCAAACGAATAACAACTAATTGTGACCAAAAACCCACAGTGATATCAATGTTTTATTTCGATGTAAGTACAGGGAACAACTAGCAGAACTTCCATGCCAGACCACAGTGAGTCAATGAAGTGATGCAAGTTACTCTAACAGTTATTAAACTATACTTATTTTGTTGAATGAAAAAATTAACTTCAAGTTGGGACAATGGTTTTTAAGTGTGGAACAGTTGAAAGTAGAATAACTTAAGTAAATTTCAAGCCCTGTGTTTTAATAATATTTTTTTTTGTTCCATCAGTGCGGCAGGTGTGTTACTGCAGGTGAAGATGAATGTCAGACGCCACCTCAGAGAAAAGAACACTATTCCCAAGATCTTTGCTGAAACAGTGCGCCGACACGGGGACAAAACGGCACTGATCTTTGAGGGGACTGGGGAGAGGTGGACCTTCCGACAGCTGGATGAGTACTCCAACAGAGTGGCTAACCTCCTGCTGGAACGGGGTTTCAAGGTAGGAATACAAAACAAAATATTTCAGAATTAGGAGAAAACTCTCTACTCTCTCAGATGTTGTTTCCATCCAGGAGGAGGCATGCTATGACCCCTCTACAGAAACTTGTTAAATAAAAATAAACTTCAGTGAATCAGTTAATGGCAATAAGTTTGACAGCCCCCTTTGTTGTTTCTCTCTTCAGGACGGTGATGTGGTGGCCCTTTTCATGGAGAACAGGTCCCAGTATGTGGGCCTCTGGCTGGGCATGGCTAAGATTGGAGTAGAGGCTGCTCTAATCAACTTCAATTTGAGACTAGAGGCCTTGGTCCACTGTGTCAACATCTCCAATGCCAAGGCTGTGGTGTTTGGCTCGGAGCTGAATGACGGTAAGAGCAGGGAGGATGGAAGAGGGCAGTGGGTAGAGATTAGAGAAGCATCTGAACGATATGTGGCAGATTTTGTTTGTTATAGTAGTGAGAAAGTCATGTTTATAATCAGAAATCAGAACATTGGCTCAGTGGGCTTTGCCGTCTGTACAGCGTTGACTTATGCTGATGAGTGTTGTTATGCTTCTGCTGTGCTGAGAGAGGTAAGTGGTGCGGAGAAAAAGCAACAGAGGTCATAAAATTTTGATGGGATTTGAAGGAGGTGTCTCTTCAATATCAGTGGAGCTTTAAATGGCTGATGGACGGAAAGAAGGGAAGAAGTGATGACGAGGAAAGTGGAGAAGTGTTTCTGTGATCAGTCTGCAGGTCTGAATTGGTCAGAGAATCAGCAAATGAACGATGAACTACAAGATACAGATAACAGATACGAGCATATGGAAAAACTAAAACAACAACATTGCTGATATAAAGCCAGCACTGTTGAGTTACATCAAGTAAATCTCTTGTCTTCATGGATAATAATTACAGCATATATAATTATTAAATATCTCTATAACCAATTTAAGGTCAAGACCAGTATTACATGGGATAAACAAATTAGTTGCCAAGCAGATGTTCAGTGTGCATTCATTTGTGATTTTTCTTGGCAATAAGATTGAAGATTTAAATCAACTATTGCATGATCACATGTGTTTTTGAAGGTCCAAATAGAACTAATTACCTGTTATAATGTCTAATCTATTGACCTGCAGTGCATTATTGAACATACCTTATATTGCTTAGACTTGGGAGGCACCAATAATATAAAATTGCAGCAGGTCAGTAGAATGGTGAAAAATAAATTAGGGATCTATTTCAATCTTCTCCCTGCCCTCCTCTGGGTCCCTGCCCAATCTGAAAAGCCCTGATCTCAACAGCTATAAAGAGTGAATGAGTTTTGAGCTGTTCATCCTGGGATTGATGGAACAGTCTTTGTATTGGATCCTGGACTTGTCATGTGCTTTATGCCTTTAAGTAATTGGAAACGCAGCCTCGTTGCTACTGAGCAGGCCAAAGTCGAGCCAGTAGCCATTAGTACTGAGCCAGCATGACATAAGGCTTTTAAATTAAGAGGACGTCTTTTTAGGGGGGAAATATAAAAGCTTTTTCAATTTGTTGTTTCCTCCCTTCTGTGTGCTTCACACACAGTCACATATTCATACTTTGTGGCAGTTTTGTCACACTGTACTTCCTCTCTTCCAAGATATTGCACTTTTCTCTGTTACTTCCCCACCTTCAACCTGATACCCAAAGTTATTTAAACCTACTCTGTCCCCTATTACCCTGCCTCGTACCACCTTTCTTCCCTGTTTACTATTGTACCACTTTTCTTTTTGTCTTTGTCTATAATAGTTCCAGTTTGCGGTTCTTAGCTATCTTACCATATAAAGTCTTCTTACAATTTTGTATAGTAGAATAAATGTCAGTAATTTACTGTGTTTCTCTTAATCTCATAGCGATGTGTGAGATCCACAATTCAATGGGAAAGGCAGTGCAGATGTTTTGCTGTGGAGACTGGGATGCCAAACGAGTCCCACAGGGAACCGAATGCCTAGAGCCCCTGCTGGACGCTGCCCCATCTCATCTGCCAAGCCGGCCACAACGCTGCTTCACAGGTGAGAATGCCATGCCCCATTATACCTCTCATAACCTATCCAGATTCCCAGAGTTTCCCAACAATTATAATAGTTCTAAGTAGGGATGCACGATATATCGG
>NW_023339774.1:10095871-10103385 GCF_004916995.1 Morone saxatilis | reverse complement strand
TTTCATATCGGTGCATCCCTAGTTCCAAGCATTTCAAAAAAGCCATTATCAGATGCTTTTTGAAGAAATTTCAAGTGATATTTGTGGTGTAATAATAACCAGCAACCAAAATTTCAGCAATTACTTAAACAAAAGTACCACAGTAGTTTCAAAAAGTCATTTGTTTGCGTTTACTGATAGTCTGGCAGCACAAACCAGTTGACAGGGAGTGAGTAATACTTTTGGAGCCAAGCAATGACTCAAAGTCAAATAAATCACATCGCTTAATCATGGTAAAAAAAATTAAACGCTTGCACAGAAATGTCAAGAGCAATTTCTCTGCACCCGGTTTTCTTTTTGTTTTGTCAAGTTTTCATACAGTAGGTATATCTATGTCCAGATTCAGTGTTGATTATTTTAAATATTATCGTTTTAATGCTTTTTAATATATTTTTGACTGTTGCATACAGAGCCAGAGAGCTAGAAACTTATTATTATTATTATTATTATTATTATTATTATTATTATTATATTTTAACAAAAAGTAAAAATGTTGTTTTATTAATCATATAATGCTGATAAGCTAAACCAGAATTCTCTACTCTTTGCACTGTTATAGTTATTAGAGATTATATGTGTTTCATGTTTCTAAGGCAACCTGTATACAGTGCATGGGTCAAAGGGAGAACCAATTGAATCCACAATATTAATAAGCAAGTTAAGTAAATTGTATTTAGTTAGCCCAAATTTGCCATTATAGCTTTATAATCTGTACAGTTTATGGCACCTTCTGTCAGAGCCTCGAGTTCGATGAGCATAGTAGAAACGTTAATTGTTTAGTTTTTTTATGGTCTTTATTTAGCAGAACAACATGTAATCCCTCACAGCCAGGCAAGCTGTTGTAGCAGTAAAACCTGTGACCTTTGGTAATGTCCACACCTGGAAAATATTGTCTCTGGTTATCTAGACAGATGGCAACCAAAATGCATAAGGATCAGAGCAGTCAAAACAAATTCAGAGGAGATGTGTATGTACACATCCATACGACTCATAGCATGCACACAGCTGATTTGCTTATGCCAATTGAAGTAACACATAGCCACTACAACCCAGTTCTCTAGCTCCATATCAGAGCTTGAAAGTGTATTTCTTCTGTTTAGCAGTATTTGGAGTTTATTACAGATAAAAGTTGTGGGCAGAAGAGCCAAATCCAAACACAAGTGGTTGACTGTGATGCCAAGGAGCCCTCAACTGGATCTACAGCCAATTTGCATACATGAAGATACCACTTTGCTTTCACATCACACTGTATCTCTGAGAAGAAAAGCGACTTAATGGTCTAATTTTCACAATCTTTAATTCTGCTTAATTTTGCCTCCCTCCGTCTGTGCTGAAACTCAAAATTAGCTTGCAATCAAAACTGTGAACAAGCCGGTAACTAAGGATAAAAGCCGAGCACTTACACTCCTGCACAACGATTCAGAAGTGAGCATTCAGCACAATGTTTGTTTCAGAAAGACTGAATTGAAACTGCAACCTTAAACATAACGGCCTTTATTTTTATGCTCTAACACACATACCACAAACGAGTCACATTTAGCTGTTGATGTGTATTTTATCTCACTCTTACTCCGCTATCTTTTTCAGATCGCCTGTTCTACATCTACACGTCAGGAACCACTGGGATGCCTAAAGCTGCTATTGTTGTGCACAGCAGGTAGGAAGGAGCCATGCAGCTAACTAACAGACACACAGGAATTGCAGCTGCTTGCTTTGTTGCTCTGTAGCTTAAATACTTTTCTTAGAAGAGGGTGGAAGAGAAATACATAAAACTTGTTGGACTTCTTTTACTTTCTTCTCCCGCCCTGTCTCACACCACCTTTTTTTTTTTTTTTCCAGGTACTACCGCATGGCAGCCTTGGTATATTATGGCTTTAGGATGACGTCAGATGACGTGTTGTATGATTGCCTTCCACTCTACCACTCTGCAGGTAAAACTACCTTTGTGTGATTACAGTTGACATTTATAGTTACAATATGCAACTTTTCCTCTTGTCAGGAAGTTCAAACTCAGTCCCTTCAGTCAGTCTGTTCCTCATAATGTTTATCTTGATTGAACTTTATAACATGAAACCAGTCACCAGCAAAAAAGTGGTGCTTTAGTTTTTATTACACTGGGTCTTTTCTGGCTCACATTTACTTTCAGTGACTTCTCATGCTAACATAAAATGGTGTACAAACCACATCTTTGAAAAGCCAAGTATAGATAAATAAAGGGCATGTGCATATAAGGTCACAGACAAGCAATACCATTTATAATATGTGCTATTTTAATGAAGGAAAAAGTTGTTGTTGCTTAGCATTATATGTCTTTGTATATCTCCATGTTGAGACTAGCATTCTGTGACCCAACCTGACAAATCATATTACTTTTTCTACAGGTAACATTGTGGGAGTGGGCCAGTGTATAATACACGGCATGACTGTAGTCATCAGAAAGAAGTTCTCTGCCTCACGTTTCTGGGACGACTGTGTCAAATACAACTGCACTGTAAGCATAATGTAGAACACAAATAACAGCAGATAGGCACAGCTTTAGTGGGCAGAGTAGCACACCACAATCTCACAGCAATGCTGAAAAGATATCTCTCCTGTTGCTTTCTATTAAAAGTCATCTCAAGATTTAATGTTATTCCCCAGTTAATCTCTTTGAATCCATTTTTCATTATTGTAAGCTTGATTCTAATTTAGTAATTGGTCTGTTCTTGTCTCTGCTCTGTCTCACTTTTTTCTCACCGCCATTCTGCTCCATTTTCCTCCAGATTGTGCAGTACATTGGGGAGATCTGTAGATACCTGCTGAACCAGCCGGTTCGGGACATGGAGCGACAACATCGGGTGCGTATGGCACTGGGCAACGGCCTGCGCCAGTCCATATGGGTGGAGTTCATGAACCGCTTCAATATACCACAGATTGCAGAGTTCTATGGAGCCACGGAGTGCAACTGCAGCCTGGGAAACTTCGGCAACAAGGTGGGAATGTCGGCTCAAGTGTTTGAAATGGCATCATTGTAGTGAAATACCCTCTTCTGAAATCCTTAAGACTGAGCAACCACTCGAGTCCTTTCTCCTGAGAGATTTTCACTTTATGTTCAAAGGCTTTTTCTTTTCTCTGCTGCTCTAGAAATCCTCTTCATATTAAGCACTTAATTTTACCAATAACTTGTTTTCTCAGTTTTGGTAGCTTCCATCAGTACAACACAACAGATAGCACAGCAGCTTTTTGGCTGATTGGAACTGGTCTGTCTTTGATTTTCCTCACCACGCTAAAAGCTCTGTGGTTGTTGATAATTTTTGTCTGTGCTCTAGGTGGGAGCCTGTGGCTTCAACAGTCAGATCCTACCCTTCATCTACCCCATCAGACTGGTGAGGGTTGATGAAGAGACCATGGAGCTCATTAGGGGACCTGACGGCGTCTGTATTCCCTGTAAACCCGGTAGGTTGGATGTGTACACATATTAAGCATTACACGTCAGACTTGGTAAGCTTAAATGTACATACAGAGTGGTAGCACCTCGGGAGTATTACACAACCGCTCGTATATTCCCATCCACATCATATGTTTGATTATTTATAAAATAAAGATGGACATATACTTTTGGCAGCTTGTGGTCATTCTAGCTCTTCTTGTACACATTTGTCTGGTACTAATAGATTAGCATGCTAGCTAAGACTGGCACATAATGTGCTTGTCCTTATAAATAAAGAATATTAAATCATATTACATAGCCCTATACGTTAAGAAGACATAAGACTCATCATCCATTGTACATACATCTTGTGTATTTCTATCAGAAAGCAGTAGTCTAGGCATACTGCGGTATTTTTCTGGAAACTTATACATCTCACATTACTAGCTTAGGAAGTGGGTTGAATACTCAACTTATAGGTTAATAGATTCACAATAAGGCTTCATCAAACCCCCTCAAAATTTTTCCATAGCCTAGTGTTCATAATGTAAGAGTTGTACAGCAGACATACAGACATGCACAGACACACTTAGTCCTTTCTGAAAACCCCTGATGGAGCTCAAACAGTCCGGGTTGTGTGTGAAAATGGTAATTTGATTTCACATAAATGCCAGTTGTACATTCATAAATTCTTTTGTGCTTTCAATCTCTCTCTCTGTCTCTCCAGGCGAGCCCGGCCAGCTAGTCGGCAGGATCATACAGAACGACCCTCTTCGGAGGTTTGATGGTTATGTCAACCAGTCAGCAACCAGCAAAAAAATTGCTAGTAGTGTCTTCAAGAAGGGAGACAGTGCCTATCTCTCTGGTTAGAGTCACTCACACACTCACACACACATACATATTGAGTTTTTTGTGTATCCCACGCTGACTCTCTAAATTAATATGACCATTCTCCAGGTGATGTGTTGATCATGGATGAGTACGGACACATGTACTTCAAGGACCGCACAGGAGACACTTTCCGCTGGAAAGGAGAGAACGTCTCAACGACCGAGGTGGAAGGAACTCTCAGCAGGCTGCTAGACATGAAAGATGTTGTTGTCTATGGAGTGGAAGTACCAGGTAAAGTCTTTCAGGATACAGTACATGCTTGAATACTTGTTCTTATAAGGGACTAAAGGGTCACCATAGTGTGTTTAATACTATAGTCATTACAGCTCCAGTGTCTGAGCTTACTCATGACCTATTGTGACATGAAATGAATTATACCAATTTAAAATGTCCTCACATATAAGACTGAGCTGTAGTTGATTTTCTGCAGACTGAGCGACAAGATGCCACTTTCCAGTCACTGTGATTAGATCAGATAACTTTATTAACCCCCAAAGGGGGAAACTAATGTGGCATGCACAGTGACAAATGACATAAGACACACAAGTCGGACAGATCACAGCAGACAACATATGAAAGAGATTTTCTACCACAATGTTATTACAGCCACAACAGTAATAACACACAAACTAACAGTATATATTTATATGCAGTGTATGTATTATTATAGTCAAATAAAAGTTAACTACTAAACCTTGGTTTGTAAAAAACATTTTTGTTAACTGAGATAAAAAAAATATATAGAATTTAAAAAAAAAAAACAAAAAAAAAAAAACTGTAGTTTTAGTCTTTGTCAACTTTGTCATTGGTCCATATGTTTATTGAGACTTTGATGTTTACATGACTGTGAGTCAATGTGTTTGTATTGTAATACCTATCTGGACTCATTCAATTTTCCCCCTTGCATACCCTCCATATTATAATTTAAAAAAATGAAAACTATCATAAACTACACTAAATCTAACCCTTTTAAAACAATAAAAAATAAACTGAAATGAGCAAACCCCCTCTGGAAACTAACCAACAAAACAAAAATGAATGAAAACTAAAACTAATGAAAAATACAAAACTATAATAACCCAAGCATCTGTCTGACATTAAATCTCTGCTGAATGAATCCTCTGACATGCTCTTTTCTTTTCCTCTGTGCTCAGGAGCAGAGGGAAAAGCTGGAATGGCAGCCATCGCTGATCCGTCTCACTCCACTGACCTGGAGAAATTTGTGAAGGACATGGAGAAAGCGCTCCCTCCGTACGCCAGACCGGTGTTCCTCCGCTTTCTTCCAGAGGTCAACAAGACAGGTAAATTGTTCTGAAGGAGCTCTTAATTAGACCTTAAAGATTTTTAAAGTACTTAAAGTACAGTCATTCTAAATTGCAGCTTAATTGGCAAAAAAAATACCTACATAATCTCTGTGTCTCTTCCTCAGGAACGTTTAAGTTTCAGAAGACAGACATGCGTCGGGACGGCTTTGACCCCAGCGCAGTGACAGACAGACTGTACTTCCTGGATTCCAGCAGAGGGCGCTATATGCAGTTGGACGAGGAGGTCTACCGCTCCATACTGTCAGGGAAACACAAATTGTGATGACCAGGCTGACCACTACATGTACACATAGACACACACACATACAGATACAGAAAAGAAGGCAAAATTATGTGACCAGGATAGCAGAATGCAGGAACTTGTCCCCATATACACAAGTACATATAAAGTATAGCCATACACAGTCCATGCACCCATACTCAAATGCCAATACATTTACATGTACATCCATGTACACATTGTATTCCCAAAACCACTTTGCTCTTTAAAATTCCTAAAAAACTGACTTATGCACGCCCACCCCACCACTCCACCCCCCTCCTACACACACACACACACAGAACCACTCCATCCATCCCTCCTGCAATCTCCCCGGCAACTCCTCTCGCTACCTCAGCAAACACAGAGAGAGGCTCAAACCTAGTAACCAGGTCTATTTGGTAACTTGAAACCACCCTTCATAGCCAAACAATCCCATCCCACACAGATCTCAAACAAACCACGCCTGTGTCCATTCTGGTCCATCAAACCAGATGTGTTGCCGGGGGACACAACTGGGAGGGATGCCGAATACAGGCTGCCTGGCATCCAGAATGCAAAAACTTGAAAACTACAGATAACCACAGACTTTAAGGATGCTGAGGAGGAGCATGGATTAAGTACAAAAAAAGTATGTGGGACAACGGAGGGACCCATGAGGACCTAAACTGTCGGTTTGTCGTTTCATCAGCAGGATTGTTTTGTGAGAGACTGGAGCCTCTACCGTCGACTTCACCTGCACAATTAGCCAGAAGTGACAAACCTGTGTGACAGCTCCAGCTTTCCTCTATCTGAAGTTAACTTAATGAACGTATTTCCTAAATAAATAATACATTTATTTGTGAAAAGGAGAACAACGTAAGGGTGTGAGGGATTTTGGAAAGCCTTTAACATGTAACCCATGATTACAGAAGTTAAATTAGACCAGTGGTTGAAGCTGAAAGATTCACTGAAGTGCAATAGGGCTCCAGCGTTTGCAGTGCAATAATCAGCCACACCACATGAGCGCTGATATAAAACAAAGCTTTGTATTTAAATATGTCTGTGTCACACCAAATATATTTAAGTTGTAGTGTTTGTTTACATTTTTAAGAAAATATGGAAGTTTTAGTAATTTATTCTGTTTTGAAAGCTTTTTCTTTTTATAGTTCAAATGTATCAGATTAATTTTGCTTTATCTTTTATCCAAATCTTCAGTAATGCTCTTGGAATCCTCAAAAATGAAGCTGCATTATGCATTTTATATCAGCTGCTGGAACACAAAGTCAAGTGATCTGACTGATTCAACCCTGAGCTAAATACATGGGGCTATTTCCACGAACGAGACTTATATCTGAGCTGGCATGCAGTATGTTTCTGTGGCTGTATTGTGCAGGTTTTGTCCTAAAAGGTAGGCTTTGCCTATAGTAGGGCGTGTGTATATTCTTCTAAAACATATGAAGAGGACTTTACTGAAGAGAGAGAAGCACCAAATCGCCCTATCAGCGAGGACTTGTGTTTTCAACAAAATTCTGGTGCTAAAGCGGGATGTTTAGCCAGATTCAAGGGAGCCGAAAGATCCAAAGATTCACATTGGGGGGGGGGGGGGGGG
>NW_023339774.1:10080522-10095771 GCF_004916995.1 Morone saxatilis | reverse complement strand
GGGGGGGCAAGTAGGGACGCTGTTTTACGAAGAGGGTGTGTCGAAATTGAACAGTAGAAGAAGAGAAAATGTGCTTTGTCATCGATGTTTTGTCTGTTGTTTGCAGTAGCTGTCATCAGAGGTTGTAGCAGCATGAATGAGCATCATCAACCACAAGCAGAGCACTGTGCCTTACTGTGAGTTCACCTCCCAGATTCACAGGCCCTGGCCCACACATAGTATTTCACATGGTTCCCTTTGTTGGACTCTTAATTCAGCCTACATCTACCATAATCTCACTTCTCTGTCTCCAAGTACCCTGTCGTAGTAGCCTGGCAAAGCTAGCCTAAATCTTGGGGGCTCATATTTTATTCTGAAAATCACCTTCCAGAAGAAACCATGGTAGCCCAGCGACTGGCACCTTCATCCTGCCAGGTGCAGGAGGAGTTTGTGTTCATGTCTCGATGGGCAAGGGTAAAAGATTTTGCAAGGCTGCTGTCATTGCATTTTGCAGGACTCTGTCTTCATTACTTCCTGTCCTTTTGAGTCTCTTTGGTCTTTACTTAGTCCTAACTGTAACCTTAATTCGTCTTCTAGCTGTCCTATTCATATTGTTTGTTTTTTGGGTTGTCTTATAGATATTCTTCTCCCTACAGTTTCCATTTGTTCAGCACCTTTACACCAAGCCTTTATCATCTTTCTGCCAAGCACCCCAATCCTTTCCATTAATCTGTGTCTAACCTCTTCCCTCTTCCTTCTCTCTCTCTGTGTGTCCAGCCGGCACCTCTGTTTGATCCTCGCTGTCTCCCTCAGGTACCGAGCCTCGTTCTCTGCCATATCTGCGTCATCTTGCTGTGCTCACGTTGATTCAGACAATGGCACAAACAGTAGTTGAATACATTTTAAATATTTCCTGATTGGAGTTTGTTTAGTGTTTGAGGGATTTATTTTTTTTTTAGTCCACTTTTCTGGTGACATAAAGCTACAACCACACACTCAGAACTGTTTTCTGATATCTTTTGCCCATGTGTGTTGTGTGTAGTCTGCCACTACCCTGTGACTTTTTGTCTTACCTTTGCAACTGACCACATCATGAGTCGCCTACAGTGCAGCCAGGCTGGCCGTCACCAACTGAGGTTGTGTAACAGGTCATGTGAAGACTGGCTGTAGTGTAGATGACTTATTATTCTTCATGTATTTTAGGCTGCTTTGTTTCCTGCAGACTGATTCTCAACACGTTTAAACAGCTTTCCTTAGTTCGTACTTTGCACTTACAGACTGAATGACACAGTTGGCTAAAGTCTGCTGACAGTGATCGTCGAAGTCATTTCCCTGTTTGGGTGGGAAAAAAACCAACAAAGGCATTTGACAGATTTTGAGATTCATTCCTGCTTCCTCTGTGGTCTTAGTTCAAAGAGTCTCTTACTCACTTGTATGTATTCTTTAATGATGAGTGTGAAATGTTCTCATGAATGTCTGAAATGAGTGACCGATGGTGATGATGATGATGATGATATCGTGAAGTAAAGTGTGATTTACGTATCTTCTGGAACACAGTTTGGCTGTTATGATGCTTGTGACTGAGGATTATACCTGTCAGCTCTGACTGAACAGCCCCACAGCAGATCACTCTGAATAAGATGTTTCCATTGTCACTTTTTTTTTTTTTTAAATGACTTTAAATTATTATTTTTGAAGGAACTGTTAATTGTACTTTGATTGTTTCACTGCTAAATGTGTTTGCTTTTGTTTTCTTTGCGTGATATCATAGCTTTGGGATTTTGGTATATAAAATGGGATTCATGCATGAGTGTAAGACAATCGAATGGCAGTTGTTTTTTTCTACCTTTTTATAAAAAAGGGCACTAGGAACCAACCAGGGAGCAACCTTTTCTGGATTACAGTGGTTGTACATGTACCAGAAGCCAATTTGCAATTTCCCAGCTAATAAATATTGTTTTGAAAAGCAGATGGCTAACCAGATATGTCAGGTGTAAAACCTAAAACAGCTGATGGCCTGCAGGGAGCCACATGTCTGTGGGACAGGGTGTGTTGAGCTTTTGAGGCACATGTTTGACCAGAGAGGGGCGCTGTGTCCTCATCAAGACACAAGTTTCCATGCCATCATTTTATCATGCAGTCTTTGGATAACTAATGAAATAATCTAATGACAACTACCTTAGATAGAAATATATTGGTGAAAATGAAACAGTAGATCCGGTTTCATCTGGCAAATTTCGATTCCTCAAGTCCTCGGCATATTATTTGATTGATTAAATTTATATTGAACTTTTTTTCACTAAACTGTCACCAGTCTTCCCAGCTCATACTGAGATCACTCAATAATCTGAGTCTCTGATTGTAAAGCACTGCAAAAAAAAAGTCACCTCTAAGAGCATAAGTTTGTGATTATTTGCACAAAACAGGCAGGCCATAACCTTGGCTGAATGATTTCTGTCTCTGCTCTTGCTGTCCCTCATGCCTCTGATCAACATTTCTCACTCTGCTTTTTGCACTTTTTGTTTTTTGTGTTTTTCCCCACCGTGGTCCTCAGGAACATCAAGCAGTACTACAGAAGGAAACAAGTTTTTTCACGTCTGCTTATGTGTGTTTTTAAATTGTTTTTTTTTTTCCTCGTCTTATTGCACAGACGGCAGCTCTTGTGCAGAGTGTGTAGGGGAGGTCTGTGAGGTGTGCTGTGTGTGTGAGACACACACACTGATGTCCTCTTGTTCACCGAAGGCTAGCTGTATACATCATGCATTTCCAGAAAAATGAGATAAAAGCAGTGCTGCAAATGGAAAATCATTATTAATAAAAAAACTATTTAAATTCACTTGCGCTCAGATTGTTGTTCCACTTTCTTTCTTTTCAGATGTAATAGTTTGATTGATGCCTGACTGCTGTGTTTAGCTAATCCGGATAGATTTTGACACAAAAACCTAAAACATGTTAGAGATACTGCAACACTATCAGTACGGCCATTTACATTTACCCTAAAAACGTCATTGGGTCAAGCAGTTTATTTTGGGTCACACTCAGGTGGCTTCCTGTTAGATGAGTTCCAGGTCAAATTTAAAATGCTATATTTGTGTTTTCGTTTTGCTTTTTTTTTTTTTTTTACAAGATATCGAGTCATATTGATTTAATTTCATACAGTCTAATGCCTGGCATTAGACAAAAATCCCTCTTTTAGGCAGTCTAACAACCAAACTAATTTATATACAGTAGGATGTTAATTTCAACAAGTATACATGTATTTAATTTACTACTGTGTCACCTCAGAAAATAAGATTTACAGACTCCAGGTGCATCAGAAAGGAGCTCAGTGTCTTGTGAAAAAAGTAATTCCTGCACATAGCTGTTGGATCATTAAATTCAATCTTCAGAGTATGATGTCTTAAAAAAAAAAAAAAAAATCATACTTTTCCAATATCATTTTTTTTTTAACAAGATCAACTCTTTACAAAACTCTTTAGATATAAAGAAAACAGAAATTGGATTAGACCCACGACACCTCTAAGGGACTCAACAGTGGGTTCTTGTCCTGAAAACACACCTCACTTCAAACCAACTCAAACATCAACATTGTATATTCTGTATATTCATTTACTCAATGTTGGCCACAGCTTGCAAAATCAATCACAGCCCCAGTCCCCAATTTCTAGCAATGTCAAGCTACTCAGCAGCCCTCACAAATAAAAATGATTCCTTACTTTTTATTGTTTAGCTTTACCTTAAACTTGTTAGTAAATGCCCCTTTGAGTCATTTATCTTAACTCATTTTGTGCTTTTTGGGGACAACAAAGTGGACTTATCAAGACAAATACTGAAACTGAGGAAAGTAAAACTAGAACTTGAAAGGGAGTTTCAAAATGAGCTTGTGAGACACGTAGTAGTTTCTCTTGTAGTGACATGAGTAATAATTATGGCTCACATTTCATACTGCAATTGTGCAAACTTGTCAATATGCAAATATAAAACTTGAATTCAAGCCGAGTTAAGACAGTATTTTTCCTAGCAGTGGTGGAAAGGTACTGTAAGTACAAATTTGAACTACTGCCAATGCTTGAGTATTTTCATTTTCTGCCACTGTATACTTGTACTCTCCTACATTTACTGACATAACACTAGATAATTTACAGACTACAAAACACGCGTTCAACAAAATATGATGCATTGTTACTAATCCAACTACCGAGCAGTATATAAAACAGTTGACCAAATATAACATTAAAGTACAACTTACATATTAATGCATCCATAGTAATCCAATAATACTACAAAGTAACACTAAATGGAGCAATTGTGCATAATTAATACTTTTACTTTTGATACTGAAAGTACAGTTTGTTACACTTCTGTAGTTTTGAGTAAAATTCTGAATGCAGAACTTTTAATTGTTATTGAGTATTTCTACTTAAGTAAATGATTTGAAGACTACCTCCCATGAACACTACATAGTTGTCTCTTAGATGCAGAACTTACTGATCCCACTAAGTTTCCTCTTCTTGATGTACAGTATCTTTCAATGTGGGACAAAGTCTTGTGAAACCGCTGTGTCATATGCTTGTGAGGGCAGCACATGAGATCCAGCTGATGCTAGGTGATCACAAGCATGATATATTCCTATACCCATGGGAAGTGAAGTCTAAGTCGAGGTTGTTTTGGAACCACGCGTCTTCAACACTTGGCCACTGTTCTCTGATCCCTGGCGATGATTGGCTGACAACCAGGTGGGTGGATCAGTAGAAAAACAAACATTACCACAGGCTTTGCCACTCTGTACCTGTATCTGTTGACTGCCTACAGTTCACTTTAGGCTCAGGTCAGATACCCCTTTCTCAACCTGTCAGTCCATCCACCTGGCCGCTTCCTTTTCTCCACGCAGCAATGAGGACCACTGTGAACGCTGTTGTCATGGTGATGTTGTGTGCCGTGATGGTGCAAGCAGACGTGAAGCCCCAGAGAGATTTCAATCTGCAGAAGGTAAGATATACACACGATTTTCTGTTTTTAAAAATCAATGTATTTGAATCAGTTTGATTTAAGTTAAGGTGGTTCTGCTCATTATCTATCCAGTGACTCCATTGGTGAAGGAACGTTGTGTTCTGTGTGAGCGTGTGTGTGTGTGTGTTTGTTTGTGAATGTCTACATAAGAGTGAGAGTGTGTTTTTTAAAGAAGAGTGAGGACATGTCCATATATGAGTACATGAGTGTGTGACTATGGGTAAGATCCTGTTTGTGTGTGTGTGTGTGTGTGTGTGTGTGTGTGTGTAGTCAAAGCTTAGTTGATGACCCAAAACAAACAATTAGGGGTTAAGTCTGGCCTTAGAACAAATTGTTATGATTAATACATTTGTGAATCCTTATTTTCCTGGTTTCCGCACACACCAGAGGTTGAGAGAGGTCAGTTTGACATTTCCCATGTTCGTGAGAAATGTCTTTAAAAAGGAAGGCCATCATTTGCTTCCTGTGGCTGATTTGATAGCCAACTGTATTTATCCCAGAAGCATTTTAAAGATGGGATTCTTCCATATTTATCAAAAGGTCAGTTACTCGCCCAACTGTTGTGGGTTAATGTAAAATAATATTTTTTTCCCCCCAATGTCTATTCTATATCTATGAAGCCTAAAACAGTGTAAAGAAAATGTAGCAGAAGGTAAAAATGGTTTATCATTACATAAAGCAGCGTGTGGACACGTCATGTAAGGATGTTCCGTCAGGATTCAGCATTCAAACTCCCTCCAACCCGTTTTAAAGTATCTATGTACACATGAGGAAATGCTGTGGCTAGCAGCAGTGTTTGCAACATGGTACAAATACAGCTCACTTGTTTTCCCACTGAGGCCCTTTATGCTAAAAATGTAGACACTAAAAATACATGTATGCATAAAAAACAGCCACAAAATGGTTATGTTCCACAAACGCCTATGCATGGTGACAAATGTTGGCTTAGTATGGTGATTTATTTAACACCAATGAATTGATCCTACTGTGTAAGTGTTGCAAAGCCTTATTTTTTATGTCATAGACCTCCATCTTGGTACAAAAAACAATAAAAACACATGAGCTACACAGTTGTACTGTGTGACATGTTACTCTATTACTATAAACATGAGCACAGCATTTTATTTGGAGTCATACACCTTCCTGCTTTCTTAAATACTCACTAGTGCACCAAATCCACAGCTGAAAATAGACCCCAACTTGAGTAAATTTGAGTAACTAAGCTAAAAACTAGTGTGTCCAGCTGTTTTAGGATTTTTGTCTTCACTGGGAATCATTGGACATAGAGCCAAACAAGGTAGGGAAGTCAGAAAGTATTGAGAAACTGACCTGCACATTGTTGGTTTTGCTGTTTTACAAACCACTGAGGTTTTTCAGAGCATCAAACATTTCAACTTGTCAGAGCATGGAAAGCACAGGCATAACCTGTGCATAAATGATTGTCAATAGTCAAATAAATAGTATGTCAGCTTAATTTTGTGTTCCTCTCTATGTGTGTGTGTTTAGTTTGCAGGGAAATGGTACCGGGTGGGCCTTGCCTATGACTCTCCGAGCTTTGTCCCCTATAGAGACAAAGTGAAGGCCTCCATGGGCATCATCACAGCACTGCCAAACGGCAATGCTAACCTCACAATGTGGGACGCCACGTGAGTACATGTTTGCGTAAATGGGTTGCCCCTAAAGTGTTTGTTCTAGTCACAGAAGGTGGGGAAACTGTTAGAAACAACTGAGGGATGTATGGAGGGAAGTTTACAAAAGATACAGACACACTGTGTTTCCTCTTTGTGCTTCAGACCTTTGGGTTGTCTGAGTAAAGTGTACCAGTATGAGAAGACCAACGTCCCTGGACAGTTCACCTACTTCAGCACACGTAAGTCTTTGCTCACTTCTGAATGTTTGTGTCGACCACAGAGTGTGTGAGAGAGATGTTGTGGATACACATGATTGGAGGTTTTGTGGAACATGGGACCATAAAATGACTTCTGTGCCTGCCTGAACTACCGCAAGGCTCCATTCATGAGCCCAAAAATGTATGCATGATATAGAAATAGCAAAGCAGAAATATATTGTATATATATTGTCTTGTACACAAGTATGTTCTTAAAATGTTTTTGTTTTGTTTATGTTATGCCCTTGGTGTTATTTGTATGCATTTTAATGTATTTATTAATGTTTGTTTTGACTTGTCTACGAAAGAAGTCTAAGAAATGTGTTATATATACAGATAACATTTATTATAAGTGTCACAGTTGTTGAATGTTTTATATTTTGTTGTTATAGACAGCTATTGACACAATTCCTGTATTTGTGCTGGAAATTTTAATATATTGCAAATACACACACGATTTATTTTACTATGTGCATTCATACATTTTATTCTTTCATGTTTTATACTTCCTTTTTTTCTGTTGTCATTTTGCATATACTGTATTATATAATGTAAATATTTATTGGACATTGACATATTTTCATTCATAAACAACATACTTTGAATATGGCCTCCTCCGGCATATACACCCAGTTTTATCTATCTCATATAGACCTGCTTTGTTGAAATCTCTTCCAATTTCTGTGTAACAATTTTACGTTAAATCAAAAAAGTCAAGTCATCCCAATAGTAGGCTCTTTTACTTTTACAGATTTTATTAATTGTTCTACAGAGAGCGTTACGATTCTTTATCATATATATCTGCAGTTATGTTGATATATTATACTGAAAGTTTTTGTCCCTAACTTCTGTGTTTTTATGTTTTCTATCAGGCCATAACATGGTGAAGGACATCACAGTGGTCGAAACAAATTACACTGATTACGCTTTGGTTCTAAAACACAAGGTGTTTAACAGAGAGTACACACAGGTGGCGCTTTATGGTGAGACACACGCACACACACACACACACACACATTCACTTTTCATTTTATATAATGTCTAAACATGTGAGCTGCAGCGTGAATATTGTTCATCACTGATCAGTCTGTCTGTATGTGTCTCTGTTTGCAGGTCGCTCTCTAAGCCTCAGAATTAATATAATTAACAAGTTTAAAGCCTTTGCCTTGTCCCAGGGTTTCCCCAGAGATTCTATTCTGACTCCACCTCCTGCAGGTAAAGTAGTTGGCACACACATTTATTTACACATTTATGTATATATATATATATATATATATATATAAACACTTGCACACAAGGGCAATGGGACATTATTCTAATTTTTGTCTACATGTTTTCTGGCTGACAGAAAATTGCCAACAATCAGGATCTGGACGTTAGGTGAGTCTCTTACACCAGGGGTGTTACTTTTACATTCGGGTGTGTGAGTGACTTCTGCCCAATAAATCTTTAGTAGTAACCTATTTACTTGCAGTAAATCATTTTCTGTTATTCTTTGTAGGTTCCCTGATGTACCTGAGATGAGGGTACCAACGTATTCTGATTTTGCATTTAAGAACTACAAAAAATCTTTCAGCAAACATCATCATTCTGGCTACAAAGATGATAAATTGCTAATATTACTGATGAAATGTACTCTTCCTCCTCTTGTATGTAGTGGTTTTCATCCTGTGCTGTCGTAGTTAAATAAACAATATTAACCTCCTGAATATAAATTGTATTGTTTCACCGTTGACTTTAATAACCAATATTAATCTCCATTTTTGAGCGTGTGAATAATCTATAGTTTGTCTGTTGCACACTGCAAGTAGTGTAGTTCACATATGAACACCAGGGGGCAGATGCTATACATCACCACACATCAATGTGTTTCTGCTGTGACCTCATTGCTCTCTGATGTGCTATCTATTGCTAGCTAATAATAAAGACAGCTATGTAACCCAATGTCATACAGCCTATAATGCACATATGATGATCAGGATACTGTGAGAACCTAGATTAAAGCCACAATATGTAGAATTAAGAGAATGTTCCCTTTGGTACCCCCTGTGTTAGTTTCATAAAAGACAGGCAGATGGAAAGACAGCTGTTAAATTCTCACTTGTATTGATTGGTTGTTTGTTTAGCTTCAGATTCTGAAGTCCAGGGCTGATTGCTGATTATACACACTGTCACATGGACACACACCCACACGCTAAGACACTCAAAGACAAATAAAGAGACAATCAGAACTTTGTTCAATGGGTTTTGTGGTTTTTGTAGTGTTGAGGGAGGAAATTTACAAAACCAGTTTGACTCAAGGAGGCTGACAGGATGCTGAGTGCAGGGAGTGTGGTGTTTCTGCTGGTCCTGGGGTCAGCCTGGACCCTGCAAGTGGCCCCTGTGCACCCCGAACCCCTTATACTTGCACAGGAGAACTTTAATCTGAGCCGGGTGAGTGGTTGAAACACAGGTTTTATTATTTTAAGACTTTATTCTATTTATTTAAGGCAAATATTACAGTCCGTAAAATGTCTGTTGTCATATTTACAGATTCTTTTCAAATAAATGCCAAACCATAATCAAAATAATTCTTCTTTCCATATTATATTACAGTAGCTTCCCTCTGAGACCCCTTTTAATAATCACTCGTATAATCCAACTGGGGATGGAAATGACCATCTGTAAAAGTAAAACATGCAAGTGTTTTATTACAGGTTCTGAGATCAGCACATCGAGCCATATGCAAATGCTTTACAGTAAACATTTCTGTCCCTTGCAGTTCATGGGGAAGTGGTATGAGGTAGCAGTGGTTGCTACTTGTCCTCACTACATGCAGCGCAAGAGGGGAAACCCTGTCATTGTTGCACTGGAGCTGCAGCATGTTGCCTCTGAGGGCAACATCACAATCACAGCCACTAGTTTCAGGTTAGACATGCATTTTAGTAGACACACAGGTTAAAGTATTCAGTGTAACCTGCCCTCTTTTATGTGTGTGTGTGTGTGTGTGTACCTGCACGTAGGAATGGCAAATGTAAGCAGACGTCTACAGATTATAGTTTGACCAACACTCCAGGACGATTCTTCTACCACGTTGCAAGTATGTTTCTCCAGCTTCTTTCACTTCCCATCCTTTTTTTCATGTAACTGTACATTCTGTCCCTTTCACGCCACAACATGATTTGTTAAACCAAAAAGCAGCAGGCTTTGTATATCTATGTGTTTACAAATCTGTCATGCAATGTATGACATGCACTTTCCTCTCTGCAGGGTTTGGAGCAGATGTTGATTCCTTTGTGGTTCATACCAACTATGATGAGTACGCAATGATGCTTCTGCTGAGCACAGAGAAGCCATCAGGAAATAAAACCACCATAGTAAAGCTTTATAGTGAGTGGTCATTATTTATAATCTATCAACATGATAATTTGTTGTTCTTTTTGTACGAATGTTTGCAAAATGTGTTGTTTTTCATTCAATATATGCATCAGTCTGTGTAATGGTAATTCTGCCTTCCTCAGGTCGAACTATGAATGAGACGGCTGGACTGGACAGCTTCAAAACCCTTGTCAGACAACATGGAATGAGTGATGACACTATCATCATGAATCAAAATAAATGTACACACACACACACACATACACACAGGCAAAGCACAGGTGTGACTAACAAAAAACAGAAACACCCTCTTCATCTTATTGTCTTCCCAGGTGAATGTGCTCCAGGTGAACAGGTGACAATGCCCATCACTGCTCAGCCTCAGGTACATGCTTCACACTGTGAATGTGCTTAAATTACATTTGCATACCAAAGACGTGTATAACGACTGGTTAGTCACCTGTTGAGGGTACATTGTATGTCTGTTCAGATTTTTGTTCCTGAGAGGTTGAAAAGAAATGTGCTGCCACCTGTGCTTCCTGCACAAGAGGAGGAGCTGTTGACCAGGTGAGAGGACAAGGGACTGACTCATTGTTTAAAGGTCATAGTACATAAATATTGATCAGTGTTTAGTTTGCATTTATTTATTTCCCACTCATTATACACTGACTCAGGCTCCCACAGATCGCATATGGTAGCCTATGGGAACAGTAATTTGTCACCAATGTTATTGACATTTTATTCTATTTTTTGACTTTATTGGACAGTCTACAGTAGAGAGATGGCAGGAAATGAAGGGAGAGCAATGTAGAATGGCATGCCCGGACTGGACGAAAATTGGTTACGATGCAGCTCTTGGCCAGCACCTCCTTAATCCATCTGGAACCCATCATTGGCATTTCCAACCCCAAGCCCTTTTATTTCAGATCATTACACAAGCTCTCAAGCATCCAACTGTGTGCACACATACCACACATTGTTTTTCTGTCCGATTTTTGGTATATTAATCGATGTTTGTTTACTGTTAAAATGTGAGAGTGCAGATCTGAGTGCATTTGACCTTTGAAAGTACAGCTCATATTGTATGCTGCAAAGTTTTAAAATACTGTTGAGAAATGTTTGTCTGAATCTCATTTTTCAAACATAAAATAAACTAAAGACAACAAATGAAACAAAGTAAGATTGAAGTGCAAAAATTATAAAATTATAAAACTCTATTCCCACCAGAAAACTATGAAAATCTGATTCATAACTGGTGCTTTATTGCTTTTGAGCTAGTAATTAATCTGCCCTTCATAATAAAAGAAATAGCATTAAACAATATTTATTATCTAGATCTCTTGGTTGAAAATTCTAACTCTAAATAATATACTGTCATTTATTTCCTATGTTTTAATTAATCATGGAGGGTCCTTCTATTGCAGAATGGACAGATGCTCCGGGGATAAAAGCATTAACTAAGAAGAAAATGCAGTGGGAGTCTTAATAAATGTACAGTGTCATTTTAACACTTGGCTTTCTGCAAGTTCTGTGCCTCTAGAGGTACTATATATATAGGTCGTAGAAATATATAATTTCTTATATCCCACAGAAGACATCAGCATTGTGAAATCAGAGGTATTCAGTAGCTGTGAATTCCAAAAAACATAATATGTAATAAACAATACAGAATAAAACAAGTAGTTGCTACTCCTTAGTCTCTCAGATCATGGCATATACTGGTTTATTGATGCCAAAACAAATGTCCAATGTTTGAGTGGTCAGCTGCCAGGCAAAGTCAGAACACAAAGCAAGAGACAGAGAAGCAGAACTTTGCTCCTTTACGTGTTTGTTTTTGACTTGGTTGTGGGGGTGAGTGCATGCACTGCACACAAAACATAGGTCAATGCCCTGTCCACCTTTGAAGAGTTGGAGGAGGGGGGAGAGAAATGGTTAGGCAAAGAGGTGGTCCCCTTCCTGGGATTCAGTGTCTCAGACTTTAGAGACGAGTGGACAGGCAGGCTGACGGGATGCAGAAAGCAATGATTCTTGTTTCCCTGCTGGTCCTGGGGTGGAGCTGGACTCTCCAGGGGGTCCCTGTTCTCCCAGAACCTCTCTTCCCCACGCAGGAGAACTTTGATCAGGCCCGGGTGAGTGACAGAGTTCTGCAGTCTTGCATATTATTTTTCCTCTTGTATATGTATGTATGACATATTATAATACAGATATAGTTATATATAATGCAGGAATGCACTTCTGTACTCCTTCTGTTCTCTGTTCCACTGTTTTTTTATGTGATTAGATTAATACTTATACTTATTAGATAAATAAATCATGTGAATGACCTCAACATACATATCCTGAATAGAAAATAATGTATTCTTTATGCATTAAATATTGAAAACACTAAAGCAGTTTAGGATAGAGACACAGTTACACGCAGAAAAAGTCAAATTCAAGTACATTAAATACACATACACACAGGTAAGTATTACATCATCATTTTTTGGTAAGATCTATTCTAGTGAGCTCTTCAAAGGGCTTAATATCTATAGTAAGCTGAAGAGGACTGAGTGAGCTTTATTAGTACTTATCTCAAGTGTTAAGTGTGATAAAAACCTTGAAAACCAATGAAGTATAGAAATATTTTAAAATCATGTAATTTTTGACTGATATGTTATTTGTTGTACTGGTCCATATGCATTACTGTTCCCAACAAGTCTTTGTTCAGTGTTTACATTCTGTAACATTGTTATTATCTTTATAAAGTGGGATAAACATAGTTTTTTATGTCTTTGGTTTGTTTACTAATCCAACAGTACCAATCAATTACAGATTGTATGTGCATTGTGTCTAAAAAATATATATATATATCTTATGGTACCTCTCTTTAACAGTTTTTGGGAACCTGGCACGATGTTGCCGTGGCAAGTACGTGTCCCCATATGCAAAGTCACAGGACAGATGCAGCCATTGGTAAACTGGTTCTGCAGAGCAGCACCCAGGGCAAACTCAAGGCAACTCGAACTGCACTCAGGTTTGTAAGACGTACAAGCATCATACTTATACACACACACACTTACACACTAATGCAACAAATTAATCTTCAATTCATTAAAATGGGAAAATACTTGTAAAAAAGTGAAAATATATGCAATTTTGACAACAAAATTTAAAAAAGTATCATCTTTAATCCTCTTTAAACATTGACTCTCTCTAAACTTTTTCATCATATGAGACATAAGGTAAAACAAATATAAATATTTAATTAACAGTCCAGTCCAAAGTGTAAAATCCAGTGGTTCAAATTGTTACTCAAGCACTGTACGTAGTTTTGAGGTACTTTACCAGAATTTCTGTATTTTCTAAAGACTTTATACTTCCACTCCACTACATTTCAGGGGGTAATATTGTACTTTTTACTCCACTACTTCTTTGGCAACTTTAGTTGCTTTGTAGATTCAGATTATTAATACAAAATATAATCAACTCATTAATTATGATAAATTATTAGAGATATAATAACTAAGAATAACATAGAAACGTCCAATCTTCTCACTGAGGGTCTCGTTTGTTTGTGTTGGTCATACAAAGATATCAGTATTAAACCGAGACCACTGATAATAAGTATATTTAGATTCTAATACTTCTGTTACTTAAGTAAAAAAAAAAATTTAATGCAGGACTTTTACTTGTAGTATTTTTTGTATCACTACTTTGAATTGAAAGCTAACAGTGTTGTTTGTTTTTTTTGTCATGCATTGTTTGTTTTACTATGAAGTTATTGTTTGTGTTTGTGCAGACATGGAACATGTAAGGAGATGTCTGTGGACTATGAGATGACCAGCACACCAGGACGATTCTCTTATCACATTGCGAGTACGTCTCTCTCTCTCTCTCTCTCTCTCTCTCTCTCTGTATATTCAGTGATACATCTTCAGCTTTTCAGTCCATGTTGTCCGGGATGTTTTTACAGGTATTATATTGTTTTCCTGTCCTTTCAACAGAGTGGGGGGCAGACGTGGATTCCTATGTGGTTCACACAAACTACAACGAGTATGCTATAATGATAATGAGCAAGCAGAAATCTTCAGGGACTAAGAGCACCTCAGTGAAACTTTACAGTGAGTGGACACTTGTTATTTTTCTTTTTAAGTAGCGTTTTAGATTGAATTCTGTTTAAGAAACTAAAAAAGTAAACCAAACCATGTATAGTTTTGTTCTTATCATCTCAAGAATTAGATTATCATTTATTTAATTCAAGTGTTGTTATTGAACATAAATAAATTATTATGATAATCGTTTGAATCAAACTAAAGTGATCATGAGGTGAATCTGAACACATCCTTGTAACCTTTTACACCATGTTTACATCTGCTTCATCTTATTGATTCTGTCCTCCTCAGGTCGAACTAAGACTGTGAGGGCCACGGTCCTGGCTGACTTCAAAACACTGGCCAGACAACAGGGAATGACTGATACCAATATTATCATTAAGCAGGACAAAGGTACAACACAGACAGACAAATAATCACACACCTGTGAATATTAAACAATCAGACAATATTTGAATGAAGGTTCATGGAGAATGAAACAGTTCAGATCTTTATTGTCCTACAAGAGGAAAGTCTTCAAACATAAACACAATCAAAATACAATAAGACAGTTGACGACATTAGTACAGGAGTACACTGTCTGGATATAAAGTGGAGTTTTTATTTAATTTCTTTGCAGGTGACTGTGTTCCTGGAGAGCAGGTGGCAGAGCCTTCAGCTCAACCTGAGCCTCAGGTACTTACGATACATTTCATTCATATAAATTGTCTTTCATTAAAACACAGTATAACAAATTCAGTATTTTAGATCTTGTTTTACTTCAGTTCTTATTGAGTGATTTAAATCAACTCTGCTTTAATTCAAAGAACTACCATAGAAATAAATAATTTTCAGCAGTAGGTGGATTATTATTATTACTAACAATATTGGTGGTAGATGTAGTACATTTATATAGGGATGCCTGAAATAACATTTAATACT
>NW_023339774.1:10077334-10080472 GCF_004916995.1 Morone saxatilis | reverse complement strand
TTAAATGTTATTTCAGGCATAAAAAATTATTTCATGGTGACATGTCCTTCCAAAGAGAATCTAGACAGACTACTACTGTGCTCCCAGTAGAAGAGTAAAATAATGAAACAATGTAAATGTGATGGAAGAAGTATCATGTTTTAGCATAATATAAATAATGGATTTTCCTCATTTAAAACTATACAATGTATTGGTGCCAGAATGTATACATTGTACATGTAATAAATAAAAATAATGGTAAATTATTAAAAATTGTCTATTGTTCAGAGTGTAAAATTATTGCTGCATTACAGTAATGTGGGATATATAGTTAATGCTGTTGCTTTGCAAGACAACTATACAAAAATGTAATTTGATATGTGTTTCTGTCTCAAAGGATTTTGAAGCAGACTCAGGGCAGATTTAAAGGGGAATATTTGGGGCTCAGGTGGCTTTGTATGTCTAATGATCTGTGACTGTCATACAGCGAAAGAAGAGAAATGTGGTGCCTTCTTTGACTGTTGCAGAAGAGGAGGGTTCTGGTGATGAACCTTTTTTCAATGGAACGGGTTAGTGATCTGCTGAAACCCTGATACGCTTTGATATTACTGTATGATGAGTGGAAGATAAGAGATCTGCAGCTAATGGGTCCGTCCTTGTGTAATTTTTCTCCCTCCCTCTCCCATTGTAGAGTCCTGTAAAGCAGCACCAGATACTGGACCTTGTTTTGGGCTTCATCAGCGTTACTTCTACAACTCCTCTTCAATGAGCTGTGAACTCTTCAAGTATGGAGGGTGTATGGGCAACCAAAATAACTTTGAAAATGAGAGAGAGTGTCTGCAGAGATGTCGCACTGAGGGTGAGGAGTAAAATATGGAAACAAAATATCTGCTTATGGGAATGATTGTACAATACATGCAGCATCATTATTTTTGCCAATGTATTCTGTATAAGTGCAATACTTCACTTTCTATCTCAATCTTTTTTTCTTCCAAATTTCCAATTTCTCCATGTTAACTAACTGCTGTTGGGGTTGTGATGGGGAGGATGGAGACACCAAAAACGCATGTAGTTGCAGCCACTTCTTTTTACCAACCAGTAGAAGTTGCTGATGCAGGGACAGGAACATGATTCCTCACTGGTCTCCCACCTACAAATACAATACAAGGGATTGGGTTTCCCATCTGTTGGCCAGATTGAAGTACTATTGCCTGTTACAATGCTCAGATGTGAGCTGAGAAAAATAAAAAAAGGAAAAACCTTGGAAACGCATGAAAATATCAACACTTCTCGGTTGTCTCTCCCCAGCTGTGTGTCGTCTGCCCATGGCAGCCCAACCCTGCACAGGCCAGCCACCTATCTGGGCCTTTGACTCCACCGCCGGTCTGTGTGTGCCCTACAAAGGGGGCTACTGCCAAACCAACGCTAACAAGTTCTACACCAAGGCTGAGTGTGAGGAGTACTGCGGGGTGGTGAAAGATGGTGAGATGATATAAATACAGAAATGCATAACAGACACATTTTGATGACCCCTAAAGTTCTGGAATAACTGCCATTATACCGCCCGTGTATATGTGCTAGACACCAGAAGGAACGCTTGTTGAAATTGCATGTACAGCTTGTATGTCTTCATGCAAATGCACCTAATATCCACTTACATATAATCAAAAGATTGAATGTGATTCTGCTATTTTACAGGTGCAGAGCTCCTGAAGGCAAACTGAGAAATATTGCTGCATATCTGAACTTATCTGTGTGTTTGGGCCCAGGAGTGAAAAAATGGAATTTCCCCCACTGAGGATTGATAAAAGTAATTCCTCTTCATATTGTCTGCTTCTGTACCTGTAATAACAGAGTAGGTACCTGCTAAAATAAAATATGAGAGATGTCTGTTCAAATGAAGAAAAACTGAAGTTTATTGCAATGGAAATATAATTTCCTGTGGATAACACGGTCAACTGTACTTAGAGTCAAGGGTATGGTCTTGACCTGCTCCGTAGCGTATGAAAAGAAGGGTGTTGGGCCTGAGAATAACTTGTTCTGTGTATGATTTGCACCAGACAAACTGAAAACTCTGCACAAAAAACTTGCCAGCAGACTCGATGGTGTATTGTGTTCCACTGTCTGGTTACTGTTGGATCGACAGCCATCCCAGCAGAAATCTCTCTCCATCAGAAGGCAGCCAGGTGTGCGGCATTGATGCCGGGATCACTGCACAACCGAAAAGTATATATCATGTAACATTCCATAGTGCAATTAATGTAAAACTGTTGATCTCTTGGAACAGTGTTATCTTAATGCAGTAGGACCGCCTCCGACATACTGTTAGCTGCTGTAGTTCACAGCGCCCGGGATCAGGCATTAAAATCTCATATTCAAATGCTTATTCCACAATACTTCCTGAAATGTCACAAAGTGTTAAGTATTCTTATCCAAACAAAAAACACCTAATCTGAAAGCAAGCTAATTATATCCCGTAATACAATTACCACATGTCTGGTTATTAGCCTCTTACCAATATCATCATAACCGAACATTGTTTCATATTAAGCATTGGTATGTTTATATAACACCTTTAAATAGTTCTTCCTTTCTTACATATCAATGTATTTATTCATATTGTTTTCATTCACATTTTATCCCTCTTTCGACTCCATCCACGTCTTCTTGTTTTATTACTAATAAGCACTTCCATTTCTACAGGACGGTTAGCCCTGAGAACGATGTAACAACAAAGCGAACGAGTTGTGTTGTGTCGTGTCTTGGTGTGTGTGAACTTATGACGCTGTAGTATCAGTGTAGAATAAAGTACGGCGACATGTCACCGAGTGTTTGATGAGTTGCTGTGTATCCGTGTGTGTATATTGATTTATTTATCTTAGTATATTTTTCTTTCTTATTAAGTTACACGCTTATTCAGTTGTCTACAGTCGCCGCAAGTAAACTCTGGCCCCAACAACAATGGCACATATCGGCTGTGTTTTCTTCTGTAGAAAGACAGAAACTACGGTACGGTTTCGGCTTATTTAATGTTATGAGACCAGATTGGCTTTAAGGGGCCAAGCGGCGATGGTGTTAACATTTAAGAGGATATATTGCAGAAAGGTGAATAGGGTAAACATGGTGTAGCAGAGAGCAGGGCTAATCAGCTTGCAGAGG
>NW_023339774.1:10074080-10077309 GCF_004916995.1 Morone saxatilis | reverse complement strand
CCACTGGTCTTACTTTTCACATCCCAGTCAAATTCCTCTCTTCCCTTTTCAAACATCATTCATATCATCACTGCACAAAAATATGATATTAAGCTCATATGCATTAATAACTGTTACGTCATTGAACAGTGTATTGTATACCAGTAGACCCTCCACAGTACTGTTAGCTGCTGTATCACATCCGCCGACAGGCATAAAATCTCATATTCAAAATATTCCACAATAAAATGCCACAACGTGTAATATTCTTATCAAACAAAAAAACGAAAAAACAAAGCAAGCATATACATAAAAGACCACATACGAGACACCCATATAATACCAACAAGTGGTCAAGTAAGCAGGATAATAAACACCTAAATTAGCTTCCTGTCTTACATAGCGAATGATTAGCAAGGTCATAATACCTCTTGCGACATCACTGTATTATAAAATGCACTCCATCCGCTGCACGACTGTAACAATAACATTCGAACCAACCAACACAAACTTTAACCTATATCATAAGAATAAATAACCCAACATTATGATTATTATATTATTTTATATTCTTTCTTTTCTTCTCATTAACATTACAGTCCTTATTCATCTTTGAGCGCAGGGTATAAACTCTGCCAAACACCAATCCATTCCTTTTTCTTTTGTAAAACAGAACTACATATTTCCTTATTTAATGTTATAACAATGCTTTAAGCTCAATGTGTAACATTTAAGAGGATATAATTGGCGGAAAATTGTAATTATGTAACATGTGTAGCAGAAGGGCATAAATCACTTTCAAGATGCTTCATCTTTACAAGGCTTTATTTTGACTGGGCAAATGCAGGAGGGGCGATAAAAAATTGCTCTATTTACAGGTGATTACAACATGGTATTTTCAGACAGTCTCAACAATACAGATAATCACACACAACAACAAACAGTTAAAATAGCCAAACAAACATAACAGCACCTTCCTACCTTCATTCCTGTGTCATTTAGCCTCTTACTTGACAATTTACTCTCTCCTCGTCGTTACTATTCGTTTTTTTCATCTTACGCAATGAGTCTCGTCAAGTTGCTGCAAAATCACCACTACACTCTCTCTCCCTCCTCTCTCTCTCTCTCGCTCTCTCTCTCTCTCTCGTTCCTCTCCTCCTTCTTCTTTATCTCTTCTCCTTTCCTGTGAAGACGCCAGGTTCGTCTCTCTATTCCCAGAAAGTCCCCTGCTGTGGCATAAACTTGCATGGAATACTTTCCGGAGAGGAAGGGGAAGACATCACAGCGTGTGACCTTCCGTACGGCATCCTATCACCTGGCTGTGGCTGACAGACTTTACAACAACACAAACACCCCACCACTACCACCACCACACACACAACCACCAAGATAAACCACACAGGCATTTACTAAAAGAACACTTTATTGACCGACACTTCAGTTTTGCCTCTCCAAAGGAGAAGAGAGGAGAGAGAGGAAGCGGATAAAAGTTCAAAAGTGGTCTACAGAAAACGTTCCATACTACTTGCGCATTGACAGCGCTGAGCTTGAACCAAATATTTGACAGGAAAATTCTCACCCACACAAATGAATAAAAAACAGCCTGTTCCCACAGTGTGTGGATGCGTGCCAAGCCTGCATCCTCTCAAATGTTTTAAAGGACCAGCGTGTAGGTTTAGTGCGATTACTTGAAAGAAACAATGGTGCCCACAGAAATGTGAAAGACCCTGTCTGGAGCCGTGTTTTGTTGTCTCGTTCTGGCTACTTGTTTGAAACATACTGTCAATAGTTTCAAACAATGCTCCATCTAAATTAATTAAACCCGTTTTATGAGGTACATTCACTAACTACTTAAATTTCCAAGAGAAGAAATATATGTACTTTTTACTCCCCCCACTGCATCTATTTGACAAAGCTGTAGTTACTTTCACACTACCCTTAACATTAATAATATTAATCTGGTCTGTTGATTTGTCACATTTCAGATGTCCACGAGGTTGCTATCAGTTCATAAATGATTCCACACCATTGTCAATAGTGACACAGGTGGCCATTTTTTGAACTGCAGTCAGCATCTGTTGCTTGCACTCATACTGCATACGTAGGCGTAGGCAGGCATTATCCTGGGGATCGGCCAAAATGGACATACACGAGACAGAACCAACCTATTTAGCTTAGGTTACAGTTAGCCAGCCCTTTCTTGCATCACTCTTGGCTTGTAGAAACCAAACATTAGTATGCACCTCAGCTTTGTACTGTTGGCTAAAATCAATACCGTTGACTGGTAAAGTGATTTTGCAAGCAAACATTAACATATCCACTCAGGTAGAATTTTGCTTGCGATAAAGTTATCCAGCCAGCTGCAACCCAGCCACGCTAAATAACATTGTCTGGCGTATCAAGTTCAGTCTGCCCCCCAAGAACCACATGCAACTCACTAGAGCTTGCACAGCTATCTATATATTTTTCTTTTAAAGATACTTTAAGTATATCTTCTTGATAATATTTGTGTACTTTAACTTAAGACAGAGAGATTTTGAATGCATATTTTTAGATTGAGAGAATCTGAGTAATTCTTCACACTGCAAATAACTAACTAAGTGAAAAATCTTCCACCAACCCAAAAGCAAAGTGAAGCAGACGTCAATACACACAGATTGCACACAGATGGGAGCTGGATTTACACACAGTTAACATATGGTCTGTAACAGAGATATTTATCGAGATTGGAGAGTATTTCAGAGGTTACATTCTTTAGGAGCAAAGGCTGGAAAACACATATACAAACCCACATACTTGCACAAACACAGACATACCAAGACACACACACACACAGCAAATTATATATTGAAAGAACACATGTCTCTGAAGAGCAGAAAGGGCAGAAGAAGATGGGCGGCGACAGGGAAGGTATGGACAGAGGGTAGTAAATAGTTAAAAAGGATCAAGGAAATGTCATTATACAACACAAGCTTGTACAACGAATGAAACTCTGCAGTCCCTCCATGCTACACATTAATAGAGGCCAGGAAAGAGAAAGAGAAGATGCAGAGGTCCTTTAATGCCAAATCAGAAAGAGAGGGAGGAGTAGCAATTGGAGGAGGAGGGAGTGAAGGGAGAGATGGAGTGTGTGTGGTGGAGACGTCATTATGCAGGATGACAAAAGAAGAAGGGATTCTCTGGTCAGCTGCTGCTTCTGCTGCCACTGTCTATTGTCCGACCGAGGACCCCCCCTCCACACACACACACA
>NW_023339774.1:10069857-10074027 GCF_004916995.1 Morone saxatilis | reverse complement strand
CACACACACACACACACTACTCTCTCATCTTCTGTTGGACATCACTTTCTTTCCTTCTTCAAGTTCAACTCTGATTACATGGCCGACCAACTGGCGGCCCCAAACATTTAAAGATCCCGAAAACCCCCTCCCCTAAACCACAGCTGTGTCATCTGAGTGTTTTCAGCAAGACTGAGACCGAACAGATGTTCTCCCAAGTCCAGAAAAATTTGCAAAGGACTTCATGTGTGGAAAGAAAACACTTAAATACTTAACGCGGCTATTCAAGTAGAAGTAAGATTGCTTGTGTTGAAAACTAGTAAAATGACCAAAATATTTGCTAAAGAACGTAACCTTTTTAGAGTGAATAATCTTTTACCTGTCAGTGCTGTGCTGAGGAATACTAAATAAAGGGATTATAACTTGCTACTTATTGCTTCATGGTCATTGGAAACCAATACTTGTCGCAAATAATAGTCAGAACTCACCCCTATCAGAATAGTAATTGGGTTTTAAAAAATAAAAAATGCTATCTTCATAATTTAAGTCAAAAACATTATTTGAATTCCATACAAGCATTATTTAAAGTAGTATTTCTACAATTGATTTGTAATTGTCTGTTTAAAATTATCAAAAACTAAATTTAATAATGATTCAATTGTATTAATATGATATTAATATTAGAGTCTGTCTGTCTAAGTTACAGTTTAGCTAAGCTAGGTAGTCGTGGAAATGGTTCTTCAGTGCTCAAGTTACTAGCTAGTAGCAGACACTCATAATACATAACTGTAAATTAAGTGAAATAATAAATGAAATAGTATAAATAAATGTTATGTAGAACAGCCATCAATGTAGTGACATATTATCTGAAGTAAGAAGTATAGATAACGCTTACATGTATCAAATTTTAAATAATGCAGACTAAGCAAGGTGTGTGGTCTGGTGAAGCCTTTGTGAACACAGTAAATAGAAAAAAACATTAAGTCTCAAATAGTAAAAGAGATAAATAAAAAACTCTAGTAAGCGGTAGTCTACCTAATCCAAACTCCCCTTTAGTAAAAGTGAAGTCACTGATTTAAGACCTTTTTTTTTTTAAATAGAAGTGCATGAAAAAGCGGATCAATTAAACTAACGAGCGTACTTGTAATTAGTTGTTTTTCACCCATTGATGAGTTTTATTGTTTTTAATAAAGGATGTTTTATAAGAGGAGGCGATAAATTCAGCCAACTAATAGAAGCAGCTCTGAATGAAGCTCCTTTCTTCCCTTTGTGTGTGTGGCTTGTATGTATGCACCTCACGTAAGTGGCCTCAAAGGTGCTGAGCTCTGCATTATCATTAATTTACCTCCTTGGTGTTTCTCCGGGTGCTGTGCAGTGGTGTTCGAGTGTGTATCATGTTGAGTAATAATATCAAAATGCGTTCATATACACAATCAGTGTGAACTCATTAATGTGGAAATGCAATTTTGAAGTGTGTCTTCATTTCTGTGTTCAAGGCAGTTCAGACCAAATGACCCTTGACCAACTGACCTCGAGAATATTCAACCTTCCACTGTCTTTGCAGCTTGTGGCCCATTCTCCTTTGATTGGTCTCTCTCTGACACACACACACACACACACACACACAGAGAGAGAGAGGGCATATGACCACTCAGTGACACTCGCAGACAGACAGACACAATAGGAGACCCAGCACATTCCTTTCCCCAGGTGGCAAAAAAGACGCAACCAGATCAATGGCCTAATGGGCTCCAAACTAATGGCCGACGATCATTAACCCCCGACGAGTGTCAGTTCCTCATACCCCTAGCCAGACTATTGTGTGACCACAGTGTGTTCGTATACAGACTATTGTGAAGACTATTGTGCAAGGTTTTTTTCTGTCGTGTGGAGCTGGTTAACTGCTACACGAGGTGTCTAACTTAGGGCATGAGATAGTAACAACATGCGCTGTCTTGACCCGAGAAACACTGGACATTAACATGTGCCGAAACAAAAGTTGTATGAAGTGGCAAACTGGCAACATTTATTCAAGTACACCAGGATAGTATGTTACTAATTATCTGATAAAGATTTTACACATAAAACATATGATCTTATAAAATATGATGCGTTGTTAGATTAACTAACTGATTACGGTTTCTCATCATCAGATTGTAAGATCATTATTTTTTTAACATATACATTTTTGTGCACACAGGGTTGAAGAACAGCACCTTCAGCATTTGGAGTATTTGAGTATTTGTAATGACACGACTCCTAAAAAAATAATATATATATATATAGTAGGATAATTATACCAACTAAAGTTTTGATCACAATTTCATTTCCATCTTGTACTCCATCCAATGGTGTTCCCCCTCTGTTCCTCCTCACTTCACCCCCCAACAGCTCTCAGATTTAGCAGGGGCTCACTACACTACACTCCATCCCTCATTCTCCTGTGTGTGTGTGTGTGTGTGTGTGTGTGTGTGGTGAGCTGGTGGTGGGATCACAATGGGCAGTAAGGGGGTTGGCTGAATAGGACCATTGAGTGTGTTCAGCCAAACAGAAAAGCATCTTCCATCTCACTTCAAAACCCACAGTTTCACTCTGTACAACCAAGCCTTTATTCTCCATAATTACTCCCTGACACACATGTATACACATATGCGCGCACAGACGTATACATAAATGCATATTTATAAATATATATGAATGCACTAATCACAAAAAATAACACTGGCAGACTGACTCTTGACAGTCTAAAACTGTGTCAAGTGTCAGTTTAATTGTTCAGATGATACGGTTCAATATTTTACACAGAAAAGTAATACACACCAAGGGCAGTAATGAGGGATCACTGGAAGTAGATTTAATATTTCATCACAGCCGAACCTGAAAGTTCACTTGCAGAAAAATAATATATAGTCCTTTTCAAATATGTTTTATAAAATTACACTGCTTTATGTCCAAACTGCTGTGTTATGTATGAGTGGAATTATACTCTACACACTCATAAGACTGCACAACCACCACCAGCACAAATGGAGCCTGTCATTCCTTATAGACACAGATGTATACTGAGATCATTTTGGTGAACTAATTAATCCACAAAGGTTTCATATCTGACACCTGAAACCTGCCTTGTTGTTGTCTTTCATCACCAGTCACAACGTGTCACAGCTGGACTGCAGCCAGAGTACAGTAGCCTATATACAACTCTGATCAGAACATCTTACTGTTGTGCAATACTTTCTGAGGCTACATGAGAACATGTACAATTACATTTTGGATGGGAGTTTTTTCTTATTATATTCAAATATTTTCTTTGTATCATTTCTGTGAGTTCTGGGACTTGAATATCTTATTGTAATCATTTATGTGCCTTTATGTACCTTACCCTTTAACATGTGATGCAGGGTCAAAATTTTGCTTTGGATGCTTCAACTTAGTGCATATTCCCTACTTTTGCCCTTCCTGAATCTACTGTTCACCTGCCCTTGACCTAAATAACCGATGGGATGTGCACTCAATCACCCTCCCACATCTACAAAGAAACAATTCAGCTAGTGCATATGGAGATTAATTTCCAAAACCATTTAAGCCTCATTTTCTTTACTGTAATAGAAAAATAGCTGTGTCACAATATGTATTAACTACCTAAATCACTGTGAGCCCATTAACAAGAGGTATTATCGTAAACAGCCTGTCGGACAAAGGCAGCGGGCCTTGACAGAGAGAGTGCAGTATCACCGACCGTTTTTGTCAGTGTTACACTGGGCCATTTAAACTCCACCAAGCTCGTTAGCCTAGATCCAGCCCTGCGGCCAGCCTGCTCATTGCGCATCCAGCACACTGAATCATTGTGTAGGAGGATAATCCATACAGGGTAATTGTTACACCCTATCATGCAACACATAAGGACAACAGGATTTAGGTATGGACGGATGGGTGGGTTGATCCATCCATCCAAATGACATATGTAGATGGATACAAAGTACCTAGAACTTATAGAAAATGACCTTAACTGCAAACATTAGCAGAGGAGTTTCAACACAGAGACTCAGTTTTAAAATTCATCAACATTTGTGTCAGAAATGGCCTCAGACACACGCACACACTCCTAAGAGTCCAGCTGGGCTAGGTCATGACACAGTGGCCTCGACAGACCTATGAGCATGTGGCAGTATCTATCTATCTATCTATCTA
>NW_023339774.1:10056392-10069757 GCF_004916995.1 Morone saxatilis | reverse complement strand
ATTTTCATTTTATTTCTTTGTTTTTGTATCACGTTGTAGTGGGGCAGTTTTTTTAAACTGCTCCTAGGAATTCAGCCAATCTAGGAACCGACAACTTGAATTTAGTTTCTTAGGCCATTAAATTTCCATATTTAAAGTTCGTCCAATTAAGTCTTTTACTGTCCTTTACATTAAATAAAATAAAATTGAGATTGGACAAAAATATTAAAGAAACACCTTACTCGTATTCAACACATTACCAATTCAAAACTAACAAGCTCCAAAAAAATTACCATAAGAGGATTCAACACTCTCTGAATATTTTGTATAACTTAATCAAACTAAGTTGCATTGCAGCAGGCTGTTTGCAAGAATTCATTTCAAACTTAAGGCGTTTAACCTAATAAAAATATGCCACTTGGTGTATTTAATTTAAATTTTACTCAAAACACCCACAGTAAAACTGGTCTGGTTTGGTTGTTTGAGGAATAAAGAATCCTCTGATGTGGTCCAGCGTTTATTGATAGTAAAAGGAGATTTGAAAACTCGAACTCAAGACAGGTGTTCCAACTTTGTATTGTGTGTGTGGGAGGTATGGGCTTGCAGTCCTTAAAACAAAAAAGGCAAGAAGGAATGGACAACCCAACACAACAACACCACAAAACACACAACCACACAACCACCAACACACACAACACATTTTCTCTGTTTGTAATTGAGCCCCTTGAAGGTTTAGCCGCAGGGCAGGGTTTAAAGGTCTTTACATTGATTGGCCTTTACCAAAGGGCTCCCATTTTTACCCAAAATGGGCGTATAAAAATGGATTTTGAATGAAAAAAAAAGAGGGGAAACAGAGGGGTGGAGGAAAGAAAGGAGGGGGAGAGTGGTGAGAAGGGGAGGGGGAAGGGTAGGGGAAACTCCCTTTTTGTTAAACAGGAGGTCTGCTGTTGTCTGGCTATGGCTATGGAAGAATGAAGAGCAGGGTTCCATTCTTTCCCTGCTCTTCCCTTTCCCTCTGTCTCTTTAATTTGGAAAACTGGGTGCTCTGTCCTCTTCCTTTCCTCAATACTTCCCTCCATCCATCCCTTCCTCCCCATTAGCATAGCAGCTGCCTGATACATGGCGTAGGGTGGGGAATGGCCAGGTTGCTGTGTGCATATGTGTGTGTGAGGGTGTTTGTCGGAGGGAGGGATGTTAGGGGGGGAGGATAGAGGGGGGTCCAGTCAATGGCGGTCCGTCTGGCTGGTGAATAGCAACTAAAGCAGGCCCCCGCAAGCTAGACAAAGGAGCCGGGAGGGAGGGGATGGGGTCGGGGTGTGTGAGGGAGATGGAGGGAGGAGGGAGGGGTGGAAGAATGAGGCAGTGAATGGAGCGCCTTGTCACTAGCGCTATGGAAAGAAGCCCAGAATGAACTGGAAGAATGAAAGAAAAGTTCAAAAAGGAGCGGAGGGCAAGGAAAAGACCGGCCCGACCACCTGTCTCTCTCTCTCTCACTCACTCACTTTATTTCTTTTACTCCCCTTCTTACTCGCAGGCAGACTTTGGGCAGGGGGTGTTCATTTGTGTTTAGCGACAGACATGTTTTTGTTTTTGGAGAGAAAGTGTTGTATCAGCAGGATTTAAAGCTCACTGTCATCCACCAGCATCACTGACTCTGTGCTGATTTCACTGCTGTGGTATGATGATGATTTTGATGCCCCTGTCTCTGAAATGACTGCAAACAAAAAAAGTAACAAACACAGTGCAAGACTGACAAAAAGGATACCATACTGGATGAATGGACAGAAATGTGCTGATACGTTAGGAAATGGGATCCCTCAGGGATGTGATTAAGGACACCAGGAAGAATAGTTGTTGCAACAACTAAACAGGACAATACTGAGTCAGTTTGTGGACTTTATAGAGCCTTTTAACACATTCTTTCCATTTACTCTCAGTCAGCGCATCTAAAGATGATATCAACTGACTCAAGGGTTTTTGGAATTGCAATTCACTGTGCTATTATCCTGTAACTGACCTTTGTATCAACAGTGGCTGCTGTTCAGCACGGTTTACATATAGACTCATTTTATGTATAAATTCTTTGAACTTTTGGCAGTTATGTTCATGCAACAGCCAATGACAATGCTGACATCATGTCATGTCATTTTAATTTAAAATTCATAAGAACCAGTTGAACTATGATGAGCAGATACACAAAGAATGTCAATTTGTTATATGGACCCTGAGAATCCAAATTAATGTTTGTGTGTTACCACCAACTTTAAAACAGTTATAATAAATATTTTACTATTAATAATCGATCATATGACTATGTGTAATGTGAAGGAATTGCATGTAGTGACAATCATCACTCAAGTCTAGTTCCCCTCAGCTTCACAGAGAATTTTACCATCTTTTTACTCATTGTTTTGGTTTTACAGCATCCAACTTTACTGTTTTATACCACTTGTATGCTACCTGTCTAGCATCCAACAGCAGACAGACACAGTTAGCAACTATCTGGTGAGCATTTAGCAGATCCAAGAGACAGATGTTTCCCCCAGGAGTTGAGAACGGAAAGGAGAATGAATTTGAATTTACAGTTTACAGTTTCATCAGGTATACACAAACACAACTTCATATGAATGCCAATGGACTTGTGGAATGTTGCTGCTGGATGTGCAAAGAAGTTACCTATATCTTTATAAGGTGATAGTATGAAAGTGTTGTTTTTAAAAATCAAAAATCAGTTAATACAGGAGATTTAACTTTATTCCAATATATAACATTAAGTTGGTAAATTAAAGATTTCTGTTACTAAAAAAAAATTACAGGTCTGTAAAATAACATAAATGTTGTCAACCGTGCAGTTAAAACTTTAAATTGTTTTTAATATAAAATTGATTTAAATACCAAAATTAAAAGGGTGAATATTTTATGATTTAGCAGTGTTTCTTTGTTTGATATCATCCTATAAAAAAGTCGAGCACATGCAAAGTCTAAGAACATCTTTATGAATGAGGCCTCAGGCAGACAGGTGTGTACGTTGAGGAAAATTTCCAAAGCAGCCATGAACACTAAGTACATGCCAGGACTGTCCCTCTGTGCCATATTAAACATATATAAAGGCCCTGCACACCCACACAGGTATTTTCAATTACTCTGACTGATCAGGCCTCTAGTCAGGTGGAAGTTGGCCCTAATAGGTGGAACAAAACAGGAGACAGGAGACTAAGGGAAACTATAATGTAAGGGAAAACACGTGTGGCTTTAATCCCAAGTAGAATCTAAGACACATTTTGGGAGATGTCATGACTTGAAAGAAATCCAGTTTAGATAAAGTGACTTTGAGCTGCCATGGTTATAGTTATTGCCCCAGTGTCCTTCAAGGAAAACACAGAAAGCTAACCAGCTCTAATAGCTGACACTGAGTGGCAAATAGAAAATCCTGTCACGGGGCTAGATAGGGTCTTACAAGTACTTTCCATTGTCTTGAGAGAAAAAAAGCTGGTTTACCTTTTCTAACCTGAAGTCATTTAAACAGTATCACAGGTGTCATGTGGAAGCCAAATGTCATGTGAAGTAAAATCACAAACTATTACATTGCCTAATTCAAGATAACAACAGTTGAACACTTCTCTAAGTTCCTCTTTATGTGGCTGTCATCACTCCACTGGTGGTAAAAGTTCCTCATATGTGTTCTCACCCTACATGTAAAACAGATCACATTCAAACAAGCCGTTTGTATTACGTTTTTACTCAGACGGCAATTGTGTCAATACCGAGGTACTTTGAGGAAGTCATACACAGGATCTCACAATCAAAGCTCCTATCATTGTACACAAGTTGAACACGAACAAAATGAGGAATTCAGTGTTGCAAAACCAATTAAATTGCATTTTACACGTATCACAAGATGTTCAGTTAATCTTGTGTCTTACAGATTGAGTGTAACCCTTCAAATGAGGGGTGTAAGCATGGATATGAATATTTTATGAGACTCTGAACAATGGCCTTTTGAATGGAGATGGAAAATAACCACACAGATGCACTTGATTGCAGCTGCTATAACATCAACAATATTTTACTCAATTTATCTGTGAAATACAAAAACACTACATACACAGGACGACAACTGGTTATATTTGTCAATGGGGCTTGTTTACTTTGTTGATTAAGTGATTTTGATGCAACTCTCTTCGTTTTTTTGGACTTGACAAGATTCCCCCAGACAAATTATTCATCTGATTTTCTCGCACTTTTCTCTGCAAAATTCCTCCCAAAATGCCTTGTGTTGCCTGGCTCACTAAAGCAGGCCGCTCCATGCAAAGGCCAGACCAAGACAAGTGAGGAAAGCCAAGGCACATGAAGAACCTATTAGGGGGCCTAGCAGCCAGCAGCAACCCTGGGAGGCCAGCCAACTCAGTGTGTGAACAATAGGGAACCCAGCTCAACAAAAACATCCTGCAGAAGTGAGAGACTGGGAGGGAGAGAGGAAAGGACAAGCGAGCAGCAAGGCAGATAGCCCGTTTGGCCTGCCACGGTATCAAAACACAGAGGGTCTGGTGTTTAGAGGAGCTAACTTTCCTGGTGTTGAGTTAGACAAAGAAATGCATCAGTTTGGTGCGCTTGGTGTGGCCGGTGCAGAACATTTGAGCTGAGGTCATAGATGGTTCAGCTGCAGCCCAGAAAGCAAGGCTGCTCTAACAATAGCACAAACTTTTACTCGCCAGTGAAGACCAGATGTAAGATACTACTCCCTTTTTTCCCTTAAATTCAGGGTTCATACTGAAATGGAAACTAACCACAACCGTTACTTTCATCACATTTGAAACCCTCTTTGCTCAAACATTTTCAGTTAGCTGCAGGTCAACACCCAGTAAATGTTACAACACGAACAGGTCCGACATGTAGAAAGATGTATTGTCATGTCGCTTTTCCCACGACCCTCCCACAGCTGTACAATATCAGTTGCAACTCAGCATTTGCATGAAACGCGGAGAGCATGACTCAATCAAAGGTTTAATTTCATATAAAAAGGTGCTGAGATGAATGAATCCATGTGGCCAAAATGTAACTCAGTTTCTACCATTGCTACAGTACAGTTTTTTAAAAGAACATGAAGTCAAACCTGAACCCTGCAGCACAGAAAATGGTAAAAAAAAAAAAAAAGAAAAGAAAAATGTAGCTAATTGGTCAGTATAATATGCACACATTAACACAGTGTTTCCTAACAATTATTGGCTGCAAATGTACGCACGCTCCAGTTTTTTGACTCATGATCAGTCCAAATTAAGTGAGAGTGGTTAACAGTTTAAACGACCATTTTCAGGGTTATTTCATGCATCATTAAAAGAGGCTAGAAGGCTTCCGAGCACATATTTCCTGAGAAAAGAAAATCACAAAAATAGATATAAATAACAAGTATGAATGGTTTGTTCCCGTCAACTGATGCAAATTAGCGAGTCTTTTTTAGAAGCATAGTTACACAACTTGTGGTAAGGGGTTAGTAAAATGAAAGGAACAAAGATAATTTTTAAAAAGCCTATGTAGCTGATGAATGAAAGACATGCTCAAGTGAGGCAAAAGCAGGTTGTTAGCAGAAAGCTGAATTGTAGTGCAAAGACTGGGCCTTAGTCGTTAGAAAGAGAGCACAAGAGAGGAGTGTGTGTTGGAAAGTTTTGAGTGTGTGGGGGTAACATAAAACCAGCTCTCCCACAACACACACAGGGGAGGGGACCCTTCTTTAAACTGAGCCTACCCACAATGCACTGGGCTCTTTTATCCCGGCAGTGAAAGGATGAGGCCAGATGAATGACAAAAGGAGAGAATGGGGATCTGGGTTGGGCCCGGCTTGGAAGACAGGGGAGGGAGAAGAGAGAGGAGGGTAGGGGTGTGTTTCCCAAACCAACCTTTTCTAATGCAAAAGGCGGGAGGGAGGGAGCGAGGGAGGAGGGGCAGCTTGCTCGGGAGATGAGGAAGAAATGTATGCATACACAGAGAATTTGAGTTTAATGATTTCTTTACTGGCTTGTACACAAACGTACAAAAATAATACAGCACTCATCTCCACATGACATCACGTCATCATCACAGTGTTACAAACGTTCAAAAATAAAAGAATACAAACAAAAACGAATCAAACATGATGGAACATCTGCATCACTCATGAAAAATCAGCTGTTTCCCCTTGCTTGAAATGAAGCAAGACCAGAAACTCAACTTGGTCCAAAGAAGTCAGCACTTTTCTCTTTTTTTCTTAAAAAAATCATCTCACTCATGTACACCAATCCGGCGGCTGGCTCCTTACGTCATAAATGTTATGACCCTGGTAAGCCAAACAACCACACAACCGTGCAATTTTTAATCATGTTACAATGATCTTACCATCAAATGTATTATTCCCCTTTCAAAAAAAACAGGAAGACAGCACTTCAGAAAAGAAAGTGCCCCAAGATATCATCATCATCATCAGCGTCGATATATATATCCATATGTACTGTATATATACATACACCCAATCACAGAGATACACGCATCTTTGTTAAAAAAAAACATCATGTTTTTTCCACAAAGTAACACACACATTAGGACATTATCACCTGGAGCATATATTTATACAATAGTATTTTGTTGTGTTTGTTTTTTTCTATTCAGAAAAAATTAGAATGTTGACACATAAAAGCCAACTTTTCAACAACAGTCATCAGTGCAATATTCAAACAAAAAAAAAGAAAAAAAAACATCAAACATCAAGTTTAAGACAAGCGATGCCATATTTCTTGTTGCCTGATACAATCTATACCTTGGATGTAGTTGATCTATCCCTTTCAGTTAACTTGTGTTGTTCAGAGTTAAATGGGAGGTTGTCAGTCTGGATGACTGTTTAACACAGCGACCCAGGTGGGGCTCAATGAGAAGGCCACACAGATCACACACACTTCAATTAAACCACACACACCACACACTAAACACACACAACACCACACCACCGCTTTCTCGTCTCCCAACAATGCTCTCTATAGGTAGACCTGCTGCTGTGAAGCTTCTATACAACTGTTGGCCATTTGAGCAGTAAGGCTTTAAAAAAAATAACATCAACATTAACAAAACAAAAAAAAAAGAAACATACAAGCAGCATTGATACAAATGTTAGGGTGCCATGACTTTGAAAATGCAGCAGGCAAGTTTGTGAAACCAAATTCTTTTTTTCTCTCTTCCTTTTCTGTGACATCCTGCAAAAGTCATGTGTTGTTTTTTTCTTAAGTCTTCATCGTCCAACAGTAATAGGGTCCTGCTCAGTAGTAGTAACTATTCCAAAGCCTTGGCTCCTGCAGTTACCCCGTACAGACACTGGGGGCGCACAAGGCTCCGCATTTTTGTGCAATAAAACTCCCTGCATTTATAAGTCATGCGATAAAATTCCATTTTTGTATGACTGAAAAAAATATAGAAAACAACCATACAGGCTGATAAAGACAGAAAGAGAAGAGAGAGAGAAGAGAGCAAGTGGATGTTTATTAGGAAAACATGCACAATGGCAGTGTGTGTGTAAGAGAGAGAAGAGAGAGAGAGAGGTGAGAGAGACAGACAGAAAGACAGACAGAGAGAGAGAGAGAGAGAACCACAGACTCCCTCGCAGAAAAAAGGCAAAACGATGCTTTGCTTGTCAGAATTGGTTTGGTTGTAGTGTAGAATAAACTGTCCCGACTGAGGATGCAGGAAATTGGTTCACTGGATCTTCTGTATTAAGTCCATCGTGTCTGTTATATATAGGTATAGGCTACATAGCAAAAAAAAAAAAAAAAAACATACTGGCACGCGGATGATCACAGACAAATTGTGAATCTCCTCAGACTGCAAACACAACGTGGCAGAGTGGTGAGACAGCTGAACAACTTGAGAATACTTTATAGTCGAGGTAGCTGGCAAAAGGCAACCAAACAAAGTCCTTTTAATGGGAGGTGGGGGGAGAGGAGGGAGGGGGGGAGAGAAAGTCCTCTTGAGAGTCAACAGGCTATAACAGAGGGGATTCTGGGGGGTGGTGGGTGGCAGATCTACCTCCACACGGGACAGTTTATACTACGAGTCTGAAGCAGCTTGAGTCACCCCTAGATATTCTTACACTTACAGATTAAAAAAAAAAAAAAAGAACCACAACATATTAAAAAAAAAAATGCATCTTCTCAATGTACCTTCATAAATAAAAAAAAATATAAAAAAAACCCAGCCTGCTTTCACAGTGATGACTAGGATGTTAATAAAATACTGAAAGGAGATTATAAAGTGATTTCCAAATGCGACTTTTTTTTGATACAAAGCGAAAGCAGCGGGGTTTTTTTTTTTAATAACACAATGACCACTGGCAAAGTGGACGCACTGGCCTGAAAAAAAAAAAAAAAGTTGGACGCCAGCATGGCAAGAACTGCAGAGCGTATTCAGCTACTATCTCTTCTTCTCTCTTCAAACAGAAACAAAAGTAAAGCTATTGTGTACAGTACTTCACAACAATGATGGAGTCAGTTGTTGTTAGATAATGATTACACCTCTGAAAGCGTGTTGGATAGCCATAATGCTGCTCTTTGAGTAAAAAAATAAAATAAAATAAAAAAATTCAATGACTTTGAAAGAAATTAGACCTCTGGTAGCCAACAGAGGGCAACCCTTCTTCTCTTGTTCATGTGTCTTCCCTTTCAGATATTCCAGCATGCAGCCATATAGCATCAAGTGCCGTGTTTTCATATAAAATAACTTAAAAAAGGGTTTTCCAAGCGAACAATGGTGGAGCAACAGGTCAAATCTGCTGCCACCCACAAAGAAACTATTCAACTGTACTGGGGATGGGAGGTCATGGATAGAAAAAGAAAACTGGGCCATCTGCACTCTGAGGTCCAAACACACACACATACACATACACACATGTGAGACACTGGCTTCTTTTATAGTGGACGACAAGATCTAGTATACACATTCAAGAGGAAAGCTTTAGTACCAACAAACTCACCGAAATGGCGTTTCTTTTGTTAAAGATTCGTGTTGAAGCGCTGTGTATGAACCATGCGGTGCTTCACTCAGGAGTGCACAGAGGGCCCCGTTTGGTTTACAATGAGGGAAGATTATTGTGCAGGCCTATTTTTTTTTATTTCCTTTTCTATATAATTTGGCACAACTATGTAGATATTGGCAGTTTTTTTGTTTGTTTTTTGTTTTTTTGCTTTTACAAGAGCCCGGCTTTCCCGTGTGTTGCAGTTTTATTTTCCACTTGTTGTTTTGTTATTTGTTATTTTTTTTCTTATTTTACCTGACAGCAGAGACAGATCACCGGGCGCCAGAGGAGTACTTGGCCTTGGTGATGAGGTATAAAACAATGTCTTGGTGGCCCCCGAAGGCGGCGATGTGTAAAGCGCTCCACCCTTCCCTGTTGGCCAGCCGGATATCTGCACCAAACTTCACCAGCAGTTTTACCAGCTCCAGGTTTCCATCAATGACAGACTGGTGGAGGGCCGTCTGTCCTTCTGGCCCGAAGGAGTTGACGTTGAACTCGCAGTTTGTCATGTTCTGCAGCAACGAGTGCAGCTCCTTGGTGTTGCCCTTCTTCACCGCCTCCTGGAAAACCCTCTGCGGCGCGGAGCAAGTCGACACATCCGCCTGGCTCATGGTTGCAGCTCGCTGGAGGGTGGGGAACCAGTAATCCTGCCTGGGCTCTAAAGCTGATAATAATCGTCTTCTCCCTGTTGAGCGTCTCTGGTCTGGTGACAATGCCACAGTTACACTGGATTATAACCAGTTAATAAGGCACTTTAAAGTACTAAAAGGGAAAAAAAGGAGCACTGTATATATCCCAAAAAGGACAAGAGCGGAAATAACACACGTGGTGTGCAAAAATGTTAATATTTAAGAGATCTTAAATCCCTAAATCATAAAAGGGGTGTGCTCTCAAGCGATCCAGGGGTCTCTAGATGTAGTTCCCCCTTTGTAGCAGCAGCAGGTAGCCTAGAGCAGGGGATGGAGAAGAGAGACACCCTTCGACTTCACTTGGGGAAAGTGGAAGAATATCTCCACAGGGCAGCCTCCGCAGGTTTTTCCTTGAACGATCCGACCTGGTTCCTGGCTACACGTCCTGGCTATATGTCGCTGCTCATGTGGCCAGGATGTCTGGGAAATACACAAAAAAAAGACAAGAGAGGTCCGCATGAATTCCTATTCCTCACCAACAGACTGCGAGGGAGACCACACATTCCGCCACATCCAGGAGAGAGAGAGAGAGAGGTCCGTGCGCACACGTTTACGCACGGACACACTGCTTGACTTTTCTTTTTTGGCATTTACATGTCTGGAAATGTAATCCACTGCACATTTGTGACTTACCTGTGACAGATGGACGGGTCCGTGGCGACGAAAACGATACAAATCCACCGTGTGGCCCGGTCTGTGTCCTCCGCGCGGTCCGTGTGAGTCTCTGCCCTGCGCTGCGCTCTGGGGGAATATTTTACGCGTCCTTTATTTGCATGACAATACTATCCCAAAGAATCAACTGTGGAGGAATGGGCGGAAACCCGGGGAGGTTATAGGCTGCCGGCTTGGGTAGGGGGAGGGATCAGGGCTCTGTGAATCTGCAGGGAGGGGGCGTGGTCTTCCGAGGGGGGAGCCAAATGTTGCTGCAGAAATATTAAACAATCCGCCGGCAGCAATATTACAGTGAGCTCTGTATCAGATCTCCCGTAGCCGACCACAGGAAGCGGACTAAAGGCCAGAGGCATGGTGCTGCCGGAGCAGTACACTGTTGAGAAATCGAGCACGTTGTAAAGGATCAGCCACTGGATCAACATCAACAGGAACTTGAAACAAAACGTCCATCAGACCTCTCCATGTCTCACTGATAAGGGTGTAAATGGTTACTGAACAGCATCCGAGAGGATATTCACTCAAAGTAAAAAGTCTGCTATAATAAAACAGCTACATTACTATTTTTAAGCACATACCATTTCTTTTGAAACACAAAACACCAGTCAAAACGGTTTATTGGGATGTCTTTAAGGGGCATCATGTTTCTTTCTTTCATGTCAAATGGGGTCAGAAAAGGTTCTGATAATAATATCCACCATCCAGGACGGGGTGCGGTTTACAGCTACGTGCTGCCTGAACTATATGTGGCCCAACTTTTTCTGCAGTGTGACCATGAGACGGATGACTGAGTGCTCAGTTTCATAAGTTTAAAGCTTTGTTCTCCAAAGCGTTAAAGCTCAGGCGAGGCATTAAAATTAACAGCGGACGCAACTTTTCATAACAACAAAAAAAAAAAACCCTCCTCAGGGAGCTCAGTGCGTTCCCTCCAGACAGTGATTACCTCCGAACCAAATGGGGAGGACAGTAAAATACAAAAACCCCAAACGGTCGCACCCCTCAACACCTCTGAAGAGGAGATTATAGGTGGCTGTTTAAATCATAAACTGCGGATATATTCCAGTTGTTTTTCATGACTAGACTGTGGGACTTCAAATAACAAAAGCCCTGCGCTACTTCCTTTTTGCAACTGAAAAGAGGTGACGCTGTGCGCAGATTGACACGCCGCTCAGCTCCCCCCCCCCCCCCCCCCCAATCCCCCGGCCACGTGTAAACTGGGTGCCTGTGAGTGGTGTGTTGTGTTGTGTGTGTGTGTGTGTGTGTGTGTGAGAGAGAGAGAGAAACAGAGATGGAAAAGGTGGTGATAGATATTGACAGATAAAAACACAGGTTGACAAAAAAGAATGCATGTGAAAGTGATGGATTGATAGATGGAGAGCGAGAGAGAGAGAAAGATGTGGAACCCACACCGGGTACATCTCAGCCTCTCTCGGGCCGTTTGCTCCGTTTGTCGACCCGTACATCATTTCATCTGTGTAACACTTCACAAACCGCTCTCCGCTCTGCTGGTTTGGTGGCTTTCACACTGTCCTCTTTTTCCCACACTCTGAACTGTACATTTGGCGCACGTCTGTGGCTGCATCTGTCTACGTGAGTGTGAGATTGTGCATCTGTGCATCTGTTTGCAAAAGAGAGCCCGCATATGAAGTTCCCAGCCAGTTTTATTCAATCTAAAAATATATTTCAGATACAACCATTACTTCCTACATCGGCACATTTGGAGTGCGTTATCACTGTTATTGGACATGTTTCTGTCAGAGTGGACAGCAGGTGTCCATTAACGTCATGAAACACAGTTTAAGAACAGTTTTAAATAAATGTACGAGCTGGTTTATTAAACCACAAGTAACCATGGAGACAGTGGTCTGTTTCAAGTTGTGTTACCACAAAATAACCTAAACAACTACAAACGTTCAATAATATAAAGTGACTGTAGTAATTTCCCCTTTATTTTCAAAGTATCCCAGTATAGAAAATAACAGATTTGAAGCAGAAATGACACTTTCATGGCAATTCCCACCTCCACTTCATCCATTATTCTTCTATATAGGAGCCCATCATCCATTTTGTTTTACTATGTGATCATGTTAAATGAATTATCTTAACAGGACACCTAAGGGTGCATTATCAAGGTTTAAACCATGGCCACAAACACTGTTAACAGGATCCACTTAGGCTAACTGACTCCACTGGAAACTATGGTGAGGTTAGTTTCAACAGTATTGTTGCTCTGGTTACCCACGAGTTAACATATCATGCTGAACTAACAGTGGTCTAACTGTTGGTCTGAGCTATTTTAAATATGTTCCATACAATGAAATTTAACTTGCCAGTCAATGAGAAACAGCCTTTTCTGTGTGCCACTGTATCTTAAATGTTTGTCAGAGATTTGTTGGACAATAGGCCTTACACTTTGTGTGGGAGACTGTGATTCATCTGTTTTAGGTGCATCTGCAGGTGACTGTTTGTCTTGTGTGTGCTGCCTGTTTACTGTTTGTTCCTCTGCACCCACAGCTGCAAATGCTCCAAAACAAAGACAGCGGGCCTGACTCATTTATAGAAATGTGGTGGATTCTTATAACACAGACCTTTTCGGGCTACAGCAACAGATGTGTGTCCCTCCTCCATAGCCTTCATATGACACAGCATAGACCTGCTGCTGTATGGGCATACTGGAGTTTGTGTGGTTCAAAACTCTCAGAGCACATTGGCAGGAAGCAAAGGTTATGGTTTCTTTTTCAGATTCTATTTGGTACTTTTAGGATCACTGTACATTTTACTATGTTTGTTATAAATATGATTGTTTTTTTCTTATGGTTGCTGAGTGGTGCAGAACATCTTATGGAAAATCAGGAACATCTGTCCGCTATCAGAGCTTTGGCTGCAGTGTGTCTGGACACTTGGAAAACATTTGCACAGACCGCAGGAGCCAAAAGTTTCTCCGACTGGATGAGTTTCTCCCCAAAACTCTGTGGCATTTGCTCTGCTCCCCCCCCCCCC
>NW_023339774.1:10035749-10056374 GCF_004916995.1 Morone saxatilis | reverse complement strand
ACACACACACACACTTCGCTCCTGAGTCTTTCCTTGGTAATGTGCGTCCGGGAAGCAGCCAAAACTAACAAAACTAGACACAATCATGATACTGTTTGTGTAAATAAAATTTAAAGCAGCGGTGGAATACTTTTACAATCTCTGAATTTCTCTTTGACACAACGACCACCAACGCGTTCCATTCATGCGTAAAAACGCACGCCAATCACAATCATATTTTGTAATAATTGATCTCCAAAAATCTAGTGGGGTAGTCAGGTGTTGTGCAGTTAACCTGAGAGAGGTTGTATAGGCCGCACTGGGGCCGCACTGGGGCCAATTCTCATCAAACTCATACATGGAAACGGTTCATTCCAGGATAACAAAGTCTATCATAGTTCTATTTTTTGCAGCCATATCTCTGTTTTATTGCTGTGTGTTGATGGACAAGACTTTCCCAGCGACACAGAAACAAACCAGAGTCGCATATAGTGTTTTGTTGCTGTTGCTTGTAATAGATCGAGGAAGATCTGTGCGCTGTGCCGGGTTTTGGCGCCCAGACCCGGGTCGGCCGGGGCCAGACAAGACGGGAGCAGAGCCGCCTGCGCGTCCCTGTTAAGGCATGCATGCCCCAGAAGAGGAAAGGAGTCCAGAAATAAAAAAACGCACATATATATACTGGGATGTACTAAGGAAAAAACACAGTTCTTTTACATTCATGTCAGAAAGCAAGTTGAGGTAAACCCAGTCTGTGTGTGTATGATGTGTGTGTTGTGTGTTGTGTGTGTGAGAGAGAGAGAGAGAGAGAGAGAGAGGTGACGTTTTACCAGGAGGGAGGGCCTTCTGAATCCAATTCATTCCGGGCACCACGTGTCCTCAGAGCGTGGGAAAGAGGCGAGCTTTTCTTCCCAGCAAAGAAAGAGCAAGGATCAAATAACATGGTGCTGCGGCAGAAAGCTCGCGCTCTGCGCAGAGGCAGGGGCTGCGACCACCCGGACAAGGACGGGACAAGACACACAGAGAGGGGCTTATTTGGGAGCTAGGGTGTCGACTTCATTCATAGCAATAAAAATACTTCAGGGCAGTTTAATGTTACTGTAGTTATTATACAGCCTGCTCCAAAAAAAGAAAAAAGAAAAAAAAAAAGCGCACGGAAATACGCAGTAGGATTTTTGGGGTTCCGTGATGCATGTTTCAGAAGAAATAGATGTTTTGTAAAACTATATTTATTAGGAACAACTGCAAAAAATTGACGTCTCATTCAACCCCCATTGTGCGGATGTAGAGATTATTCCCTCTAATTTAACCAGCACTCAAGAATTAGGCCAGTCTCCTCTCCAGATTGATCTCAACGGCCATCTACTGCTGACAAGATCAGTCATGCTTTGAGTTTATCATCAAACTTTTTCCACACCCGAAAGTCTGTATTTAAATCATTTGATATAGAGATGTTAATCTGTTCCGTTTATCTAAATGCATGAATGAAGTGCAACGACTTTAAGTTTGAAGGTGTTGCTTTGGTATTCACTCTGTATTTGGTATCTATAATGATATCTATAAGTCCAATACTCTGGTGTAGCTTTTAAGGCAATCTTTATAAAGGGTTTATAATCTCTAACTACCTGATCAGGGTTTATAAATAATTTACTATGGCCTTATAAATCAGTTTTAAGATAATAAAAACATTTGGGTGTCCATCTTGTAAAAAAAAAAAAAAGAAATGCCATTGACTGGTGTTTATCCTCCCCCAGCATGCCACTGTCTTTGTCTTTCAGGAAGACTCTAGCCTGGTCCAGACCTGTGAATGGCTGCCCACCTCTCCAATTTCTTTCAGCGATTCAAATACGAACAAACACAAAAGAATAAGTCAGTATGATTGTCGGGCTAGAAGGATTTGAGGAACATTCAGGGAAATACACTTATATGCTTTCTTCCTGAGAATTAGATGAGAAGATCAAGACCAATCTCATATCTGTAAGTCAAACTTAGCTATAGCTAGCAGCCAGTTAGCTTAGCTTAGCATAAAGAATGGAAACAGGGGGAAACAGCTAGCCTGGCTCTGTCCAAACATAACAATATCCTAAGCTTTTTTTTTTATAAGCAAGAGTCATGCTGGAGGAGCATATAGAACAGAGACTTTAAACAACCTGGCAACCCAAACGTTGTGGCTTATAACCAATCTATAAAGTATTAATAAGTATTAACCACTAACATAACATAAGTTATAACATATAAAGCCTTTTTGTTAGAGAGTGGTACCAGTACAATAGATGGTGAAGTATATTACAAGATTCACAACAGGTGTATACTTTAGTGCAAACAGTTTTAAGTTTAAGAATAACTCAAAAGCATATCATATCATCACATGATGCTCTGCTTGAGGCTCGCCAAGCACTCGAAACAATGAACAGCAAACACATACATGGCCACAGACACCCGCTTTTGTATGCTTTTCTTCAGAAGTGACACAAACTGTCCTTAGAGGAAAATGCCCACTTCCTCCGAATTAAATACCCCTAACTGACTTGGGACCTTTGGTTGGATAACACTTCCTGCCAAAGTAATATTTATTTCCACTATTACTTGGAATAAAGCTTACACATTTTAGCCTGCACATATTAAACACTTTACATCTGTGACCTCAATGTGGTAATTAAAGGTATGACAATCAGGTTATAGCATGCATGTTGTGGAGAGAATGCTTTCACTTGATACATTGAACGTTAAAAAAAGAAGCATCAAGATAAGTCCCTGAGTTCCCTACTGCTGCTGCTGTGTTTCAAACAGTCATTGAAAACACATTTACTGCAGTGATTCACAGTATGACCTGTCTTTGGAAATTACTGTGGCTTTTTTGATGCATGTTAAGTGATCAGTTAAATAAAGTGCACATCTGGTTGTGGTTAGTTTCCTAGATTTTATGAGTATAAAACTTCCAATGTAGTCTAAACAAAATGCATACTATGTTCTATGTCCCAAGAACACCAGAACACCTTTAATTACAGACTTTTCCACATTAGATCTCTTAAAACCCTTTTGGGCAATCTAATTTTCTATAATCACACAAATCCAATGTGGGATTTGTGAACAGCGGAAAGGAGAGTTAGAAAGAAAGGTATGAGAAAATATGAAGGGATTTAGGCTGTGTATGTGTTGGGCTACTCTGTGACCTGTCTGCTCTTCAGCCTCGGGGCAGGAAACCCCCCACACTGTTACACCTGACAGACATCAGTGAAGCTTAGATGATCTCATCAATCTGTCCCCTCTCAGTCCCTGACCATCTGTTTTGTGAATTCTGAAAAATACCTGCTGACTGACAGAAAGTGTTATAACTTCTCACAGATTTATAAATGAAATAAAAACCTCTTTATTAACACTAAAGTGGCAGTTAATAAACCACCCAGCCGTCTTTGAGTGCTTCACATGCTCAATGCGTATGTTAATCCCCTTGGCCAGGATCTTGCCCCAGTGAGAGCTGAACGCATTAATAAATTCGTAGCAGACAGATAAATCAAAACAAATTGCCAGGTAGCTTAGCTGGAAATTCAAATTATTGCTGTTACTCTACAACCACAGGTCAAACAAGAGTTAGACTGAAGAGCTTAAGGATCAAAAACTTTCCCCCACTCAGGACATAAATAGCCCTGGTGGCAAAGTGAAGATGGGGTTACATCCCTCCTTCTAGATCAGGTATATGAGCCAACAATGAGGATCTGAAGAAAGAACAAAAGTAAGTTCTTAAATGTTGTTTGAGGCATTCCTTTTCTAAATGTTACCTGTGCCCTGAAAAGAAATGTTACAAGTCACCTTCAGTCACCACAACATGGTACCAATAAAATTCTTCCATTGCGTCAAATCTAACAAGAATCAGCACCAGGACATCTTGAGGATTTCTTTTTATTCAACTTCCAGATAAATAATTGAACATTATTAAAATGCAATCACAGAAATTGATAGTACCACAAACTGCTAAAAAAGAAGTCCTGTCATCATTTAACAGCAGCTTTTAAAACAACAACAAAGTGTCACAAAAACGTGACCCTAGAAAACATTGACGCAGCTACTTACTTCATGGGATGATATAATCCCTGCTGAGTAAAATTGTTCTGGAAGAATAAACGTATTACATTTCAAATAATCTCAATAGGATCTGAACATTAAATCACCATGAATGTGCCATGGTATAACCGTCAGCACCATCAACAACAAAAATGACCAATTTACAACATTCTTTGGTTCTCTGTTTTAAACCGTTTAAACATCATCCACATGAAAAGAACGCTGGGATGACAGAAGATGTGAACATAAAGCAGTCATCCATTATATTAAAAAAAACAAAAAAAACAATTAAAAATGAAATTAAAAAACACAATTATTCAATATGAAACCATCATCTGGGTGTTTTTTCAGATAAACTGTAGTAGCTCTGTATCAGTCAGTTCTGTTGATCCGCTGTAACGGCCGCTGATTCAGGGTCTGTTATGTGCAAGACCTCTTGAAACATGGAAAGGACACGGCCAAAGTGAGAGCCTTCCCAGAACACCTTGCCACATCTGGTGCAGACGTAGAAGAGCGGTATCTTTGGCAGGAGGCCGGGGGGCACGGTGTGGAGCTGAATGGGTGCCCCCCCGGGAAAGGTCAGGGTGTCGGGGTCCAGACGTGAAAGGGGGGCCCATTGACACTGAAGGGCATACCTGGGGAGGTCAGGGGTCACACTGGGGGTTATCTCCGCATCCTGTTGTTGTGTGTGCCCAGTGTTGTCCTGGTCCTGCAAAAATCCTACAAACAAAATAGTAAAATTTAGTTTATCCTTGAACAGTCAAAATCAAGTGAGTCATAGAAAGTCTTAGAACTACACAGACATGTTTTAAATATTCTGCTCTGTATCATAAGGAGTCCACTAAAAATGAACCCTCTTCCATGATACCACGTAGTTTGACTGACCTTTCTCATTAAGCATCTTGACCATGTCCTCTCTGGGTATCGCCACGTACTGATCGCTGTTACACGCCTGGAAAAACGGATAAAAACTGTCATTAGCAGCCGGTTTAAGTGTTTTCAAGAGCTTTCACTTTCACTTGTTTCCCGCAAAATGTAGTTCTCCTGTCTCCTTTACACTGTCTGTTAGATTGCTTGGGTTGTAAGAGTTTAAATGGGACCAACTTGCTTTTTGCAAAGGAAAAATGCTTTAATTTTAAAGTTGTGCCACATTTTTGTCTTTTATCTTGACCAATTATTTCCACTGCCAAGGCAAAGTTGTTATAAAACCAGCAATAACCTTTATTATTTAAATTTCATAATGTTGACAAAAGTATGAAAAGATGAAAAGGCCATGCAAACTTCTGTTGGAACTGGTGAAAGGTAGATGTGAGAAAGATGTGGGGAGGTTTCTTACGATGTTCAACAATCCGACAAGCACTCTGCTTTGAACATACTGATCCCCTCAGTTGTACCGCAGCATACAGCGACTTTTACCCCTCTCTGTCATATATGAGTAATGCTGTGGTTACTATGGTGACCTGTTCACCTGTTCAAGTCGAAAAGACTCAGACCTATGTTTGAACTAAGTGTAGACCACAATGGCAGAGCTTGAAAACTTGGTGTCGATCCATTCACACCAATGGCAAACAGACATGTTTCCCTTCCCTGCTTTGGTGTGAAAGAGCCCAAGTGTCACAGACAGATCAGATCAATGTGTGAGTGTGTGTGTAGAGACAGCATTTACGCCTCAGCAACGTTCACACTTCCATGCTGTCCTGTCCTTCTCCATGGTAAAGGTCTCCCTGGTGGGACATTAGTGACCTCTTGTTCACCGGCCCCTAACGTGCACACACACACTCGTCTGTAAGCCATCCTGACAGCACGTCAGTGCTAAAAGCCTTGTCAACACACCTGAGCTCCACCCAGCAAACAGCATTCCACTTAGAGGTGGGCTGTAAATCAAACCACACTCTCAGACATCACAAAACAAGGGATTCTTGACTAGCTCACTTAAGGCCAACTTGTCTCTCTCCACCCGGGAAAAGTTTAATGAGGACTGCAAATCAGAAAAGGTATGTCTGCTCCTCAGTGTGCACATGCAGAGCGATGTTTGCCTCTGCGGTAACGGAGGTCAGGACAGGAGAAAGCAGCGAGACAGTGGAGGTGTGGGAATAGCAGAGGTGTCATCTACAGCCTCGTCTGTGGGAATGAAGCTCATCTCTGCCTCAGTACATTCAGTATTCTCTTTTTTATGTATTCTGACATACACACACAAACGCACAAAAACTAACCACAAAGATGGTTTACAATTGGCACAGGATACACTGCAGTGCGCATAAACCGCGTGCATATAAGTGCTCACAGTGCATACACATGGCTCACACATACAAGTGTGGCGGCAGCCAGGAAAACAGACCCAGCTATTTGCTCAGCTCAAAGTTTCCCAGAGTTGAGCAAGCCAGAACCTGCTCTGAACTCTCAAGGCTAAGTCACGGACCGGCAGGCACACACGCACAACCGTCCCACACACACGCAACCTGGATGAGAATAAATTGATCTACAAGTAATCAATACACAGCTAGTTACAAATGCAAAGAACCTGCAGAGATCTATTAAGAAGTTATGGGGGTCCATTTAAGAATGTTGCATTGATATTAACAGATAAGCCGGTAAAATGCATTTGTAACAGTCGGTGCTTTAAGTGCAATAGTGGTTCTGAAGGAAATGGACAAAATGAACTTGGTGAGATCTTGCAGTGCTTTATATATTTTGAATAAACCCAGATGGTGGGTTTGTTCCTTCATCTAAGTTTTGACTCGGACCGGATGATTTAAAGTTTAAACATTTGTCCTGTTTTTGGCTTGCTGCAGGACATGAAGGCTTGATTTTTCCACAGCACCACTTGAGTGCTAGTTTTCAGACAATGCAGTCCATGCAGTTGTCACAGAGAGCCTAAGAAGCACAAAGGTATGAAGGTTCTGTCTCTGCAGCTCCTGCATGTTTAGCATCACAGAGAGACTTGGGCTGACAGTATTGTCAAACCAATTTAAATTTGGCATGTTTGCACAGGCAAAATATCATGTTTGGGATCATCAAGAAGCACGGCATGTGGCTTCAGTCAGCAGTGTGTGCCGGCTGGTCAGCTGGACTTTGTGGAGTTTTTATAGAACTGATGCCTGCAGCCAGCCTGTACTGCCATATTATTGATTGTGTTTTAAACATGTCTTTCGGGTACACGTCTTCACTAACTGCAACTCACAAGCTTCTCCCTATGGCATTGAATGAGTGCACTGACTGTGGATTCTGGTTTTTCTTCACAGTTCAACAGCATTTGCCAAATTATATTCCAATACTGGCTTTAAGTTGGCCACCAAAAATGTAACCAGAAGACCAAAACATTATTCATATGTTTATTTATTTTATTCTCTAAAGTTTCAGGCGGTTGCTACATGGCTGCATTTCCCTACTGTCTGTCTTTTGTTCTTCCTATGCTTTTCAGGGAACCTCCTGCATTCTCACACTCCGTGTGGCCGTGCCAGAGAAAGAATGCTCCTTGCCGCGACAACAAAGGCTATCTAAAGTGTGATACTGTGTTTCAAAGGATGGGAGGTGGTGGAAAAAAGAGGAGAGAAAGGGGGATAGTGGAGAGGAGGTAGGAAAGAGAGGGAGGGGGGGATTTTTCCCTAACGTTCTCAAACACACACACACACGCTCACACTGCACCGGCTCTGTAGGCAGCTCCCATGGGAAAATCCTAGACCAATCTTAAAAGGCGGTGCTTTTTAGGGCCGATGTAGGTCACATGGTCAGAGCAGCCAATTGGCCGCTAGTGATTTGATTCAAATTGTGGTAAGTCAGGTAAGGGGTATCGTGGGAACCGGAGAGAAGAAGCGCGAGAGGGGAGTAAAAAGGATCGCACCATCGTTTCCCTTTGAAAATGCTGTCTTTTCATTCTCAATGTGAATTTTGAGTCCAAGTTAAAGGGTAAATATACTTAATTCCACTGTACAAGATGTGGTCTAAAAAATACACACAGTGTATAAGAAAAGAACAGCTTTCTTCTACAGTATCCCTTCCAAGAAAATAAAAATAAAACATAAAATACCATAGATTCATTGTTTGCTCCCATCCCATGTCTGGGACGTTCTGCCATCTCTGGTTCCCTGTCATTCTGTTGCCACTGTGAAATGATGTAGCTCAATTGTAAGTGGGATGGCAAGCTGAACTGGAAAAAGCAGCTTCATACTAACACAGAAGTGATGAGTAAGGAGAAGCTAACTGGCCAAAAGCTTTAACCTTTTTCCATGCTTTCCCACGCAGTCCCAATGTCATGCTAGCTGATTTGGATACCTTCCAACAGCGACAGACAATCTCATATTTGACTTTAACAGACGGATAAAAACTGCAGAAAAGTGACCTGTTTTCATTTTCTTTGGCTGGACTGAAGGAAGGAGGAAGAAGTGGAAACAGCATACATAATTTAGCACTCTCCCACCGAGAAAGCTGACATCATTTCAGAGTTAAACATTAAATCAAGTTATCTTTGAGTGGAAAATTAAGCCTGAATGCCAGTCGGCAGTTGGCAGTGTAACGCCGGAGACCAAAGAGGTGAGAGAGTGACAAAATTCTCTCTGCTGATAAAACACTTACTGGATGACTTGATTTAAAATGTACGAGATAATCATATGATTCAACGTCCTACTATGGGTTTGAACTCGGTCGAATATTTTGTCATGTCACCTTCTATCTACCTACATATATACATATCAATCTACTACTACTTATATTTGCAATAAGATACAATCAGATTTTGAAACGCAGCCAAATTATAGTGAAGTTAGACGATTGCAACCATTTTATTCATGTTGAAACTAAATGATAAGAGGGTATTTCATTTAGTAAATTTAGGTGGGCTGCATCTGTAATGGTCATTGGAATTTACTGTATAATGTAATTTTACTGCACAAGCAATGTGCTGCTAGTCATTTGCACAAATTGTTTAGAAGATCCCTTTAAAAAGAATTTCTTCCTGTATATACTGTTCCTAAACACCTGGAGAAGGGGACTTTTTTTCTGCAGCAGTAACATGAGGGTAATACTGCAGTGAATGTACTTTCCCACAGTATCCTGAGGGTATCTGGCCAGTGTCTCAGCCCGACAGTCTGAGGTAATTACCAGCTCAGTTAACTAACCACTACCACCTGACAGCAACGTGAACTTGGACCACAGCAGAGCCTGTCTGGGCTTGACATCACACACACCTTCCTCTGACTCACTTCACTCGCACACACATGTACAAACATACACGCTCGCACATACTTCACCGGCATGAAAAAGATGTAAAAACTCAAATGCAACTCTCGCACACCCTTTCCTGACTCTGACTCTTTCCAGACTTTTTTTTTACACCTTGGAGACACTGACAATGACTTTTATATATTTATTTTCCCTTTTACAGTTTCTTTTACTGCATTTTATTTCAAGAAAAAGATAGAATAAGCTTTATGATTATCAAATCTACTGTACATTTGTCCTCTTTTACCTGTGGTTGACGTCTCTGCATATGTGTGTTTATTTCCGATTGCTTAAAAACCCCAAATGTAATATCATATTCCAATTCTTACATTAGTTTATGGTAGGTAACATTACATGAATATGAAATGTACTATATTAGTGGGATCATTTCATCCTTGACCTTTAATATTTCATTGATTTATGTATTGCTCGTTTAGTCTCGCTCCCTCAGCCTGTTCTTCAATCTCTTTCTTGTTTCTTTCTCTTGTCAACATTGTTGTCCACTTTCGACCATTTTCTCACCCTCAACTTGGCCTCCACATTTCTGCCTTTTCTTCCCTCCCTCCTTTGCTCCCCTTAGTCCCTCTTTATTGGAGCTCACTAAAAAGGGTAATGAAGAAGATAATAGTCTAAAGTCTAGCAGATAACAGTCTAGCCGTCACACAAATAGCGCTAATGCTTTCCCTTGGCTTGGCACAGTCAGTTCATTCTGTTTCTTACCCACTCAACCTTCAACCTCAACCTCTATCTCTCCCTCTCTCCTATTGAACCTATGTCTTCTCTCTTGTTCTATTTCTTGCTTGAAGCTCCATCTACCCCTTCCAGTGTTCCCTTCAATTTCGCTCTCTCCTTCTCTCTAGTTGTCTCTAACCTCTAACCTCTTTCTTTCTCTCCTCCTCCAAGTACTCTTTTTTTCTCTCTCTTCAGACGCCAGATAGCTGGGGCCGGTTCTAAGCCAAACAGCTGAGGAAAACAACGTACTGAAAAGGTCCGCTGACAATGCTGCTCACTGGGCAATGGGTTTTTGAAGAGGGATGAAAACAGCTCATCTTAAAAACATAAAAAGCTGGATTAAACCGCCAGCCAGCCTCTATTGATATGTTGTTGTTTTTTGTATTATGGGTTAAAATTAAAACAACCAGACTAAAACATTCAACAAGTTGGAGGGGCATACCCTAGTTGGCACATGACATTCAACACTTGCCCTACTGTGTTTTTCAACCAGAGTAGTTAATTCCCATGTCAGTGTTGGGTTGGGTCACACAACGGAAAACTGCTCAGTGCTTCAACCTCTACAAATGATGGCTAATAACTTCCAGTGGCTGATTTATGAGGAGCATATCGGCCAACGATGAAACAACTGCTCCCATAATTATTCGATCCACAGAAAATTAGTGGCCGACTATTTATCAAGCAAAATGCTAAATAATTCCGAAATGTACCAGCAGGTCCTCAATTGTCATTCATTGTCTTTTAGGAATGTAAACGGACACACGTTCTTGTTTGTACAAACACGTCAGCTTTGGGTTTAAACAGCAGGTGTATTGATTATGAATACAACCATTTGTTGCGGACCTAATCGCTTGAAACTAGTGAGTATCCCACACCTGTAAGTTACTCCATTCGTGTATTGTAAATTGTGAAATAGCGAACAAAGTGAAAGGGGAACTTCCGTAAGAGAAACGTATTCATAATCACACTGACAAATTCTCAACTCAACTCAAATTACTCAGAATCCAGCTTTCTAATATTACTTTGCTCAACAGTTTGTAGTTCAAGTCCTTCTATTTGTCTAAACAGAAATAGACAGTATTTTTTGAATAGGGAGACATTTGTAGATAGCAGAGGCTGTAACACATTTTGCAAAGAAGGCATTAAAAGAAAGCACTGGTAGAAATCCTGACTAATAGTTTATGATCAGGCAATATGTATTTTGCAGAGATTAAACTTTTTCATTACAGCTGTAGTTTTCTGAAGTCATTTACCTTGGGAAAACACCAGAATGTGTTTTGGTTTTATAGAACGTAACCTGAAAGAAACCCTAAAGCAGAGATTGCATTAAGTTACAAATATTAGAGGAATGGCAGCAAGCCTGGACGTGACGTCAGGACTTTGGCTCTCTATTAATTGTGACAGCCAGTCCAAGTGTTGCAACTGTGAGAAGTAGTTCCACTTAAGCACACTCTGGGGTTCGACCCTGAGAAAATAATCCGTACTTGTAGATTCATATAGATTCAGAAAAAACTCTGCACGCTTGAGTGCATAAGGTTGGGGAAACCCTGGGATCCTTCTCTGCCTTGTTTTCTTTTGCAAAACACGATTGTTGAGGAGACAAATGGTGGGTTTTGTGGCGCTGTCATATGTGCAATAAAGACAACTGGTTCTCTCAAATATAGAGCATCCACGCAAATGTCAGTTAACATTTGTCCTTTTGAGGCAGACCTGGTGCTCCAAATGTTTTCCCACCCATTTGCCTTTGCAGTGTGACGTTTACACTCGCGCACACGCAAAAATTGTCTAAATATGCAAATTATTCCCATGCCTTCAATGGACCCATTCAACCCTATATTGTTACGACATCCACAGCTTTCCTCGACATGCGCTAACAGTTCTCAAACTGTCATTACACCCACACACTGTAAACTGAAATTCCACCCACTCAACCTGAATCCATTAACCTGAACTACATCTGCGCAAACACACACAAAGACACAGAGACAGTCCCGTCATGGGAGAGCCACCGGCGGATTCCTCTGCTCAACGTTTATCACTGCTGGTGCATATTTCACCCTCCAGGCCCCCTCTTCACCCCTTCTCTCACTTTTTCCTTCCCCCCCTCATCTCTTCCTGATGTAGAGGCACACAGGCACGCAGGGAATGTTATTGTAATGCAGAGTGATTCATCCAGGACTGTAAATATTGACAGTGGTGGCTGCTGCTGCTGCTGCTGCTGGTCTGGTCTGCTCTATCCAGAGGAGCTGTGAGGGAACGGAGAAAAAAAACTACTCACCCACTTGGCTGTTTAACAGACAAGGTGTCAGCGTTGGAGTGGGGGCAGCAGCAATTCTTTTACATACTGGCCCTCGTGTCTGCTGATTTGACAGCTGCGATGCTCGTGTAACCAGATGTGGTAGTTCCAAACAGATAAAACAATCAACACATGGTGGTGGATCATGTACTAGAAGATCATCTGTGGAGACTCACACTTATTAGTTTTGGTTAGTCTCTAAACTTTCTCTTTCAGCTTGATCAGCTGCATTGTTCCGGAGGACCACATAATCTCCTGTATTTCAGGATGCATCTTTACGTTTCTACTCTCTCCCTTGTCCTGACTTCACTGGGAGTGGTAAAAATTCTAGCTATTTCTCAGCTTGAGGCATACACTGCTGGCCAGACTCATACAGGTGTGGGCTGGTACATTTTCCATGTATTTTATTTAGATGGCATCCAAGCAGGATACCAGTGAAGCAAATACGGTCTCTTAATTCAGCGCAATCTGATGAATAATTGGGCAGACACACAGAGATTGCTCCCTTTTGTGTGGGCATAAACAGTATCAGATACAGGAACAACCCCCCCGAGCAATATTGAGGGTTCATGTAACATAAATTTGTCATCTGCACGTCTGTGAGGCTTTGCATGGACTGTAAGCACAGACTGTACATGCTGACAGACATCCATGTATACAGACACCCTGTGTTATATACACAGAACTGCATGTGCATCCACTGTCTGCGTCTCTTTTTGGACTATATGCTGCCGCCATTATATACTCCAACAGCCTTAGTTGGGACCATTGGCAGCATATAAATAGTGTCAATAGAATAGGTAAGTGTCTTAAACCTGCATTCTTTCTAATGGCCAGCAGGGGGCAACTCCATAGGCTGTAAAAAGAAGTCTGATAGTATGTAGTCTTATGGAAAAATAAGCCTACTTCTCACTTGATTTATTACCTCAACGAACATTGTCCTAATGAGCTTATGGTCTCAATCACTAGTTTCAAGTCTTTCTCCAGCTTACAGCATGATGTTCATTTAGTAAACTATGGTCCCATTTAGATAAAAATAGAGAATAAAGCAGGGTATGCTTCATTGGCAAATCATTCTCAGTGAGTCTGTCGAGCACGGAACTTGGATCAAACAGTCAAACTAGGTAGATCAAATATTCTGGGTTTTGTTACTATTTCTTGCCTAAAAGGTTTTCAGAAACATATTTTAGTGCAAACCAATGGGTGACAAAAGGTTCACACTTGGTTAAGACTTATATAGGCAGTTTCTACAATTTGTAAGTGACGTGAAGAAATAACAAGGAGGCCACTCACATGCGAAGGCCATCTTTAAACACCAGTTACGATCTATGACTAGCTATCCCCTGACCAAAGTTCAGTAACCAGGCTCATGTGATGACAACCGAGACAGCGCCAATCAATAAAGACAATGACAAGTGGTTGAGATCATTGTAAGCTTTTAAGAGACCTTCTATTTTAGATCATTTAGTTTTGACACAAAGAATGAACTTAGTGAAGTGGTGTAAAATGACTTGTAATGTAATGACAATGTAAAATACTAAAGCAGAATGGTCATCGTACTTTCTGGTTTCCAGACTTGAATTGAGTGCTGTTGTCATTTTGGGATAAAAACTCAAATGAACAACTCAATCTGTTCCCCGTCAGTATGAAAGAAAATGCTGGTCTTACGGGACCCTCTTATTTGTAACAAATCCAGCATTAACAGACTTAAGTATTGCGTCCTTAAACCAAAACAAACAATTGAAACAGTTGAAGTTACAATTTTAAATCTCACTCACACACGGCAAACCTCCAACATTACATTTTGATCAAGCTGACCAGGTATTAAAATGTTCAAAAAGAAAACATCCGTGCACACCTAAAAAGCTGGTGTTTATCTCTTAAAGAAGACAGTAAGCTGTGTTAAAATGTGGTTTTATAGGGGCCACAATTGACCAACTGGTCCACGAGACAATTCAGAGAGATGCTGAGCAAGATAGTAACATCATTACTGCTTCAAACTTATCAACCCACTGGTGAGCTTGTTGACACAGACAGACATAAACACACAGCTATGTCTCTGTCATCATATATATTATCAGGACACACATAACTGAGAGTGGACAGGCTATGGGAGGGTGAGATAAAGGCAAATAAAAGAGGGAAAGGGCTCAGGGTTAAGTGGCAATAATGATGCAGAATAAGACATCAGTATGTGTGTGTTCTAACTCAAAGTGTCTCTGGTAGCCTTGTTCATGTCAACAGGAGACACAGGAGAGGAACACAGCATTAGAAACACAGAGAGGTATGGGGGGAGGTAAAAATAAAAAGGGGGGGGGGTTGTGGGGGTAAAAAGGAAGCGGTACACGATGGCAAACAAAGGCTGAAGGGAAAGAGAGGACTGAGGTTGGAGGAGGGTAAGGGAGGGTTAAGGAGAAGTGGGTCGGAGGTGAGAGGTTGGGGTATCAGGGCAGAGGAGGGGAGGGGACTCGTAGTGAAGGGGTTCACCTCTAGTGCGAACGCAAAGAGGTAAAACCAAAATAAAAGGATGATGGAGAGAGTTCCTGTGTCATATACCCTCTTTAATTCCACCGTTCCTTCCTTCCCTCCCTCTCCTCTTCTCTTCTCCTCTCGTCTCCTCTGTCCCCTTCCCTCCCTCCTCGGCTGCTCCCTCTCTGCGACCGGCCCCAGCAAATTCCCTAGGGCCAGGGGCAGTCCCCTTTCAGTCTCCAGTGACACAGTAATTAGAAGTGTGGGAACTGAATCCGTCCCTCTTTCGGAGCCCCACACTCCCACCCGCACCCCTCCCGTGCTCCCTCCTTTTGCTGGCCTTCACCCCCACCCCACCCCACCCTCACCAGCTCCCGGCTCCTACCCTTCTCCTCCACTTCCTTTGCCACCTCTCTTTTTTTGCACCCCCACCCCTCATAATCCAGGAAGGTAGCCGTCTACCCTCCAGAAAGGGGAGTGCGTGTGGGGTCTCAGCCATTGAGGTTAGAAGAGTAGTGTCATAGCCCAATGTGCTCCAATTGACTCTATCAAAAATGACTGCAACATGCGCGCATCTCACATTGATGGATACTTTTAATGTACATTTGCAACAAGATGTTTTTTAACTGACAATTTTATACAGGGAGTTATGGGAAGATATTGAACCTCATTAGCACATGTCCAATTTAAAAAAATCACGGCATCTGAGTAAAACCACAGTTATGGACCAAAATGCCTCATGGCCACCTGTTGAGTTCCGAATGGGAAGGCGGGCCTTATACAGATCCACAACCAACCAACTCACACACATACCCCCCCCACGAACACCCCTCCAACTCCATACCCCTCATTTTCGCACCCCCCCACCCCAAAACCCATCCACCCCACCTGCCACCCCGGCCTCCCTCTACAGCCACCAGGAGTCCCCTATACTCTTCTGAAACAGGGGAAAGGCAACGCTGTCTCCCCGCTCTCTGGTCAAGCCACCAGGCCACGCCTCCCCAAAAAGCCCCCCATTCGTATCTCCGCGGCGATAAACCATGGGAACAGCAGCACTGTGGGACAGCACCCAGCTGGGACCAAAATAGGACAAGCAGGGAAAAATTGGAGAGAAAGAAAAAAAGAAAGGGACTCTCTGCAAATCCAAGGGGCCTGTGTGTGTGTGTGTGTGTGTGTGTGGTGTGTGTGTGTGTGTGGTGTCGTTGTGTGTGTGTGTGTGTGTGCTTGTATGAGTTCCATGGGATCATCCAGACAGACAGGTACTCAGGCACTCCAGTCACCTCTGGTTTCCACAGGCAACAAAGGGGACATCGGGTGGCTTGAGATGCTACATTAATTCATTAATGGATATGTGGCTTTGGTGGGACATACAGAAAGTTCTCCTTCTCACACAAACACACACACACACACACACACTTTTAACGGTCCTACAGTTACTAGATAGCAATGTCTCACGCAAAATGGATACACCCTTAACCACAAACACCCACACCCAAATAGCATACTAATACTACACTATCATCATACACCCAGTCACACCCGCAATCATGCACCTCTAACAGGCACACGTGCGAACACAAGCATTCAGTCTGCAAGTTTACATAAGTTCAGGAATGAGATGACTGGAATGATTGGCATTCAAAAACTTCGAAGAACACTTACGAAGAATATTTTCAACCAATACCAGGCTGATGCTTTCGTACGCTTCAAAAGAAAAATGAAAAATGAATTAGTCAATGACAATACCTGACATTAAGTAGTAAAATGCTCGTAAATGACAATAAATCTTGACTTTAATATGTCAAATTACTAAATTACATTAGCTATTTGCCTGCTCTTTTGATGATGTTCGTCATGATCTTATAACATTTATCTTTGTAATTGGTCCAGTCTTCATCTCTTTTCATGATAAAGTACATGGTAACTTGGTATGTTTTATTTATTTTACATGTACCAGAGCCTCACTGGGTCCCTGGTCACAGGAAAAGGGATATCAGAGATAGGATTCCCTTTGATGATGACCTCACAGCTTGAGTACACACTTCTGTAGATATCAGGAATTAAAAAAAAAAACTACTATTGGTGACCTATGTATCAAAAAGGTTCATACTTGCTGTTTGGTATGTTTGTCTTTGGTGCACAGGCAATTCTGCTGGTCTCCAGAGAGTACTCATGAAAATACATGCATGCAAACACACATCTCAGACTTCATGGCAGTAGTTAAAATGCTGGGATGCAGTTCCTATGAGAAACACTGGTTTTCCTTGGCCTGAGAGAAGAGGAGGAGGAAGTGAGGAAAAGACGCAAGTTGCGCATCATCATCATCATCATCTTTCTTTTTTTTCTTTACCTACTATGGGCCGAATTTTCCATCCCTTTTATATCCTGCGTGTCTCTCAGTAGCTTAGAAATTCAAGAAATCCAAAGTCTTGGCTTCTAATCTTATTTTATCTCCCGTTCTCTCCCCCCCAAACTTAAAGCACCAATTTATGTGTATCTTCTTCTTTCGCTCTGTTGCTTTGTGTGATTGTCGTATATCTCTGTTCTGTATCATCTCTTTGCTTTTTTCTCTTCTAATTTCTATCAATTCATCTACCCTCTCCCCTCTATCTATCCGCACTGCCCCCCTTTTGCTCTATCAGGCCTTTCCCAGGCCAAGCAGCCTGACCTCTCCAGCCTTCTACCTCTTTGCTCCCTGGGGGTAGGGGGGTGTCTGTCTGTGACCATTCCCACCCTGCAAGGACTTTCACTTTAATCTGACTTTGTGAGTAACAGAGGAGAAAGAGAGAACAAAACAGAAAATGTGTGTGTGTGTGCCTGCCAAGCCTGCGGCTCCCAAAGCAAACAGACTTCTAACCTCCTGATAGCATCACATCACGCAAACTGCAGGCTTTAGGAAGAACCACGGCAAGACTTAGTTTAAAGTTTTAAGGCTGGGCTGGCCTCACATTCCCAAGACCTATACATGCACGTACGAGTGGCACAACACAACGCGAACACAGCTCAGACATTTAAAGAATGTTCACAGAATGTACAGACCTACGCTCAGAACATAAACTGTAAAAACACACGGTCACAACGATGCCGTTCAGTTTCACACACGAGAGATGAGTAAGAAAAACAGGCAATACATAACAGGAGCATCAACATAACTGGCAAACACACAAAGTACAGTGGTTGAGTTCACAAACCACAGACTATGTGGGGGGTTACCATCTATTATCTCTGTCTCCATGAGGTTTAAATTTAATTGTTGACACAACTCGTTCTCGGAAACTGCACACGCATGCACGCACACACACACGCTTGCACATACAGAGGGGTGTTGGAAAAAAAAAAACCCAAGTCAGCCCACAATGGATGGGGTTATTGTTGTAAAGATATATAGGTCAGTGGTTCCCAGTCTTGCTGGTTTTCTATCCTATCAGTTGCATTAACCACATTCTCATGACACTGAAAGTGTAAATCAGTTCCTGATTGATGGCTTGAATAAAAACCAGGTTCCTGTAAACCAGAGCTTTTACACGAGAGAGTACATATCTTACACATACTATGAGATTCTACAAACACTGGGAATCATGGAGCATCCACCTTTTCTTGACTTCAACTGATTTCTGTTTTTTTCTTTTTAATCTTAACAGTCCCAGAACTCTATAAACAGGAGACAGGAAGACACATCCAACCACAGAATTTCAATACCCCTACTCTTGTGTGACTGTAAGCACACAACAACAGACCACACACATTCATCACACAGAGAGACAGCAATCATGAGCTGAAAGGTAGCTAAAATTATGCAGTTAATAACCTAACATTAGCAAAAACACAGCAGAGAAGGATAACATGATTTGCTTCCTAGAAATCCTTGTTATTGTATGCACAAACCTGCCCAGGACGAGGTACCTTTTCTTCTCAAATAGTGTTTTAGAACTGTCAAATGGCTACCAGAGCTTCTACTGGTGTCCTAAACATGTGAAAAATATGCCCTCACATACCTAACCATAAACCTTTAGTTTATCATTTTCTTCAGTCTAAAGCTGGGTGCTACAGTGCAATTTGGCCATGTAATTAAACTGGAATAAAATCCTACAAACTTCGGAGTAAATGTGGTAGAATGACAACTACAGTGTAATAAGCAGTCTTGAATCAATCAGTAAATGGCACACTGGCTCCATATTAGCCTGTTATGTTGTCTGCCTCCGTAAAAAACGGATGTAGCCCTCATATCCTTAAACCTACAATCAAGTTATTCTCTCTCCTGGAAGTCACAGCAATCAGATCACAGTACAAAAAAACCCTTTCAAATAGATGCAAAAAGGGTTTCTGCCTCATTTGCAATATCACATGTGCTTGACTGCATGTGGAGGAGTTGCCCAAGCTACTAAAGTGTGCTCGTGCCCGAGTTGTGATAATACCAACCCTAAACCTCTCACCTATTTTTCACCGAAGGTATTAGCATGGTTGACAAGAGTTCTTTATCTTCCTAGATGTGTGCAGACCGAGTTAAGATGGTTTTGCTATGTTGCACTGCATGTTGAGTGTGAGAGAATGATCTATGATTCACTAAGCTCCAAAGACTAAAGATCACATTTCACTATCGCAAGGGAAATCATTATACCATGACCACAGAGACAAAAAGACAGTCATACAGCAGTATCTGGGTTTCTCAAAACATGACTGCCAGAGCTATTTCTCACAACATTTTTCTAAAGTTACCTATTTGATTTCCATTTCATTAGTGGAAGCACAATTTGTGGGTAAGCCCTCTTAAATCTAGAGACAATTGCATGGGTACATACGTTTTTGTTGGGGAACCAAATTGAATCCAACTGTTCAAATATTAAATATACAAATCTTTGACCTAGTTTCGCCATTGGTTTCATACAGTCAGGGTTTTTGCATGCACTAATTATGTTTTTAGAGTCGTATACTGAAAAATTATTCAACACAGTGAACAATAATGCATTTTTAATGGGTTTAGATCTCTTTTCTGTGTGGTACTGTTGTGATTAGCTGACCCAAGCTTTGTTATTATGCTGCAAAGAATTCTGCCTCCCTTAGGAGACTATTTAGAAGCAGAGGGCAATCACTCACAGCAGCACAGTCTGGCTGTGCAGCTACTGTGCTCTGAAAAACATGAGAAACTTCCTCTTTCTGTGTGCATGTTTCAGAGGAAGGCATCAGTAAGTGGTTCCCTCTCCCTGAGCGGCAGGGGAAAGTAGACCCTCTCGAGTGCCTCTCGGCTTCCCCACCTCCCCCATGAGCCAATAACGCAGTCAAACAGAGGCACATACACATTCATGCACACACATACACACACTCAGACACACAGTGTGGTTTCTCCTCTGGAGGGGAACATAAACAGGGCTGTCTGTCTGCGAGCGGAGAACTAGTTCTCATGACATCACCACCCAGCAGGAATGCTCTGCTCTGCCCCGTCAAAACCCCTCCACCGGCCAGCAACACGCACACACACACACACACACAAAACACATGTTGAATGATTTATGCACGTCCACATTTTCACAGGGAAATGTACCACATACACAACATGAAATACAAATGGCATTTTGAGCCGTTTTCTCTCCGTTGGCATCATCTTCCTCTGCAATTGTTTTTCATTTCTTGCCTCTCACAGACATCTTCTTCCTCTGCATCACTTCTTTGAATCACACCGTTTGACTCATTCTCATCCATAATTTCTCATTCTCTCATTTCTGTATTGCCTGTCATGTCTGCAGTGTCAGACCACACACACAGACCACAGTAACAGAGAGCACGCATGAGAGAAACACGAGAAAGTACCGAAGTATAACTGCCTGAATGTAGAAAATACAGCGATATAAACTATGAGAAACTGTGTGTGTGTGTGT
>NW_023339774.1:10035043-10035681 GCF_004916995.1 Morone saxatilis | reverse complement strand
TGTGTGTGAGAGAGTGTGGGTGTGGGGGACATGGGAAATTACGCACTACTTCATTGTATTGGTGTTTGGAGGAAAAGCCCTATTGAAGCTCTCCCTCCTTCCTTCTCACCTCTCTTCCTCCCTCTCTTAACTCTCTCCTCCCTTTTCCATCCCTCCATCACTTCCTGCCTCATCTTTCTCTTCCTAGCCACCCCTTCCCCCATCTCCCCTTGCTATTTTTTCCTTCTTAGTCAACCTTCTTGCTTCCCTCTCTCCATCTCAACCTGTAACTATAATGTTTTCTGGCAATTCCTCTCCCTTCTTTTTCCTCCTGTCGGTTTCTCTCAGGCTTTTGGGGAAAGCAGGGGCAGGAAGCAGCTTGGCTCTCAGACAATGGAACACATCAAAAAGCAGCACCAGCCTCACCAACTTCACACACACACACAAACAGAGCAAGACAAACAGGACATTCCAGCTGCCGGCTGCACCGGATTCCTCGCCTTGGCTAATCTGAAACGGAGGAGAGTGAGACTGGGAGTGGAGTGGAGCAGGGAGGCAGGGTGAGAACAGTGTGTGAGGGAAAGAGCAGGGGAGATGGAGAGAGAGAGTGCCAAGCAGAGGGCTAGAAGTAGAAACAGATACAGAGAGGGAGGGAGAGA
>NW_023339774.1:10034598-10034861 GCF_004916995.1 Morone saxatilis | reverse complement strand
AGCATGCACACATATTATGATACGCAAATGCTTTGATAGGATACAGAGTACCTGCAAAGGGACAGCAGATGGAATGTAATTTTTTTTTAAACGTTTGACATTAATGGTTTGTACAAATACATTTTATTTTGGAAAGGATTTTTGAATTTGTGTCACCAGTGTTTTAATAATGAATGTGTGTTTAAAGGTGGAGTATGTAATTCGAATCCAATACACATATTTTTGTGACATGTGTGCTCTGTATGTGCATTGAAAAAAAAAAA
>NW_023339774.1:10034334-10034545 GCF_004916995.1 Morone saxatilis | reverse complement strand
AAAAAAAAAAATCTCATCCTCTCTGCATATTAACTAATCAACTGTAGCGACAGATTGCAAAACCCACCACTGAGCTAAGTAGGCATGCATGATATGCATTTTTATGTCAACTGATACGCTAACTGAAGAACTATTTATAGAAATATAATAATTATTATGAATATTAGCCAATCATTTACTGTAATTGAATTATTGGGATAATTTATAATAA
>NW_023339774.1:10029374-10034234 GCF_004916995.1 Morone saxatilis | reverse complement strand
AATTATTGGGATAATTTATAATAATATAAATGTCCTATTATCGGGCGATCATTTATCTGTCCTGACAATTATTGTGCATCCCTAGAGCTAACATTAGTTACATTACTGGCTGTCGTTGTTCACTTTATATCACAGCAAAAAACAACAACAACGACGAAAGGAGGTAAAATAAGAAAGAGTTCAAAAAGTTCAAGTCCTTTATTTGTTTCTGTGGGGCAATTGATTTTGCCACAGTAGCAATAAAAAAGTACAAGGTACAAGGTCAAGTATGCATTAGTGACAACAGGCATGGTGGAGATGTGCTGATGTTAACCATACTTCACAGAGTTGAGCAGAGAAATAGCAGACGGTATGAAAGAGAATTTAAATGTTAGTTTTGGCTAGTGGTAGAAGGTGGAGGTAGTGGAGAGAAGAAGAGGCCGGTATAACGTGGAAACAAGTGAGGAGAGAAAGGGGGAAATGAGAGAAATGCTGAGGAAAAAAACAGTTTTTGTAGGTTTGACGTCCACAATGAAGGGCATTCTTCTCCCTGGTCTTTTTGGCAGATAGCAAACAAGCTAGCAAAAGAGGCTGTTTGAACATATGACCGTTTTAACAAACATGGGTGGATACACGTTCCGTCTATGAGACAAACCTTATTTCCTCAGAGACTGTTTCAATATACAGATTGCACAACACAGGTGCTCGCGTTGACCTATGTTGAAGAGAACTGAACAACTGTAAAAGAATTATATGACAGGCAGTCATGGATGATACTAGATAGATATGATACGTATTACGACACAGGGGTTACAATTCAATACACAGCAATACTTTAACTAAGGAGATATATTTTGATTTTTTTAAATCAAATTTTAGAAAAACAGTCAAAGAACACACCACCACATGCATAAAAGTTGGTTTTTATGCTAACAGAACAGGGGGATCTGCATTTGATCAAAGTCCCTGTAAAATCTTAGCCCCCAGTTTACGTTTACAACACTGCTATCTAGCCGTTGGGGATTTGAACACACCTACAGTGTGTGATTGGCTGTGCTCGCATACAAAATAAGCTATCACAGGGAAAGCTAGAGGCAGCACCTTTTGACTAATTCCTAGATCTATAATTAAATCTCATAAAAAAAAAAAACAACGTATACACATATGCATCTGCCTTTCTAAGTACTATGAGAAACCGCAGTGGTGTCTGAACTACAAATTCACACACCAGCATGCACACACACACACACACACGCAGATACATATCATGCATGCACCCGCACAGACAGGTGTCATTGCGCTGCTATGCTATCCTGGGGCCAACTAGACTGTGGGAAAAAAGAGCAGGCATGATTTCTTAGATGCTTAGTGAGTGATGGCTCATCTTCTTCCTTATCTATCCGTGTGTGTGAATGTGTATGTGTGTGTGTGTGTGTGACTTCCAAAATGAGCCAGGAACACTGAGACACATCTCACACGTTACAAGCTGACGTTTTTTCTGTGGTATTTACACACCACTTCCAAAAACACATTCAACATTTAACCACTTTCAGTGGAATCATATTGGGATGATATGATCTTATGATGTTATTCAATGACACAAGACAAGGTTGGTCTCATGTATATGACACTGTTACACAGCTGACTGCTTTGAACATCAGTTTGATTATTATATAATTATTATTATTATATATGACTTTAAATATATTTGCAATGGCACAATTTGTCCTTATGGGAAATTATCCCTATTCATATCATGAGAGTGATTTCATCCAGGCTAAATTATTTGCTTTCCTATTATTAATCCAGTACATCTGTATATAATATTTAGTCTTGCAAAGGACTTCTCAATTCTTGTGAGACACTCTTTACCCTTTCATTGACTTCTCCATGAAATCCAGTGTGTTGCAGTGAAGCGTATACAGGAGTGACTTTATATTTCTGAGGAACAATAACTCAATGAGTCAACATCTCATTCCAGTAAGTAAATCATCTCCACAGAAAACATTACCTGCAGAGTAGCAAAACAAAAGCTTAATATCTGTGCTCATCTCTTACTTGAGCAACCTGACACAACCATCACAATGGCCGTTCCCGATTTGGCTCCCTTACGGACAGGCAGAAAGACAGACACGGCGACATCGAGTCGCCCCTCAAGACGAAGAACAGACAGGAGAGACGGACACACAGGTTGTGCATCATTTACTCATAACTGCACCCAAAAACTGTCTACATGACCGTATGAGTGCCCTGTGTGATGCATGTGTGAACACTTTCTCCCAGTGTGTGTGTGTATTCACTTATAGCACTTTCTCAAACCGTATGTGTGAGACGTGAAGCCCTCGCCACACACAGTGGGAAATATTTGGGATGGTTTCCCTCGGAATGTCTTGGCGTGCCTATGGAATGCCCCCCCTCCCCTCCCCTCCCCACTGTCTCCTCCTCCGCCCCTCTCTCACTGTCGCTCCCCTCTCGTCTCCGGGGAGGGGAGGGAGAGTGGGAAAAAAACGGCGGGACGCACACATTTGACCTCCTGTTTTGTCGCCAAACAAACACGCAATTTGAACAAGTTCGTAAAAAAGGTGAGAATGTGCGTTCGGGTTTCAGAGCTTGCGTGCAACACTGCAACTGTGCATATTTGTGGCTACCTATCTACAAACCTGTGTGCATTTAAAAAATATCAAATATGAATTAAGGTGTGAGAACAAACAAGTCTATAAAAGTTTCACATATGCACAAACATATACCGAGAGCCTGTGAGGGTAACTTTAAACGTGTTTCAACCTCTCACATTCCTCCTGTTTCTCAGCCCGCGGCTCTCTTTGTAGATCAAAGAACAGACAACAAGTCTTTCTATCGCCTCACCCTCCTCCACCCCTCCTCTTCCTTCAGTGCCACCTTTCTCAGACACTCTCTCTTCCTCTCGGTCTTCCTCGCTCAACAAACACTCATCTCACTTGCGCGCAGACTGATTATTTCTCATACAATCTCTGTAATGCAGTCTCAACTGCTCCACGTTATTTTTGTCTTTCTCCCTATCTTGGACCAACATGCTCCCTCTCATTTGCTTTCACTGCCATTGCCTTTCTCTCTCTCTCTCTCTTTTGTCTGTCTGTTTTTACCCACTCTGCCATCACCTCTTTTCACTTCTTTTCCTCCCTCTCCTTTTCTCTCCCCTAAACCCCACCACCCCCATTCTCTTTCCCACCCTTCTTTTCATGGTGTGGCGGTTCCTGTTGTTTGTTTTTACATTCCCCCCAGTTTGGGTTCTGGTTTTGCGTTGGGAACCAGCGTTTTCTTTTGCTTGGCAAAAAAGTTGTCCTGGACTGGCGTTTTCTGAGTGCAATTCTGTGACCAAGTTCTGTGTGTTAAAGTGCTTAGGTGACTTGTGTGTTTGTATTTTTGATGGTTCAATTTGTGTCTTGTTTCAGTTAGGTTTTAGGTGTGTATGTTGTTTTTCCACTGTCTTATGTGTAAGTGTATGTGTGGGTTGTTTCATGTTTCTAATCTCCTTCAAGGGATTGTTATCTCAACATGTTATTAAAAGGCAGTATTTGGGGACAAAATTGAATGAACTGAAAAACCCCATACGGAGTGTGTAGTATGAGTTGTGTGGGGTGTTTCGTGTGTGTGTGTGATAGAAGTTATAGACCAACAGCAGGCTTTAGTGGTAGGGATTATTGATATAAGCTGAATTCAGGAACTTCTAAGGAACCATTGCAACTCCACCCTTTCTTAACCAACCCTTGCAAGGGATCCAACACAGATGAAATTTTATTAACAATACTGTGAACGTGGTTTTTCACCTCTTTGGGCCCGTTTAAAATTGTAACACATTCTCTTTTTTGTGGCTTTTTGCAAGTAAGGTGATTTTGTTTTTCAAATTGATATTATTGTGAAATTTTTCTTTGTTATTTTCACAAATTTAAATTGTTGTTTACTGTTTCCAATAAGATCCAACATTTAAAACATATCCATTATTTTTGCTTTTCCAAAAAACATCTGTAAGTTTCTTAATTGGTCCAGGGGGACAAATCTGATAAAAAAGTATCTAATCATTTATGTTACACTGTTTATTTAAACCCAAGAATGTTTTAACGTGTTTTTTTAGGAAGAGTTTAGGGGAACCAAACAAGTGGTTGGCAAAAATGGTTAAAACACATGTATCAAACAAACTAATTTTGAAAACGGTTGAAACACGGAACTTTAAAAAAACCGAAAATTATTTTATTGTGTTGGCCTTAACAGGAAATTATGGATGAAAATAAAATTTTTTTATCAAATATTTTAAAAAAGGCTTTAAAACATTTAATAGATTGTTTTGATACAAGAAATTACTTCAAATTTTCAACCTGGGGTTTGAAAACCTTTTAAGTTGTGATTACATTAAAACATTCTTTTCTCATTTGTATTAAAAAGAACAAAATCAATTTTTTGTTTGTCGGTTTTCTCTCAGAGCCACACTGATGTGACTCTTGAGATTAATCCATTAAAACACAACAAATAAGGAGATTCTTGGGAATTTAAAAAAAAAAAAGAAATTCATTGTTTTTTTTCCTTTTTCATCCAAAAACTTTCTTCATTGTAACCACAAGTATATAGTATGGTAAGAAAGTTGCACAAACACACACACAACACAAACCCACAACACCACAACACCACACACACACAACAAACCCTTTTTTTAACAATCTCCTTTTCCCTCTGGGTTCTCATGGTGGAAACACCAATTCTTTATTGCCTTAAAAAATTTGGTTGGTGGCCTATTGACTTACAACAGAGGAAAACATTAACCCTTTTACCCTTGCACATTTCGAAAACTTAACGCCGTCAAAAGTCTGTGGTTTAATTTCCTCTTTGTTTTTTAATTTTTTTTATTTT
>NW_023339774.1:10020034-10029274 GCF_004916995.1 Morone saxatilis | reverse complement strand
TTACTTATTAAGTACTTGTTGTAAAATGAAGAAGTGATGAAAAGGGGGAAAAAACATGATTTTCTTTTTTTTTTAATTCAAAATCTCTATTTGTGGGTGTTTAATGGATTTATCTGCAAGAGGTTCATCATCAGTGTGGCTCTGAGAGAAAACCGACAACATAAAATTGAGTGTTTTGTTCTTTTATACAAATAAGAGGAAGAAATGTTTATTTTTGTATTCACACTTATAAGAGGTCAAACCAGGTTAATTTTGAAGTAATTTCTGTATGTCAGAAGACATCTAATAATTGTTTAAGAAAGCCTTTTTAAAATATTGATTAAAATATATTTTTATTTTCATCCATAGTCGTTAGGCCAACCACATATCCAGAATATTTCTGGTTTGTAAGTCGTGTTTCAAACGTTTCAATTGTAGACAAGTGCACACACACACACACACACACACACACACACACACACACACACACCCCTTCTACATCTCCCTTTCCCTCTTGGGGTCTCCATGGTGGACACACATTCCTATGCCTCTAAAATCTGTGTTGGGCCTATTGATACACAGAGAAAAACATTAACCCTTTCCCTGCACATTCGACACATACGCACGTACACAAAGTCTGTGGTTAATCTCCTCTTCTGTCTTTATTTTTATTTATTTTTTTACTTCTCTTTCCTCATGACATTCATCAGTGGTGTATGTGCATGAGGGAGAAACACAGAGAGACAAAGGGAGAGAAACTAACCCATCCATTGATAATCAGAGAGCTTTACAATCAGATAACAAAGGGGTTAACTTCGCCTGGGTGGGCCACAGAGAAACCCCCAGGGTGAAACTCTCTCTAACTCACTCACACACACAAAATCATGCTCACCTTAATTCGGAATTAATTAATTTAATACCCACATGCTGGAACAAAGGTGAGAGATAAATCGGAAAGGTAGGTGGATGACCATTTGGCCACTGGTCGTAAAGGCAGATTTGTTTGGTGTGTGTGTATTTGTCTTTATCATATCATCAAGACAGAAGGTAACATCAAGGTGGTCCAGGTTTTTTTTAACATTTTGGGTCTGGGACAAATGCACCCAGTAGTGTATCTCAACACATTTAGGGCCCCCTACCAGGAACAGGCCAGAACACCCAAGTTTAGAAACTTGCCCTGCAAAGTCCCCCCCTCACACAAAGCCAAACATTGTAGCACACAGACAGGTTTCCCTAAACAGCCACCCATGGAGATATCTACAGGTCAGGTACCGTAAATCCGACAATGATCCGTTAAACTAACAGACATCTTTTCCAGGGTCCACAAACATTGCAAGTAAGTAATATTTCTGTAATTGAGGAAAAGAAGGATATGATACTGAAATGTTTTTTAGGAACATAAGAACTGAAACATATTTAGTTTCATTTCTCCTCCAGGTTCAACTCCTTCTCCTGGTTCCTAGTGGTTAAATTGCCTTCCAACTCATTCCACCTAATGTTGAATTCTTCCTGTGGAATGATTTCCCCTTCAGTCCATCCATCCCTCCCCCAGCACCTGTACCAGGCAGCAGTGGCATCGCAGACATCCTTCTCCTTGGCCACATCCTCCAGCTCCTCCTGGGGTCCCTAAGGTATTCCAAGCTATTTGGGATATGTAATCCCTTTCAGTGTCTCACTAATCAGCCACAGGGTTGTCCATTATTCAGAAAGTTGGCGGTTTGACCCCCGGCTCTTCCTGCTGCAGGTCGATGTGACCTTGAGCAAGATACTGAACCCCAAATTGTTCTAGATCCTGTGCATCAGTGCATGAATGTGGCGCTTTGAGTGGTCGGAAGACTAGAAAGGCGCTATACAAGTACAGTCTATTTACCATTTTACATGTTAAGAACACTTCCACAAGCACTAAGCAAGATGCTAATTAGATATTTTAACAGTCACAACTAGCCACTACTTAAGGTGTGGCATTTCAACTTCAAGCTCCTTCCGAACATCAGAGTTCCTCATCTTTTCAGTAAAAGTGAGCCAATTGTGGCTGCTTGTATTTTGAACCTTATTCAAGTACAACACCCAGATTACTGCTAATGCCATACCAATCATCTTGACAATCTCTCACTCCATCTTAATCTCACTCATGAACAACACCCTGCTCTGAGGTTAAAACTCCACCATTCTCTACCCTCGGGCAACACTGGAAAAGGAGAACCAATAGCTTAGTTCCAGAGTGAATGCTGCATGTAGAGGTGAGCCAAACTATATCAAGTTTGTGTACCTTCCCCTCTTGCACTAGCTTCAACTCCTTCCCCAACAGAGAAGTGACATTCCATGTCCAAAGGGCCTGTTTTTATAGCCAGAAGTCAGCATGTCAAGGCCCCCACCTTTGACCCAACACTGACAACTTACATTTTCTCACAATAGTAAAATAAAGTTTTACTTTTAAAGCCTTTCTTCTCTATTTCCCACTTATCATATATTTATTTCTTCCCCTTTTTCTCAGAATTACTTAAAACACCACAGTCACGACAGGCTTTGTTCTCATTAATTCAGGAACCTAACCAGTTCTGCAGTGTTTTATAACCACAGAAATATTGCCTGGGTATTTACATTGCTTGTACTTCTTACTAATAGAGGAACTCTTTTTTTTCCTCTTTCTTATTGGAAGTTGTTGTGTATAAAAGCATCAGCTAATTTAGAAATGTAGTCCATGGCACATAAAAGTTGGAAATATGGTTATTTTTAATTGTATGTAATTTTCCTTCAATCAGCATTTGCCTCTTTCACTCCAGCTGTCTATCATCCTCTTCCTTCCTATTCTGTACAGATGTTCATCTTAGACTTCAACTTATTCAGTGTATGACTCTCTGTGCTCGCTGTACTGACTATTTGTATGTATTAATAATAACTCAAATTATTTATAATATTATAAGTAGAACGCCAAATAACTCAGTTTATACACAGTTTATTTCAAAGAGACATTCAAAACAGCATAAATGTTCTTACCTGGCAGCGGCTGAATATATCACTGGGAGTGGCCTGCACATTGAAGTGTCTGAGGACTCGAACAGCCTGGTCTCTGGCCTTTTCCGAACAGTCGAGGGACAGACAGCGACCCTCACCTACCTGGGACCGTAACTATATGAGACGAGATGGGAAAGACAACATGTATATTCAAGAAAAACAAGGAACACACACACACACACACACACACACACACACAAATGCATCATGACTTTATATTTTATGATATGTTCATGAGTTCACATTAGTTAGTACTTACAGTTTGGAACGGCTGCCCACAGGTGAGTATGACACGGCCTTCGGCTTGTGCTAACTGACACAGAACAAATACACATCAGAACAAAAGCACACAGAAATGCAGTAACGCTATATTTGGTTATCAACAACATTTAGTATTTTGGCTATAGGTTCCTCTTGTGTTTACTGTCTGTGTATAAAAAGCCATGTGTATGTTGCTAACTAACCTTTCCTGCCACTCTGTGATCATCAGTGTTCTCCAACATGACCACATCGACTCCTAAACAGCGCAGGTACCTCCCGAGTCCCTGCAGCATGTTGTCACACACCACCCGTAACTGCTGGGGGGGCAGAGGCGGGGTGTCTTCTGAGGGCTTCTCGCCACACAGGAGGCCTTTCTCTGTGTCAGAGCAAGGGGGACTGACCCTTTGAGCCCCCTGACATTCCTAAATGGACAGAGACAATAATGTGATACTTAACTGATCCCCACAGGGGGATTTTCTTTTCACTTGCACCATAGTGCAGGGAGGTCAAAGCACAGTGTGAGCTATACAACTGCACCCCTGGAGCTGATAGGAACTGCTGAAGTGTCTTGGTCAAACACGCATTGTCCCTCCCTGCAGGTTCGATGCTCAAATCCAGGTTCTTCAGTTGGAGGTTTTCTTGAAAGCTCACTGGCTATGACAGAACTAAGAACTGTTAAATGTATTAGCACAATAGTTATAAAAAAAAATAGAAAAAGGGTCGGTCCTAATTCATGATGGCAGTCTGTGAAGTTAAACACACATCAGATTTCATCCTGCCATTCTGCTGACTGAAGGTTCTTAAGTCATGAGCAGAAAAGGATTAAAATGGAACCAATGAAAGGAACAATCTTCTCCTCAAGGTCCTTGTTTATTCATAACAAAGCCCTGGGAAAGTGTATAGAAATGTTTTTAAGGAAGTGAAATAACAGTTTATGAAAGAGGTCTAAGAGACAAAATTTCCCCACGATTTATCTGTATCTAAAAAAAACAATATCTGTCCGTCTGACATTTCTCAAATAAAACCAAAGAGGAAGAGTACATTTTTCTTTATATTCTGTGTGTTGACCACCTAGAAAACTTGTGACTTGACTCCTGACCTCTTTGCGATGGGCCCGTTTCTCCTTGTGCTTCTTTTCTCCACTCTTCCCTGATTGGCATGAAGAGATGCTGCACAGGTCAGCAGGTAGCCCAAAGTATGCTGGGTTGCTGGAGAGGACGGAGTACACATCCAGCAAACAATAGGCATCTGCCACTAGAAGGAGGATTAAGAAACAAGAGAGAGAGAGAGAGAGGAGAGATAGAGATTCAGGAAGAGGGTGTGAATATATTGGTCTGCAGTTCAGCAGGGGATAACAAAACAATCTTTGATATTCTATAGTGACGAGAACAGCGGCCATCTGTCTCCCTGTCATTGTCTGTCTGTGCATGCACAATACCTTACCTGCATATCTAATTTGGCTGATGCGCAGTGGCCGTTTCTCCCAGTTGGACATCTGCTCTGTCTTGTCCAGGGGCCTTCCCAGGACTTGTTGTACCAGCAGACTGAGGCCTTTCTCTGCAGAATCCTCTCCTACCAGCACCTCTTTAGGTCCATTTTGAATCCTCTTGACCTTACCACGCTGGATCTGTAAAAGGCATTATGGACAAATGGTATGGTCGAGTATTGAATATTTCTCCACTAAAACCCGAATTACTTGATTGTAATTACGGAAACTTTATTAACTTTGAAACGTTTAGAATTTGTGACAATGTAAGACTCTAGGCAAGACATTTTTAAACTTTTAAACAGTCCCTCCCATCTAATGTCCTGCCATAACCTCTTTCAACCAGACATTCCTTGTGATTTTCAAAAATATTACTGGGGTTCCTTACATCCTGCAACATGCAGCCTACTCCAGCAGATGGTGAAGCGACCTCATCAGTTACAGACCCATGTTGCCATTCCCACATTCCTATCCACCTCAGAGACTATGAGTTCAGCTACATACAGTATATCTCAGACAAACTACTGGGCCACAGCTGCAGTATGTACCTGAGTTATGACAGTGAAACAAAACACAGACAAGAGCAGCACTGACTATATATATATAATTTCTCTTCGGGGATTAATAAAGTCTATCTATTTTGAAAAGCCTACATGTTGCAATCCTCTGGTCCTGTAACCCTGGTTGAATGGGGTATAATGGACAAGTGGCAACATTACACCCCTACTAATTAAGGAAGCATAAGCTCTAATTGTGCATTTCCTAGTGCACTATAACTGTAGGATTTAACTCAGAAGGGATTCATATGAAGTTATGTGAATGACAGAACAATGTTACCTTCTGGTGTATATTAAGAAGATCAAGCACCCCCTCCATCTTCAATGGTTCCTCTAAAAACTGTTGCCAGGTGGCCAAGAGACACTTGAGATCTCCTGACATACCATAACCTGAATGTGAAGAAAGGAGAAATGTTGGGAACAGAAGTACAAACAGAAATGCCTCAGATGAATTTGATTTCATCTTTTTCAAGCCTGTTGCTTACCCAGTTTAAGAACATTTCTCCCAGAGAAGAAGCTTCTGATGAAACTAATAGTGTGTGGGTGTTGACAGAATCCGTTTGCACAGAGGTCTAACAAGAAAACCTGGTCAAAAACTGCAAGCTGTATCAGGGCAACTTGCTGAGTTGAGATACAGCCAAATGTGGGCTGCCATTCCATGTCAACTCCTACTATACCACCTTCCTAGGAAAGGATAAAGAGAGGGGTGGATAACACAGCAAAACAAAAAATGATTCACCATAAATGCTTTATATAGTAACCTCATTCGACTACCTATTATATATAGACATTCTCATTAATGGTTGATTTAGAGTGATAAAACCATTTATTTTTAAATCAAGCATTTACATCTCTGTACCTTTAGAACAATGTTTCGACATATCTGGAGAGCTTCCGGCGTGTCCACAAAATGAACCTTGTCTTTGGTGAGTGGCACCTGGTAGTATTTCTGACAGTGAGATTGAGACGGCATCCACTCCTCAGTTTGTGCTGAGTCACTCAAATGTATCTGTCTGAGCAGAGGTGAGAAATGTGCGCACATTAAAAGGTGACAAGAGCGAGGGGGAGAGAAAAAAAAAGAAAAACACAAAGTCAGCTAATACAGATTGTGAGATGATAGAGAACATCAGTGGAATAGAAACTGATCAACAATCATATCTCTAGCATCTTAAATATCTAACAAAAAAATGAATTCAAAGTCATTTTATTTCACACACTGTAACAGCTTCAACCCACATTAATATTTAGCCCACACAAGCCAATCATAATAGCTGAACAGACAATTCAGTTAAAAAATTTGTGTCAATAAGACTGCTTTAAGCAGCTGTGGCTAATAAAGTGACGACAGAGTGACATGTGATGCATGAGAAGGGGATGTGGTGAACAAAACTGAGGCTCCAGGTTACTTCAGCGACAAAAAGTCTGATGCTGTAGCTATTTCTCTCCTCAGCATACCACAATTGCAGAATCGTATGTGTTTTTATGCACATTCCGTCACTCACTGTAGATCAGGCGGTAGACTCTGCTGCGTTTCCCACACACCATGGGGAAGTCGATTTCTGGGGATGCTGTATCTCAACGACCACTGAGACGCTTTCTGAAGACCACAGTACTTCACCAACATCTCCACCAACTGGATCTGCAGCTCACGGTCATCTGCCACTACGTACTACGCATATATAATGTATACAAAAATCACACATGCTGCCTTATCTTATTAGCACTAATATACAGTATATAACGTACAGTGTATCTCTACACACTGTCAAATGCACGCACACCTACAAGCAACACTTACCTGTACATGGTCACTCCAGTTCTCCTCTGTCATGCTTTTCTAAAAGAAAATTGTTGGTGAAATACAGACAAGAGTATTATTAATTGATTGTGTAACTGGGTAATCTGACAGCAATATTGCCTGTTCCTGTGCCTATTATTTTCACTCTTCCCAGCAGTTCTGTTAACATGGGTACATTTGTAAAATGATTAGTCTCCATTCCCAATAGTCCTTGCTCAACATGTTCATCCACTGCCATCAATGTTTCATCAGTGTTTGACAGTAACAGTAAGATTGCTCTTGTGAAAGTTCTGGCAATATGCATTTACCAATAAAGTCAGTTGAGTTAATAATTAATCATACCCTTTAGTTTTTTCTCTGAAACTCACAGACCTGAGCCAAAAAGTCCTTTTTTAGAGAACCTTAAATGCCTCCAACTGCTCATGTTTTCAGAAACTGAATCTATCCTTCACCCTGAAATTCCACTGAGATCTGTTACCGGCTTTTATTGGCTAAAAAGGCGGAATTAAGAAGAATTTTGACAGTGATTAAAGTTGACATATGTGTAACTAAAACGGGAATATGAGATCTGCACAAAAGCATTACATTTTGAATAAACTTTTCAAAGGTACTATTGAGCCCTGAAGACACAATATATGGATGGCAAAATTACAAAGAATTCAGCCACCAACAATAAACACGTGTGATAGAGGAAGTGTGAAAAGAGTTTATTTCGGACACCAAACAAGAAAGGATGTCTGTCTTTCAAAGGTATTACCATTATTGTTAATAATTTGTACTAGATAAAACAAATGCAAGTCACTGATGAGTAGCCTGCTTATCGTGTTTAAGTAAAATAGAAAGTCTGCCACATCACTTACCTCCACAAACCTCTTGTACATGAGGAAACGCAAAGAGTCCAACCTCCTCTTGTGCAGAGCATTGGGACACAGTCCTGTGTGAAAAAGATGAGGTCACATTTCTGCCTTAGGTGCACGTCCATACCTGAACGACTGAACATGTGCCCGGTTACACACCTTGGTCAATGTTGAATTTATCCATGAGCCGGAAGACTTGCTTGGTGAGCATTTTGGGCTGGATCTGGCTCATGCACTGTTTAGACAGAGAGAGGCGAGGGAACCGCCTGCGGAAACACACACATGCAGGCGTAACCATGAGTTCTCACCGCAGCAAAACGATGCCTGCACACATATGACCCAGTATGTTCACATATGCTCCATACTTGCTTATTTCTTCCACACGGAAGTTGGGGTGGCACCACGAGTCTAGCAGTGCGACCAGTTGTTGTTCGAGATGATTGTGGCCTGTGACAAAAGACTCTGCCATTGGCAACTTATTCTGCATGATTAGTGGTACACACATCTGCAGAAGAAAATAGGACAATTTTGGAAGTTGCTTAGAGATTTTAGAGAGGCCTTTTTGGCTTATGAATGAACATATAAAAATTACAGACATGTTTACTGAAAATGTTTTCTCTCACCTCCTCCATATTCAGTTCTTTCTGTAACTGCAGCTTTATGCTGAGCACTGCTGCCTGTGAAAAAAAAAAGTGTAAATCAAAATAGAAAATCTTGTGCTTCAGAATTTTTTTTCTTCCATAAAGAATAGTGTTAATATCAAATGAGTCATTCACCTCTTTGTAGCAGTTAAGAGCCTGCAACCTCACAATTTGCAGTCGGAGTATGGCCGGATCCAGGGAACTGAGTTGGTAGATGTTTATGAGAGTGTCTACAAAGCTGGGCTGGGTATCTGCTAGTAAGCTCAGGGCCCGCTGTTGGACTGCCATTGCTTGCTGCTCTGAGAGTGAGCTCAGCGTTACCTGGTGGAGGGACACAAATGACGAGGAATCAAAAAACAGGATTGGAAACGTGAACAATAGAAGAAAAGAAGAGCCGGGAACACAAAGCAGTAATAGTGGAGCTATTGGAACTAATCTTGCTGCTGTGGTGGTAGTGATAATACAAAAGTAACAAAGTGGCCATGAAGTTTTAAAATTAGGGGTTAGTGATGAAAAATCTTCTATTCTCTGTTTCAATGCAAGGCACCTCATGAAACTGGCTTTTAACTCACTAAGTTATATATATATATATATATATATATATATATATATAAGTATTTTTTGGGGCTTTTATTGCCTTTATGAT
>NW_023339774.1:9998267-10019934 GCF_004916995.1 Morone saxatilis | reverse complement strand
CCTTTATGATGGTGACAGCTGAAGACAGGAAAGGGGACAGAGAGAGGGGATGACACGCAGCAAGGACTCAGCCTCGGTACATGGCTCGCCAGACCTACCCACTGAGCTAACCGGGCGCCCCTCACTAAGTTATATAGATACATTACAGTATGATGCATGTCTTCTGCCAGTTTACACAGTGTAATACAATTCACATATCAAACTCATTATTATTTATAATAATATGCACACAAAAAGCTATGCATTTACTACTAAAAAAGATGACTGTAACACACATTCTTTAGTTTAAAAAGGTTTGTTTGATGAATTTTGTCTACCTGTGGATGTTCCTTCATCCATGTCTGGAATTCCATGAGGATGTGGTGGCCAAGGGTGTGGCTGCGACCCTTCTGTTTGCCTGGACAGCTCTCTAGGATTGTTAACAAGGCTTCCAGGGGCTCAGACAGCTTTGAAAATCCCTGGAGGGCCATCCAATGTAGCTGTGGGGGGAGAAAAGGAGAAAGGAGTGGTGTGAATGAAAACTATAATTGTGGAGTTAGATATATAAAACATTATAGCTTACGTTTTCATAGTTTTAATCTCGTTTTCTGGTTGATTCATTCAAAAAGGGCATCAATCATATTACAGCCACACAGTACTCATTGACAAATACACAAAACGTGTGCAGCTTGTAGGTCATTTAAAAGGAAATCTTGTCCATATGTGTGAGAAACAAGTGTTTGTTCTCCATCATTTATATAAAAGGTTTGTGTATAAAGTTTTATTCAGTGTGACATCCTTAGAGGGGAGTATTAATGATGAACCTTTTCTAAAACAATAAATAATTTTGACACATTTTAGGTCTCAGCTAAAGAATGCAAACTCAGGCATTACAAACTTCCTACACAAGAAAATAATATCTGTGTGAGAAAATGCTTTGCGTTGTGTCTTAATTTGCAAAACAGATGTCATCCACTCAATATCCTCCTCACACAGATCTCAAGTTCATTCAGTGCAACGCAAATTCCTTCCTTCCTACTGACAGACACTCTGGTTTCCTCATTAACACACACACACACACACACACACACACACTGGTGAGCGACATTTAAACATGCTGGTATCCAAGCTCTCTCTCTCACTTGTGTTCCTTCCTGTGCATGTGCTTCTTGCAGACACACAAAGACATTATCTCCCTACCTTTGTTAACGCGCGCGCACACACACACACACACCCACACACACTCACTCAATATTGCATGTGTGGAATTGACACACGCTGTGAAAGTGACTCTCACCGTCTGCAGATCTTTCCGGTTCCATAGCTCGAAGAGTTTGTCTCTCAGCACGGCAGGGTCAAGACCTGGGGGATCACACACACATAGAGGTGGTGGGGTTTCACTCTGACCTTTGACCTCTATCAACCTGTCAAGAAATTAACTGAACACTCTCCTTTTAACTGTGCCTGGATATAATGGCTTTTACCTTGCTATGCAAATATATGTTTGGCACAGCTCATGCAAACTGTTCTAACAACCGCAATGCTGATTTGCCCTTGTAGTTAGCTACTGGTCAAGTTAACAAAAGGTCAAATTTGTTGCCAAGTGGATTGAAATACCATGTTTTGTGTCCAACCAAAATCTTAGCTTATAGGTAATGCGATATACTGGAAATATTGTTTGTTAAAACAGGCATAGCTGAGTAGCCATAACGTCAAATATTATTTCTTTAACAGGCATAGCAGAGCAGCCATAACATCGGATTAACAGCTGAGGCTGGTTGGATAGTAGAGGAACCCAGCATTAGCTCTGCATTCCAGCTGAATCTGCAGCCAAAATACTCTAGAGACGACTCTTAGGGCACATTTCTTTGGAAGGCCACGTGGGTAAAAGGGCAGAGAAACAAGGAGATGTAAGAATGCATGTGAGTTTCATGTTTTGTGTCTATCTGCATGTGCGTGCGTTCCACTGAGCCTTCCCTAAAAGCTCCAGCTTCTTTCTCTGTCGCTCACGCTGTGTGTGCTCCACCGTACCTGCCCCCCTACCTCCCTCCCACCCTCCCTCCCTCCTTCCCTCCTTCCCAGGGCTAGTTTTCCTGTTCTCCTCTCCCTCCCTGCAGCAGCCTCTCTCGGTTTTGTCTCGGATTTCCCCAGGAAAGGGCTATGCGGTGGTCATGGTGTAAAAAATACAACCTTCCTGATGCATAGCCTGGGAAAGCAGACCAAAGGCCTCTCCTTCTCTCCGTGTTGGCCTCTTTCTCTACTGTGTCTTCTCCTGGCCTGACACGTTGTCTTTTTCATGTTGCCTCTTAAACATGAACTTTACCTGCCTGGGCCTGTGAGTTGAATCAGTGTGTTATGCCAGCCTTTCTGCATGTTCTGGCCCATTTAGTACAAATCACAAATGCTTTACATTATATTTCCAAAGTAATTTTTTTTTTTTTGGAAACGCATTTCCTACCTTCTAGATAATCAGTGTTTTTAAATCATTTCCATTTAATATGAAAACCTATTTCCAGTTACTAATAAGCTTGAGACAGCAACATTACAGTTTGCTATGGAAAACAGCAAAGTAGACTGGATGTAGTAAATGGGCTAAGATCTGCAAAAACACTGTTATGGTCCACTGAAAGGGCCTTTAATCTCAAGCATCTGAATAGTTTCCTTTGCTGCTCTCCCCTGTTATGCACCCCACTCCAGCCCATGTATCCCACTGACGAACATGCGTACATGCACAGCGCCTCACACAAACAGCACAACCCACTTCACCTCGCTCTCACTGTTTGTGTGAGGAGGGGAGAGGAGAGAGCAGGAGAGGAGAGGAATGTGGAGCATGTAGCTTCTTTATAGTCTGCTTGTGGGTGAACGACAGAGCTGGAGGCTCCCCATTCACTACAACATAATAACCTCCATCACCACATACACATACACAGACACACATGCAGCTCATGCACTCATTCACCTCTGAGAGGGTGGTTCGTATTTTGTTTATTTTTTGACACAAGATGATTTGAAATGTGAGAAAGTACCGCATTTTCCGCTAAGTGGACTTTAAAGTAACCGGAGACTATCTTAACCTCCTACTCTTACAAAACAATAAAAGTCACACTTGAATTTCAGTAAAATTAGACAGAGATTAAATCCACAGACAGGTCTAACTCTCTGTTGCCAGGCAGCTGCCAAAATAAAGGAAACACAAAGATCAAGTGTCTAAATGGGGCATTTGGTGTCACTACAGCCACCAGAACAGCTTCAGTGTGACTTGGCAGAGGTTGTGCAAGTGGCTCAACTCCACTGGAAGGATGCCACAACATTCTTCTACAAGTACTTCTCTCCTTTTGTGTTTTGTTGTAGGTGCTGGAAAACCCTTTCAACAGGTGCAATTACAGGATCTTGAGAATGAGGAGAGTACAAGCACTTGCTGAATTCGATGCTTTTTAACACAGTGTTTGCATGTTAATGAGCTCTCCAGAGCTGACCCACTACAACTTGGTTTCCATCCAAAAGTGGACACACACCTACGGGCTCTACAGTGAAAACGGAATGATGCTGCTGATATCATTGTACACCCCGTGAGCTCTTTGTGTTTCGCAAACTAATGCTGCCAAGAAACATGTGAACAAAGATACAAGATACCGAGATGAGTCAAAGTTAGTCACTATGGTGTGTCGCCGCAATAATATTCACAATAAAGCATTTATTCATTATTTAAATCAGGACATAAACAATACAGTGCAGGTAGTATTTGAAGGTACTGATTATTATGTTCACCCCGCTGATAATCACAGTTGACTCATTTTGTCTCCTGACTTGTTTTTCTCCAGATGTAAAAATATACAGGTGCCTCATAACCACTGTTACCTGACATTATCGACATCAGAGGTAATGTATATTTCACTACAGAGACTACTCAGCTATGTCCGTCTATATACCCGTCATCAGACCAAAACGAACCCCTGTGTGTTGTTTCTATGTTAAATAATTGAGAGGGAAGTGTTGTGAAACTGTGATACACACCCACTGCCTCTGGAGTAGTATGGCTCATTTCTGTCCACAGGATGGTGTGCTGCTATAGCTCTGTGGAGGAAGAAACACGAAAAACAGGGCTATAAATGGGACGTATCCGCCACGACTGCTCGAATATGTTACTGTCACAACATAAAGGTAGAGATCCTTTTATTTGCAGTCTATGGAATTATTTACCTTCAGTAATATAGTGAAGCTACAGCTTGTAAGCTCACTAATTTGCTCTCGGCTATTCTGGGCATCAACTCTGCTGTATCTGAATGGTGTCACGGTGCCAATAAAGTAAAATAAAACAAACAACTGAAGTGAAAATCAAACTAAAAGAATGTGAGAAAAATGTAATATGAAAGTGAACCAGTTTTGCTGTGGGAACAGCAGCCTGAGAAAGGGCAAGATGCCAGCTGGCTATGAGACTTGATTTCAGGCTGAGGATGTTTTTTTAGGCCTGAAGTCTGGTTGTTTCTCCCCGTCTGCAGACACTAGAGGCGGGCTTTAACATTCAGCTCTGTCTGGGCAAGCTCTTTCCCCCCCCCCCACCCCAGGGGATGGAGGAAGAAGAAAAGAGAAGAGAGATACGGTACCTGCAGTCAGGGCTTTTTATTATCTTCTATCGCCACCTAGTGGTAATACAACACATCTCACTTCCTCATTGCTTCATTTCACACTCTCTGTTAGCAAACATTAGCTCGTCTGACCCAGACAAAACCTGATGACAGTGGTGCGTGTGTTCATTTCACACTCGGTCCAGTGTTTCTGCTGTGAGAGCCAGCTAAAAGACCAACACTGTTTATAGTTTCACTAGTGACGCTGTGCTGGTTAGCTCGTGACTCCCTCTAAGCTAGCTGAAAACTCAGTGCTGGTTTGTTTTTTGAGTGTCGACAAACAAACACAATATTATAATATATGATAATGTAACGTTACATTATCGACGTGAATTGACTTACCATGTGCTATTTGCGTCCAGTTAACTATCGTCAGGTAGATTATAGTACCTAGCTAGATATTTGTGTGGACCTTTTTACTCAATAGCATTTTTTTTTTTTTGAAGTGGAAGCATTTAGGCCCTGTGTAGCACCTCACAGGCAGCTCCTGCTCTCACTTTGTACACAAATCCACGTTTATTCGCCAGGATTTACATGTCGTAAACCACGAACCAGGCCATTGCCCTAACAGCAAACATAAATATCTACAATCTCAAATATTTGATTGATGGAGTTTACCGGGAGCGATAAACTCACTGTAGCTAAAGCTGCCTGTAAGACAACAAGTAGGGCTAATTAAACATCGTGTCTATTCTTGGTCTACTACGTTGTTTTCAGTGGAGGCTGTCATTCAGGTTCAAAGTGCACTACTGCCACCCTCTGGTGAAGGAGCGCAGTGCAGACAACATTTGTTATGATAGATAGATAGATAGATAGAAACAGATAGAGATAGAAGGATAGATAGATAGACTAGGATAGATAATACGGGAATCAGATAGAGATAGAATACGATAAGATAGGTCGTCATTGCAGCCAGGTAGCATTTAAAATACCAATAAAATAGCTGAGGTAGAAAAGATAAAAAAAAGGAATATATATAGATTGATAAGGTGCCAAAGAAATACGATAGAATAATACATTTTACTGAAGCAATGGTTTGACCAAACACAAATCAAAATAGCCCTGAAGCAGTACAGATTTATCATCTGGGTTTTCGTTCATTCCATATACACCTGTCCATAGATGAAATGGGGCCCACCTACAATAATAAAGATAAAGTAACTACACAGCATTCAATATTCATACGAAACGTATTGTAGGTAAACAGTTACGTCAAAACCAATTATACGCCAACAGCCTAGCCATCCCCAGTTTCCATGTTAGAGCAATAACTCTTCTACATGTAAAGAGACCACATTTTGAACATATAATGTCTTTGATCCATCCCTCCCCACACAATATGGAAGTAAAACACTTTTGACCTGTTAAAATACCTCCCCAAAAGACTTCCAGGTGTCCCTAACCTATATAAAAGTTCAAATACGTTTGACCGAACCATGGTCAAGAATCAGAAAAAAATACTTATTATTTATTATTATTTTTTGTTACAAGACTCCAAGGGTTATACAGAACAAGCCAATAATATTCATACAGAGCAACAATCTATTAAGAAACCAATAAAATATAACTATATATATATAATCTACTATAGTTAGTATAGTAAAAGATGACATCAAAAGAGATCAAATTTACAGTTTAATAATTGCCAAAAAGTGATTGCCCGTGTTTGTGTCAATTACATAGATAGAATACTTTATTTATTCCCGATGGAAATTTCCAAGCATCCTAGTAGCACATAACAAAATAACAAAATAGCATGTAAACAAAAATTAAAAAACCCTGACCTTAAAGAACAGAATCAAAAAATAAGACAAAAGATAAGATAAAAGTAATTATGAATAAAATTAACAAGCAGCTACAGTTCAGAACTAGATAATTATGTACTACTATAGTATTATTAATAAATGGCTAGTCAAACCAGCGTGTCTTGTATTGATGATGGAAGAAGACATCGATTCAAGCCCATCGATCAAAGCCATGAGACAATCGAACCCCGAAACTCCCAATAGAATTGGAGACGTCACGTGTCGATGTTGTTACCCAACCCGTGCTCGCCGCGTGTCACCTCTAAAATACCCGCCGCTGTTCTCCGCAGGTGATTGTTTGTTGGTTGTTGTTGTTGTTGTTTACAGGAGCGGAACTCCCCCGCCGCGGTGCGTCCTCTCCCTCCGTCGCTCCCGTTGACTTTGCGGATCGGCGTCCGGATCAACCGTCACTGTGGCCGACGGCAGAGAGCGACACGGTCACTTGTCTCCTCCAGCACAGCTAGCATCAGCTAACGCTAGCGGACCTCACCGCGGAGCTAGCCTGCTAGTTGCTTAGCAGCGATGGAGTGGCTAGGCAACGGAGCCTCAGTTCACCCCAACGAAGAGTCAAACAGTGCCGCAGCCTCAACAGCCTCAACAGCCAGGGGCTTCAGTGGGGGTTATCCCCACCAGCAGGTAATAAGCTCATGCTCAACAGCGCGGGTTGTGAAGTTTACACTTTAACTTTACAGAGATAACGGAATTGTCTTAAAAGCGTGCTAACTAGCTACGCCTGTTGTGGGACCATGGCGAGAAGTTCACGCCAAGTTGGCTGATAGTTAGCAACGCAGAGGCTAGTGTCTGTTTTTCAAGAGTGTTTTTATGAGGTGTGCCCTCGCCACCGTGTCACTGTCGCAGCAGATAGCTTGTAGGGAGCAGCTGCCGTCGTGTGTTAGTCGAGACCTGTCACGGTGCGAAACAGTACCCAGGCTGCACTGCTCACCTGACGCAAACCCGTGGTTGCGCAGTCTAGCTACCTATTTTACACTTCTCCAGGTAAACCGATCACTCGCAGTGTCATCATCCTGTTAGAAAGAGACCATCTATATGCGGCACGGTGAGATCAGAGGCCACAACAAGACATGAAGCGGTAGCTCACTGCCCCATTCCCTCAGGTCCTCGATATTCTCACACACCACAGCTGTGGGCCCTGTCTGTCGTGGACTAGAAAGGGCATTTGGTTGTTTTGGGGTAGGCATGGATAAGATGGAAACAAGCGTTCATTTATTTTTAGCCACCTCGCCCCACCCTGTACCAAATATGGCATGGCTGTGGTCATGAAAGCTTTAAAGCCAGTGGCCTACATTTAGTTTGTGATTCAGAGTGAGCAGGCAGTTCTGCGTGTCAGCTGTTCCCCTCCTGTAGAGCCCATCCTCTCTCCTCAGGATGATGTTGTAAATGTGACCTCCCATCGTGGGCACTTTTGTGTGTTCGGTCTAAACCTGACACCGACAGAAGGGCAAATTACCACAGGATTCTTGCACGGGGAAAGTTTGGGTTCTTTGGACAAGAAATATTTGTTTCCTGCCCTACAAACCACAACAACACTCTACTGTGTAATACATGAGGATTTACTGTTGAGTCACTGACAGTGTTTCTTTTCTCTCGTGTCCTAATTTCTTCATTTTTTCTCCATTAACCTCACCAGTCACCATCATCGCACATTTGCAATTGTGCCATGGCATCGTTGTGCCAGAGCCAGCAGCGCTGTGTGAAGGCCTCTATCGTCTCCAGCTGGAAACTGGCTGAGGCCCAGGATCAGTTGTGTTCTCTAGGCGTCCACAGCTCCGAGTCCCTGGAGCAGGAACGTGCTCGGACTCAGGCCTGCCCTACCGAACTCACACACAATGAGGAGGAGTGGCGCCGCAAGGAGAGCATGCTGGGAGTCCAGGAGCCCAGCCGCAGTCCTGTACTCGGAGCTGTCGGAAGTTGGGATGTTTTTGATAAGGTAAGCGTGCAAACAGTTGGGATTTCTTTCAAGTTTAAGTGAGCTGTTGTGACACATACAGCTGAGACGGAAAACTGAAAGCAAGCAAACAAAATTGGGACAGGAAAGTGGAACTCTGTTACATTAGGTAACGTTATGTTAACATTTTCTTATACTTATTCGACTGTCATTACCTATAGACCATGTCAACAGTTAGTTTGTGTCTTCTCTCCCCTCCAGAGTATCATCAATGTCCAAAATCAACCTGTAGAAATGGATCAGGATAAGTGCAAGACGTTTCTCCAAAAGTATGAGCAAGAGCTCAGACATTTTGGTAAGTGAGATGCCAAATCTGAAGTTTCTAATAAGAATAGTGTCACACTCTCACACAACATACATAAAACGTCAGTATTTCAACAGTACTTTAAAAATAGTTGCAGCTTGAGGCAGGATTTGTCCTCCAGTTTCTCTGTAATAGATCTAATAGATATTTAGTCTGCATGTCCATAGATTTCATGTGTCTCCATACATGTGGTAGAATAATTCAAGTCACCTACTTGAATTATTGGAGAGAACGCCTGCCAGCAAGACACTGTTACTGTCTTTTGTTTTTCAAACTTTTACCAAAACTATAGATTCATTATGATGCATTGCCTTACTCAAAACAGTTTAATGTCCTCAGGGGTATTGCCGTTCCTTAAAAGCATGATGTGTCTGTACTTGAAGGAAGTTAATCAGTCATAAAATACGGGATGCTTTAGAAAATTATTTGCCCAAATGTAAAATATAGGTCACACATTTCTTAGTGTGGGAGGAGGAGTGCTGGAGGGCGGGCACTGCCGGTCAACTAGACTAACATTCTCAGAAAACAGTAGCAAGTAACTGGGTTCTCTTCGGCAATAGTTTCACATACACACATCACGTAACTAATATGCTTTTGATCCATTCGTCAGGTATGCTGCGGAGATGGGATGACAGTCAGCGATTCCTCGCAGACATGCCTCAGCTCATCTGTGAGGAAACGTCCAACTATTTAATTCTGTGGTGCATGAAACTACAGCAAGAAGGGGTAATGTATTGAAGGATAAAGCTGGTGTTATTTTATCTTATTATCCACAACAAAACCATAATGAGACCAAACCAGACAAGGAATTTATCCTACTAACCAGTCTGTTTAGTCACAGCCTTGTATAGCTAATGCCATAAGAGCCATCTAGTTGCAGTGGATGGCATATTCTTTTATTATGATAAACAAGGCCAGTGTAGTTTGTTTCTTTTATTTTGCTTTCTTTTCATTTTTTTTCTTCTCAGCTCGTCAAACTAGAAAAGCAGTGTAAACATGGAACCACATGCCTGAGCATGTGCATATCTGCAAACAGACTGAAAATGCAGTTAATATTAATAATCGCACTGTTCTATTGAAGTGTCCAAGTAAGTCATGACAGTGAGCCAGCATGCACAATACCAGGACCCTGAAACTGAAGCTGCTAAATGGAACCCAGCCATCATTAATTGAACTGTTGTTGTTGTTGTTTTTTACAGTAACATGTTAAAATGTCTTCAGTGAAAAAGGCCAGTGCATCAGTATGTATGTATGTATGTATGTATGTATGTATGTATGTTCAGAGGCTATACAGAATGTATTTGCAAGCATGATAATAATGATGACAAGATTAAACAGTGTCTGATGTGCTTGCACACACAGTGATTTAAGCAATCACTTTTGAGTGCTCTTTTTGGTTATTGAAATATGTATTAGGTATTCAGGTTTCAGATATGTGTAGCAGTTTCTCTTTCTCTTGGTGCCAGCTTAGAGTATCACACTTCTAAATAAAGAGATGCCGTCACCTGCTTTATTAGTCCCATATGTGGGTCCTAATTTTGTTCATGTTCACGTTTTGTCAGGGCTAACCTCTCTGTAGAAATCAGACATTTTTAGTGAGGTGCTCCAGGGAATTTACACCCCTAAGTATCTGTCAACATACCATACACAACAGAACATACTGCTGTATGTATGTAAGTGTTAGAATTCAGTAATTACGTAGCACAAGTTATTCACAGTTTAGCACAGTTCAAGAAGTTAAACAGATGCCCAATTAAGACACACAGATGGTCAAAAATGTGTTTTTTTTGTTTTGTGTCCTGCAGAAAGAAGCACTGATGGAGCAGGTGGCACACCAAGCTGTAGTGATGCAGTTCATCCTGGAGATGGCCTCGAACTCTCAGCAGGATCCTCGAGGCTGCTTCAGACAGTTCTTCCACAAAGCCAAAGTAAGACACAGACATCTGATTAATGCTGTACAACGGTATGATGGTCAACAGCTCTACCCTACAATGTATGTATTATACAGTGTAACAAAGGCACATTTGTTTTAGAAATATGGTTTTATACTTGGATTTTTTTGTTATTGATAGTACAGTGCTCTATACCAGATTGAAATGTTCTTCAGGTGGATGCTTTTTCCATTAAGCTGTTGTGCCACGTTTTCCTAATATTGTTTCCATCGTTGCTCTGTAGGACGGAAAGGATGTCTACTTAGACGTCTTCCATACAGAGCTTGAGACCTTCAAACGCAGAGTGAAAGAATATGCCATCAAGTGTAGAGGTGGTACACCCAACAACATTGAACAACAGAATACTGGCACAAACTGCAGACTCGACCCCAAAGAAGCCCTCGACTCTTTACCTTCAGTAAGTGCTGTTTCTCCTTTTCCCAGCGCTACTGAGACTCATAGACTGTTGCAGTTACTGCACACAGCTGTAAGATGGCACCATTGAGCCATTAGTCCTCTGATGTAAACAACTCTTAAAGTTCATCTTGAAGTTGGGTGCTGGACTTTAAAGTGTCAGCACTCGTGTTGAAGTGGGATTAGGTGTTATTGTAGCAAAATATGCTCATGATCAGTTTCATGTGTGTTTATCCACAATTTTTGGATGTGGTGAGAGCAATGCAGTGCACCATGGAACTTTTCATGGGAATTAGGAAAACATGGAGTAAAAACACTGAGCAAGTTAGCACTTTGAAAAGTAGATTTTACCTACAAAGCATGGTCTCTTGAACCATCATGTTATCTGCAGCCTTTTTCTTGTCTCCGTAATTGGAAACCCCAACATCTGCCACACCGTAGAAACTTGATCCCTACTTTTAGTTTTACCTGACTGAGTCAAATGTGCGTCAGTGTGTCTCGCGGTTAGTGCGATAGAGTAGAAGTAGAGTGATATGTTTCATAGATGCATGAGGGGAGCTCTACCAGGAGGAGTTACATGTAACAAACGGTCTCTCTCTCTGGATCCCCGAGTCTGCCTCATACTAATTAAAGGCCTTTATTGTTTATGGCATTCTAAACTAATAACAGACATGAAAGAGATTTTTATTTGATAATTGAAGTGTAAAATAATTCAGATGAAGTGTAAAAGATGCCAAATGGATTTTCTAGTAAACTTCATGTTTGTAGGATGAAAGCCTTTTGTAAGGGAGAGAGAATGAGGCCTCCTCCCCCCTGCTGGCCCCACAGCTTGACTAGCTGCCAAACATCTACCCAGAGAGAAGGAAAAAAACTCCCCACAGAGGAAAGATGGCTACCCAGGAATGCGATCAAGCCTGTTGAAACTGAAGCTTGGCTCTTCAGGTCCCTGCTTTTGGATTTGTGTGGTTTTCATCACGTAGCATCTCCCCTCACTTTGAACTCACGGTCAGTCTCTGAGGAGTGATTGGAGGAGCGTTTGCGAATTCACAATCTAAATGCTAGCTTCAGCTCAGATCGGTGCATTAAGTGTTTAGGAGCCAAAGTGCAGTTACATAACCATTATAATCCTCTAACCAGGCCACAGTAGCTTAATCCCCCAGAGTCTCTCTCCAGCTCCATGTAAACCTATTTTTGATTTTGATTTGTGCCTGACAATCCTCACCTGTGAATGGTTGTTGATTTGACGCGACTGTCTTTGTCTCCCTCCACTAGGTGGCAGAGTATCCTATGAAGCGCTGTGTAGAGGCGGGACTGTGGACAAGCACAGGGAGGTGGACAAAAGAGGAATCAACAGAAACTGACGATATGCGCATGATGGAGACGTCCTAGGGGTTGTAGGATCGACCCCCTGCTTTTCTTCCATCTCCATCGTCTCCCCACTTAGGAGCTACCTGAGTTTTAAGCCCCCTTTACACAGCGGACCAGGCGGAAAAACCCCAGTGCAGAGCAGGAATAAACAGAGACATGATCAATCTTTTACGCTGCAACTGTCGGTGGCGAACCTGCAGGAACATAATGTTTTTGCTCATTACAAACAGGTTGGCCTGTGGCCTTTCTGCAGTGTCTCTTTCCAGCTCAGTGCATGTGTTGTGCCATAAGATACAGATACAGATGGAGTTCTTATATCCTTCAAACTGGTTCCCCTTAAAATGAATCATGTCATGTACGAGAGAAGCATGACTTGACAGATCAATGAACATTTTGTATAAACAGTATTGTCGATCGTTTGCTTTACTGTGCTACACATTTATTATGGCAAAGTGTCTTGAAGTAAAACGTAGAACTACCTGATCATGTTTCTAAAATAGAGAGAAGGTGGCTGCCCAGCAAGTGAGATCTGTTGAGTAATTAGATTTCAATCATGAGGGGAAAAAGTATGCATATGATAAGGCACTTCTGAGCATATTTGGAATACAGTTCACCTGAAGGCGGGACTGCGGCGTAATGTCTGAATCTGTAACAAATACAGAGAGCATGAAATGACAGTCCACTGAGTAAAAGGTTTGGATTAAAAGGTCTAGGGTCACACTCAGAGGTTCTTTGTCGGGAGAGGATGAATAATGCAGTATCTGGTTCTGTGCTGACTCAGTTGTCTGCAATGAACATATAAAACCGATGTTTCATGATGCACTCAGCCTTTAATGCAAAACATGCGTGTTAAAGGGGCAAAGTCAGCTCAGTCTCATGAGGATTTTTGAGACAATCTTGGTGTTGAGTGCAAATGTGAATGACCTGCATCCAGGTTATTATCTGGGTGTAAGACGCATGGTAATGTAAGGTGTGATGAGGGTTTAATTGGTTTTTATTCCCTATGAATTTATTTTATCAGGCATTCACTTAAAGCCTCAAAATTGAACTGGCACGCAGCTTATTCAGATCTTTCAGTACATAAAAGGTTTACTAGGCCTGCGTGGCCTTTGCGTATTTATGTTTTTCTGGTTCAGTGATGGGCCAGTGTAAACCAGATTGCCATCTGTACCCAGCATCTGAAGCCGAGTCACAACCTCCAGTTTCCTTATACATATATAAGTGCTCTGTGCATACTGGTGTCGGGAATCTACAGCTGAGTAGGGGCTAAAAGCACCGGTATGGAGGGGATGGGGGGGGAACAAAGGGCTGAGCTCTCCACAAAGACATTTACTGCATTTGTATGCAGAAAGTAACTTTGTGCATCTGAATGTGTCCTGCACTTTATATTTCTCTTTTCAAAACAGAAATGGTTTAAAAAAAAGAGGCCGAGGTAGAGTGTTTGAAGCACTTGACTTTATTATTCTTCCCAGTCATCAAGATTTGTTTATTTCACAAGCAGGCTTTAGCTGAGCTCGTGTTTTGAATTGTGTGACATTTTGATTCGGTTTACTTTTGTATTTTGTTGTTTGCTGACTTTTTTTTGTCACTTTTTGTGTTTCGTGTTTGTGCCAGATTTATTAGGCTTCCAATTATCTGTTCCCTTGATGATTAATATTCATTATTTAACAAGACAGCCAAAATCAGTATGAGAATCTGCTAAGCGACGGGATCAGTAAGACATTTACTGCACACTGGAATTAAAGATACCATACGATGCATTAAAGTACAATACATCTGTTTATGACTTAAAGCTGTGATGCAGTGTTAATTCTGCGGTGCACCTGGTGTCATCTCACTATTCATCAATTCACAGATTTACATGTACTTTACACACAGTGCTGTTGTGGGGCAGTTCACATATGACGTGTAACGTAGACTGTAAACATACATAGAGGTATTTTAAGCAGTGAAGCTAAAACAATGTGCTTTAGTGGTCTTATATGTGTTTCTCTTTTTTCTGTCCACAGTGACTAATTAACTATGCAAAATAATTGTATGGCTTAAGCTGTTGTACAGTACCTGTGGCCAGTGTCCATAGTGTCTCAACTTCCTAAATTAGCTAAAGATTATGACTCTATTAAACATAGAGTGAAAAGGAGAGAATTTCTGTCACTAATCTGTGAGTTTATCGAATTACACAAGTTACACTTGTCTTTCAGTGTAAGATTTGGTTTCTCTTGCTGCTGTTAGAAACTCTATATACATATAAAACCAGTGCTAAATGTTTGTGTCTTGCTGTCGACTGCTACAGTTATTTGTAGACCTGCAAATTATACAGTGGTTTCCTCTTGTCATTTAAAAATGAGGAGCCTGGGACGGCGCCATCATTAAATCCCCAGGATAACTAACTAACAATTTTACACATCAGCGTCTGTTAACTGGTCATGGGGAGTAACTTATATTTTTGATAAGTTCCATAAAGCCTTTTGTGACACCAGAGGGAGCTTCTTAAAACGTTATAAAACAGTGGTTTTATAAATGAAGTTGACTTTACTCTGTAGCCTGCTCCTCATATCTGCTTGAACCTACATAAACCCAAATCTCCAACCCAATGTTCAGCAGTTGAGTTGTATTAAGGGGGAATTGTGGGAATAAATAAAGGTAATATCTCTGCTGCATTGATTTTGATACTTTATTTTTTGTAACTGTAACTTAGGAGCACAAGGATGAATCTGTTTTATGGGTGTGTTAACTGTCAAAACCGATGACTGGGATGCTATCCAGTTGTTACTCTGATTACAGTAATATATTACAATATGTAACTAGTATCCTATCAGAAGTTTATTGTGATTCGTAATAAATACTCATGACACAGTCGTAAGTTGTCATTGAAGAGGAGGTGTGCTTTTAAATATTCAAGTGTTTAGAAATACACACGGTACATTTTCAGGAAACAGTACATTGCAAGCATTGGTGTAGTTTTCGAAATGCTTTTGACACGGTGAAACATTCTTAAGACAAAGTGCAAAAACACCGAACTGCAGATCAACCTTGAATGTCATGATATTTTCTAATAAGATGATGTGTTATAAATGTTTTAATTTATACACTTATCAATATGGTTTTTAGTTGTCAAGTCAAAATGGCAGCTATCGGTATACATTTATAGACTTGGTCACAGCAAGGAATGCCCGGTTAAAAATGGGAACTGTGTATTTTAAAGGCAACACTATTAAGACTTGAGGTGGTTGAAATAAGCTGTTACTCATTGATGGCTTCATTAAAAGTATGGTCAGTTTATACATTATTCACTTTGTGGTCCATATGCATAAAAAGTATTTACAAACTACATTCATGGAGCTACCTGTTACATTTTCAAAAGCAGCAAAAGGCACAGCTTGTAGACCATGGCACATTTCCCTTTTAGGGCAGTTACCCACTGCATAAGAAACAGTCCCATTCTGGGGCAAGAAGCCCATGCAATGTTGTTGTTTTTTTTTAAGGATTTCTTACAAAAAAAAGCTGGAAAGTCTCTCTCTCTTTAGCTCAAGATATCTTATGTGTGTCCATTCTTTTCAGTGTCGCTGCCATCAACTAAGACAACAAGTCATGATTGCAATTACAAAACCTGTAAGTTAAAAATGTATACATAACTCTAAAGTTGGTTGATTTCACCAAAAGGGCATGCCAACTATTCCTATCATTTATATTCTACTATTAAAGACCTTGATATTAGATTCAGTGACACCTCCTGGCTTTATAAAAGGCACATTATGGAATGAAGAGACAATCTTTTTAAATTTTACACTCACATGCTGAGAGTTTCCCAAACTAATTGCAGCAACATTGTGGAAGCAGAACAGTAGTGCAATAAGTATTTCAAAAGTGGAGTTTTCCCCAACAAAATCTGTATCTTACTATTGCTTCTTGACATAAACTATGAGCTTGTTCCTCATTTTGAACATCCAGAATATATTATTACACAGATGGCTGTCCTCTAAGTGGCACCTGATTTGACAATATGTACAAAGTTGTTTGTGCTGGTAAACTTGAAACCTTCTTGTGCCTTTCTGTTGAGGCTTTCTATGCAACTGTCTGGTTGACGGAGGGGAGTTTTCTGTGGAGGAAAGCCTCAACGTGCGGCCAAATCTTGTTGGTTTCTGTCCCAGAGAAGGTCTGTAGCACACCTTTACTCCTGGAAGGACAAAGAAACACAGAACACGTTAAACATCATTTAAAGTGAACACTCTCTATCCTATTCCCAGTCTGTAATCCTTCAAATGATGACCAGCCTCTCGTTAATTGTGGTAAAAATAAGTAGGACACTAGCTAAGCACATCCCTGTGGTTTGAGGGAACACAGAGTAATATGTTTTCTTGCCTAATTAGTCCAGAAATAGCAATTATGATGCATGTACTTTCAAATTGGGTCCACAGCCTCTTGTGTAGTATTTGTATTTGTATTGTGTGAGGTTTATTGATTCTGGTAAACCTTAGAGAGATTTTTAAAAATATGCATGTATTCATTTAACTCCTGTAATAAGGAGAAAAATGGTGTTTGCACTTATTAGTTTGTCCTCTTGGAATGTGTTTCTTAAGGAGTTTTTCAGTCATGCAACTGTGAGGAATGTGAAAGGAGAACATGACCAATGGTCATGGCTCAGCAGCACTGACTGTAGCCTTTTACCTATATTAGGTCCAGTGTGTAACATTTAGGAGGCTCCATTGGCAGAAATCTAATACAATGTTAATAGGTATGTTTTCATTGTATAATCATCTGAATATAGGAATTGTTGTGTTTTCGTTAGCTTAGAATGAGACGTTTTTATCTACAGACATTGCAGGTTTTCTCCTACATACTTTGCAGCTTGTTTTCATTCGCAGGTAGTCAAACACAGACGCGAGGCGTGTTCAGGTAGCTATCTGAAACTTCACTGCTAGATGTCACTCAATCCCACACACTGCTCCTTTAAGACATTTATGTGGAGTATAATTCAGTAAGATGTGAGACACTGTAATGCATTCAAACATCTGCCCATTATTCCTCTTTCTCTGTGCAGGGATGCAAAAAAGGGCACTGTAATAAGTAGGTGGAAGTATATTTTGATTTATCTGTGCTATTCTACCTGTAGTACTCTAAAACAGGCTCTGTCTGGGTTTCGTATGCCTTCAGTCTCCGTGTGACCGTCTCTGGTGTGTCATCGTCCCTCTGGACCAGAGGCTCCCCTGTCACATCATCCAAACCCTGGAGAAAGCACATAAACAAATATTGTGGTGACTTAATTACTTTCACACTACACCTGCACAAGATGCTGTAACAATACTTTTTAAATGCATGTTTTATGCAAGCTGCAAATGGTTTTGTTTAGTCTTTCTGCGCCTGCTGACTGATAAGAAGAAACATAATATAATAAATTTTTTTACCTGACAAATTATGTGAGAAACCTGCTGAGACAGAGTTGCGTAATAAATGCTTGAGGCACTGTAACTTCCATCCATTGTACTAGTCCACAGTTGTAGGATTTGTCCAGCTCAAACACAGACACACACACACAGACTCAAATGTAAACACTGATCAAGAAACACAGTGTGAGTGTTGTCTTTGCTTTCAAACCAGCTGAGCAAGAGAAGAGACAAGGTTGATAATAGCAAGGCTGATAACGTTGGAAGACATTTCAGTTGTGTTGACTATATGATAACATATTTTCTTGTTTTTTCACCCTGTGCGAGATGTAATGTCTGTTTCCATTGTATGTAGAGTTTAAACATGACCTCCCTGATAATGATCTCAAGCAACAGTGGTTTATGACCACGTTATGTACCACATCTTTGCCAAAACCATTGGCCTGTTTCACAACGCACAGGTATTACTAATAACATTAACGTGGGCTCTGTTCTATTCAAGTGCTCCAGTAAGTCCTGACAGTGTGACAGTGAGTCAGCATGCACAATACCAGGACCATGAACCTGCTAAATAATTCAGCCATCATTAATTTGATTATTTACACACGTGCTTTTCCTACTGTAAGATGTCCAGATGTTGTGGAAAAATGTCTAAACCTCACTTGGCTTGTAGAAAAGTTAATTTTATGTAATCTATATCACTTTTGACACTACAGGGTTTTTTTCTTCTGCAGGCTGAGGAGTGTTATTTTCCAAAGTGTTTTTGTTATGGGCCCTGCAAAACATTTACAGTGACCCTGATGTTTCTGAGGACATAATTTGAAGGTGACTACAACCAAACAAGCTGCCCTGCAAAACTGTGCTTATTTGTTGGTGTTAAGTGCTTACGTTAGGGTAACGTGTGCACAATGACAATGCTAACATGCTGATGTTTAGCAGGAAATGTTTGTCTTGTTGACAATCTTAGTTTAGCATGCTAACATTTGCTAATTAACACAAAGTACGTTGGAGGCTGAAGGGGAGGTCATTAGTTTTGTAGGTATTTGGTCATAAGCTGAAGTATTGGAAAAATTAAAATGTCGACATGCTGCAGGCACTAGAGGAAAATTCTACATGGTAAAACCTTTTATACAGTCTACGGGTAAAACACAGCAGCAGGCGTATTGAAATTACTTAATCAGAAAGACTAGAAGGAAAAGTGTAGGTCTATGTGTCGAAATATCTCGACACGATCACAAACAGAAACATACACCACTCAGAGAAGGGGGTAATGATAAAGGTGTTGATGATCCTCAGTCCTAAACATTAACACTGACTAGCAACATCCTTTCATAGTATCAGTCTACCTCTTGCATATTTTAGCAGGAGATGTTATGAAACATGGAGGAACAGTTCCAGGAATCTGACAGTGTCTTCAGTTTACTCAGAGAGCATGCACAGTCCCTAAAGAGCATGTGTGGGCTGAGGGGGGATATCATGTGCTGTCCCAAAATCTGCATGAAATGAATGATTCATAAGGAGCAAGACTCCTGTGGTATATTCCCAAAATTCCATATACCAAATTCACGCCTCTAATAATTCAAGTTGTACTGAAAGCTAAGCTCAGATCTCAGGAAGAAAGTAGATGTGTCTAATGACCTCTAAGTGTGTTCACTGTTCGTTTTTGAGGGGAAGGTGGCAGCTGCTTCATGAACATGAAGAAAGAAGAAATACTGGAATTTTTAAACTCTTTGTGTGATTGCTTTTATTCCTATTTTATATATGTTTCTGACACATTGTTCTTGCTAAATCAGGACTGTGAAGAATGCACTGAAGCCAATGATTAACTATAAATGTGTTACTCCTTGTGCAGGAAATGTAGCAGGAACATGCTGCAAATCCCTGACACAGAGACATGTGACCCAGTTGTGTTAGCTATGAGTCATGCATCTGTTAGACAGAAACCAAATAAAATAAAATATCTTACCATGACTACTGTTATAATGAATACAGTCATTATTGCTGTATTATAATAAATAATGATGTACCGACCTACAAAACAGTATTGCCTACAATTATCAGAGAGCTCTGTCTGTAGTCATGGAAACAGATCCACCAAAAAACATGCTCATCAAAAGAAACTTCAATAAAATGACTTTGCCTGACGCACATCTTCACAAAACACTAAATCAAGGAAAACAATCAGAAACCTGAGCTCTAGTAGCGTGCCTGATTAAATAATGCATGCACGTTCACTGTTGTTGAAACTAAAATCCAACTGACTGTCTTTAACTGCACTAGCTGCCAGCCACTCTGTTTACTGGTGTGTAATTGCACTGGATGAGAGCAAAGGTCCCCACTTGAATTTTCACAGCTAACAAGTAGCCTGTTCATCTGCCCGTTCCTGCTATTTTTTCTCATTAGAAAGTTGTCTCTTGTGTCAATTGTTGTTGTCTGTTTCTGTTCTCTCTTTCAGTAATGCAGTTCTTTTGTTTGGGTTCACAGTGGCTTTTTTCTTTTTTTTCGTATTATATTGGCTTTTGCACCTAATTTTTTCCAAGATGAAAAAAAATCAGTAATCTCAAATAAAGAGTATACTTTGCTTCTCAGGATAAACGAAAAGACAGTTATATGCCATTTTTTTAAAGCCAAGGGTAAAGTATTAGACCAGCTTAAAGCTCAAGGACATTTATGTTTGAAAAGACACAGTTTCTGTACTGACAATATCTGGAAACCAAAACCCGAAACACGGACAGAGTAATAGGTAAGAGGAAATATATTTACAGGAACTTTAGGTGGGTTGAAATCAATGTTGTAGACTCTGCCGCTGGGAAAGTGAGTCCAGCGTGAGGTCAGCCTCTGTTTGATGGTCTGGAAAGGTACATTGAGGTTGATGACTGTATCCACAGTGTAGGCGCTGTCCAGAGTCTCTGCCTGGGATACTGTACGAGGGAAACCTGTTACAGAGACAGACAGACAGAAAGTGTGCGGGGAAGAAAGAAGTAAATAACTAAACCAGGATTTGAATTCAACAACATAAGAACAAATGAGAGAAAGAATGTTCCCCTGAGAGCAGACAACTAAAAGCATCCCTGAAAAGAACATAAAGATCTATAACAAACAACGCTGATAATGGGTGGGTAAACAAACTTGTGAGCTTTTACCATCGAGCAGCCAGCTGCTCTGGTCCAGTGCTCTCAGGTCACTCAGGATGAGACGAGACATGACGTCATCAGGTACCAGCTGACCTTGATCGATACAGGACTTCATCAACAGGCCGAGTTCTGACACACAGAGACAAAAAGAGACAGGAAGTTGCTGATTATACTCCATGCTATACTTATATACTTATACTTATTTCTTCCAGAAAACATTAACTTTTGTATGTTTTTAGCTGCTTCCACCCTGCCATTGTTTGTAACCTGCTCCTCATTTTAAACACATTCAACTTGCAGACACACACAGTCACCTATTTATTTTATATCAGTAGTATTACTTCTATTATTATTATTTGTTTATTTTTTGTTATTTAGTTTAAATAATGCCATTGTTACACTACAGTCAGCACGTCATGGTACATCTGATTCCTACATACAGGCAGAAATGAAATCTCTGTCAACCTGTTGAGGACATCGAAGCAGTGGAATACGAACTGAATGAGTTCCACTGTTACTTTGAAAGACAAAGGGACAGTCCTGATACCATCCCCCGTGACACCCTCCACCAGCCCCCCACCCCCAGCTCAGCAGAAGCCTGGGCCTCTCCTCAACTCCACATCTCCCGACCTCTGTGACCCCTCCCTCCTCCACCACAGTGACGACTCTCTGCCTCCAGGAGAGGGACGTCAACAGGCTCTTTAAGAGGCAGAACCCCCGCAAAGCAGCCGGACCAGACTCTGTCTCTCCATCCACC
>NW_023339774.1:9986307-9998167 GCF_004916995.1 Morone saxatilis | reverse complement strand
TTAGTACAGAAACGATTTTAGAAGAAAAACAGATAAATGTGTATAACATGATGCACAGAACATCTAGCCCACATTATATATGTATATTAGTGATTGTTTTGCATTGTGGGTTTGAATATCTAACTCAGCAAAATCCTCATATACAGTAGCTACAGTCACAGCTGCACAAGCAAACAGTGCATGCACTGTGATAGAGTGTGCAGGATATTTAGTTTCACTGTAAAGTTACTTAATGAGTCATAATTTAAAGGGATACTCCGGGTTTAGGGGGTTAAAGCATGCAAGGTTTTTTTTCCCTATCACTTCCACTTTAATTGGTGCAGCTGAAGAAAGGAATTTCCTGACAAGCCTTGCAGAAATGAGCTGACAGTGATGGCCATAACCATAGGAAATAACTAGGATTTTTACACATAATAGATGTTATTATTTTTGCTCTGACATATACAGACAATTAAGTTTTGTTCTGTGTGTGCTTAATACATAACAAATATAAAGTAAAGGTTCTTTGGGCCTGCAAAATGAATCCTGAACAAGGTGTTTAGAAAGCAAAGTCATTGTTGCATGGCAAGTGCCTTAGCCAAGCAAGTACTGGTAAAGTGGTAATTTAGGATAATTTGCATAAGTGTATCAGTCGATTTAAAACATTTTGAAGGGTTTATATGCAATGCTCAGACCCCAAAACACTTTTGTAGTGTTTCAAAATGACTTAGTGAGGCAGTCTCAGGAAGTGGAAGGTCACTGGTTTAGATCCAAGGACTGTTTGGGAAAAATCTGAGCAGGGAATGTCAATAAGAAGAGTTGCTTTGACTGCCAACTGCTTCACTGAAGCTGCTCAGCTTCCAACAATATGAGGATTTGATTAAACTGAGGAGCTTGAAAGTGTCTGCACGTGTACACTATGAAAGTATAACAGGGCGGGGTGAGGAAAAAAAGCATGTGTGCATAAATAAAGCTTTGATTATAGAGTTGTTGCAGGAGACTCCAAACCCCACTTTAACCTTACATTAACTGCTCTCCTGTCATACAGCTGTAACACACTTGTAGTAGAACCTCTTTATCTTTACACCTCTCTTTATCTACATCCAAGGTGATACTGAGGAGCAGTGTGCCTCCTTCCAAAGTTCAGGTAAAGTGTTTCCAGTATAAACAGGCTCTATAACCCTGCTGACCAGTTTGACCTTGCCTGAAGCGAATACAGTCTTCAATCAAATGTGGAATGTCACCGCAAGATAAGGAAATAAACTGGTCTTATCAAACCAGTCCAGAATATTTTCACACTATAGGCTAATTTCCTGCAGTGGTCTAGTTTGTGTGTAATAATCTGCCTATGTTTTTTGAGCATAATAATAGGTTGTTTGGACCAGTGCAGGAACCATGAACATTTCTGTCTTTTTGTTAAACAGGTAACACACACCTGATCACACGCCTAATCTCGTGTTGCAGCCTCTTTGACTTTTAAAAAAACATGTTGACCTGTGGGTTTCATTTAAGGTCATTCGTAACTATACTTATTTAAGTAGGCTACCTACATGTTTGAGACAGGACAGCGCTATCTTACCGGTTTTCGCGTTGATGTTGGCTCTCAAAATGTCCCCACTAGAAATGTGCTTCAGTCCAAAACTTTCGGTTATGCGCGCAGACACTGTTCCTTTCCCCGAGCCCGGAGGTCCCATAATAACAGCACGGAAAATCTTATTAAGAGCCATCTCCGTTTGTTTTTTTTCAGGAACAGAGTAGTCGTATCCTTCCCATGAAAACCTCCCTGGATGCGGAGCGGAGACTTGATCGGAGCAGGTATACTTTCTTTCCCAAGAAGTGCGCAACGTAGCCAAGAGTGGGCGCGTCTTCTGCAGCCAGTCTCGACTCTCACTGGACCTCGACTTTTATTTCCCCCTGCGCTGCAGAAGCAGAAGGAAGAGAAGGAGGAGGAGAAGGAGGAGGAGGAGGAGGAGGAGGAGGATGAGAACTGCGACTAGTTCAGTGCCAGCGGGGGGCAGAGGAGGATGCACTTCCTCCGACGACGCACGCAGAGAAAAATGAGATTTCTACGGCGTGTTGACAAACTTCTTCGCCTGTGTCAGTGTTTACGGTTTACTGGAGACGTGTTTATTGTATAACACGGTTATGTAATTGGTCTACAGGCGGCAAAAAAGCTTGTTGGCAAGGTTGCGGTGATTAATCCCTTCCGAGCCTCGATCCGCTCAGCAGACAGACCTGCAGATTGTCAGACAGGCTGCACTGAACAAATGACCGCTTTAAAGGAATGAATGCCGACAGACATGGCTCATCTAAATAACCCTTACCGTTCAGAAAAGTGTAACTTTTTTTGTGTTAGTCTGGTTAATATATTAAAAGATCTTCAATCATTATGAGAGTGACGACAGATTTTATTTTGCACTTTAATTTGCTTTATTTAGTTCACCTGCAGTCCATAATAAAGAACAATAAATGAGATCATCCTTGTAAATATTGGTAGAAACAGATTTGTTTACACTGTGATCACGTTTTGTGCCTTTAAAACCCAAAGAGCAACGCCCATGTTATATTAATAAATGGTGGTCTGGCGCCACCTGGTGCCCAACTTCCGGCGTTGCACCCTTTTAAAAAGAAAAAAAGAAAAAAAAAAAAGCATTTCTTTTAGTCCCTCCTGCCTTGCCGTACCTTCGCCTCCCACCAACGTCTTCCTGGACAAACACACGTGGATTTCCACTGACGCCAGGCAGAAACAACAATAACATGGCAAGCCATGGTCTCATGTACGACGGCTGCAATTTCTTCAGACAGCGCCTGGTGCTGTCCACCCTGAGCGGGAAGCGCGTAAAGATAAAGAACATACGGTCCAAAGAGGACGACCCGGGGCTGCGCGGTGAGTGGCGGCTTCACTCCCGCATGTGGCGTCGCAGTTAGCTCGGCGGCTAACCAGCTAGCTGTTACGCAGTTGGGAGTGTGTTTTCTGCTGGGCGTAGGAGGTGGGGAAACGATGGGACAGTGGGTGTACATGGGAGATAAACGCACAACACAAAGTTACGTGTTTGTTTTTGCTCTTCAGGAAAGGTGTGTGTTACAGAGCTCTGCTTTTACATTTTCAATACATACATATATATATATATATATATATATATATCACTTAGTCACTTGTCTTAGCACATGTGGGAGGGGTTTCAGAAGTTTCTTCAGCAGATGCAACAACACTTACATCCACTTGTTTGACTCCATATATGTTGGTAATGTACGCAACACGTAAATAATACATTTTTTAAAAAAGGTATTAGTGTTGACATAAAAAGTTTCTGGCTCTAATTTAAGAAAGCATGGCTTCCATCCAACTGTTTGGTTTGATTAACTGCATGTTTTGCTTTCTCTTCGTCTCCTCCAGATTTTGAGGCCAGCTTCATCAGACTGCTAGACAAAGTGACCAATGGCTCCAGGATAGAGATTAACCAAACAGGTGAGTGTTATAATTAGGATGGGACTGTCATATTAGCTTTGTCACAGAGGCTGTGGTTTATGTAAGCACTGTTTACTGTCAGAGGGGCTGAGATTTCATTAATGTTCAAAACACCAACAGACCACCTTGAACGGGACTAATAAGGTGTTATTATTTATTTATTTAATCTTTGTTTAAACAGGAAGTTCCTTGAGATTGAAATCTCTTTTCCGAGGGAGACCTGGCCAAGACAGTGCACCGGTTGCGATTTAAATAGAAATAAAACACAATCAGCAGGGAAACACAGATCATATACACAAGGGACTGATAAATCCAGCTCAAATAGGGCAGTCACATTCCACAGTCACATGGATTTTTAACATTGCTTTAAATTATTCCAATCATTAAGATGAAGTCCAGCTGAATTTATTTTGTGTTTTGCCACTGTATTTTTGTTCCCTTATAATTATTTTTACATGTTATTGTTGCTGTTATTGTGCATGGCATTGATGTAAAGTTCAGTAAAGTGAATTATGTCAGATGATATTCGTTCAGTGGGTCCATTATAACAAGTGTAAAGTAACCATCCACCACCTTATGGACTCACTCACTGTCCTTATGTGTCTTGTCTTTACCAGGTTCTGTGTTATTCTACCAGCCTGGCTTGTTGCAAGGTGGCTCTGTAGAACATGACTGCAACACGCAGCGTTCGATCGGCTACTATCTGGAAGCCTTGCTCATGCTGGCTCCGTTCATGAAGACCTCATTGAAGGCCACACTGAGAGGAGTCACCAATGACCCTATTGACCCGACGGTGAGGAGACGCATGCATCACATCTGATCACCAGTTTAATTTTGATTCATCTGGCTCATGAACACACTGGGTGGAGTTGAGGCATGCTTCTGCAAGGAAACGTGTCAAATTCTCTGTATATTGAATATCTGTGGAGAGTGCTCGCCTCTTGGATACAGATGGACACTGCCCTCTAGTGGCTGCACATCATTAGAAGTAATTGCATGTCAGATCACCAATGTTGCAGAGAAAAGTTGGTCTCTTTACAGAGTGAGAGAACCTGATAGTTCAGGGGCTAGTCAGGTTTTTGACTCAATTCAGAAAGTTTGTATATTGTAAGTGTTGACGTGTTCAAATTTGCTATTGCAGTCTGTTTTCCTCGTTGTCACACCCACTGTACAATCTCTTTTTTTGTTTTGTTTTTGCTCTTTGATATGAGCTGCAACTGTTTCGAGGTGCATAAAGTCAACAAACCACTAACAAAAAATAAGAAGCAGAGACACTGGAGAGAGGTGTTGTCATGGAAACAGCGAACAGCGTCTCTGTTTGTAGCTGTGATGAGAAATGTCCCGCCGTTGTTTTGCAATGCAAAGCTTCCATTTTGAACCACTGGGAGACACTGAAGCACATTTTAATGATTTAAACACTGTCTCCTGCAGGTGGACATGCTGAAGTCCACAGCCCTCCCTCTGATGAAGAAGTTTGGCATTGATGGGGAGGGATTTGATCTCAAGGTGAGGACACAGCAGTGGCCTGTTTAGTGTGGTATAATGTTATAAATTTTACATTAAAATGGAGTGCTGTTACTTAAAAACAAGCCGGCCTGTTTTTCTCTCTCTCTCTGTTGCTGCTCCCTCAGGTGGTGAAGAGGGGGATGGCGCCTGGTGGGGGAGGCGAGGTAGTATTCACATGTCCCGTCCGCAGGACCATCAGGCCAGTTCAGCTGATGGACCCAGGAAAGATTAAGAGGATCCGAGGTGTAGCGTATCCTTCTCAGGCTCACAATAATGGCCTTTTTTTAAAATATTTTTTCAAACAAATAAAACCATCCTGTTGTATTTTATTGTGTCTATTAGGACTGCAACTATTGATTATTTTCATTATTGTGATTATTGTTGTATTTTCTCAATTAGTCCTTTTGTTGATATATATTTATAAGAATATCCGAAAGCCCAGCATGACAGCTTCAAATGTCTTGTTTTGTATGACAGACAGTCTAAAAGCCAAAGATGTTCAGTTTACAATGTTGATAAGCAGGGAAAAGCTCAGTTAGCTGCTGAATAAGATTCTGTTGACTAATTGATGAATAGACTAATCTCTCTCTAGTATCTCTTCATAAATGCCAGAAACTAAACTTTTCAGCCACATTGAACAACTACTACACATATGTTTGGAGCATATATAAATAGCTTACATTTAATAGCAATAAAATACATCTCTACATCTCCTTTCCTACCATTCTGCTCCGTGATCGACTCCTTAGCTTCAGAATATGACTGAAGTTTTGTGGAAAACACGACCATTTTCAACTACGTAGGCTACAGTGAGTCATCAAAGGTCCTTGACAGTCTCAACTCAGATATTCGGTGCGAGTTTCTCCTCAGATGGCTAACAGAATAGTGGAGTCAGCCAGAGGCGTCCTCAACCAGTTCATTCCAGACATCTACATCTACACCGACCACATGAAAGGAGCCAACTCTGGCAAGTGAGTATCTCAACAGTACAGGGCCAGTGAAAAGAAATCCAACATGCTGTCTATTTGTACTCACTTTATGTCTGCCGTTTCTGTCAAACTTAGTCAATATTTGAATAGTCAAACTACAATAATCATAAATGTCAGTTCTTATACTTGTGTTTCATTGCAGTTTAAAGTGTAAAAACACCCCATGTGCATTTATAAGCAAAGTTTTAGTTATCCCTGCTTATTCAGAGAAACACGCAATAATTCATGTTGGTTAACCGCAGGTCTCCAGGTTTTGGTCTGACCCTGGTGGCAGAGACACTGAACGGCTTCTTCCTCAGCGCTGAGATGTCGTCCACGCCGCAGGGGCAGGGAGACCCCATACTACCAGAGGACCTTGGCAGGAACTGTGCTAAACTGCTTTTGGAGGAGGTACATCGGGTAAGACACACACCGTACATAGTCATTCAACACACACACACACACATACACACACGTGTCAGGTCGTCCGCAAAGAGAAGATGCATGGTTACAGTCGTCTCAGCCTGGGTTAAAATTTGTTGATGTTTGACATTGAATTTTAAAATATAAGTGGCTGTGTTCATTTAGGGGCAGACAATATGGTTTTTCTCTGTGAGTTGAGTGGCCGAAGGGCAAACAGGCCTTGTGCCCAATAACATCCAAAAAATACTTTAAAAAAAAGACAGACTTTATATGTATTTGCTATAGTCTACTATGCAAATGTGCTTCATGCTGTTTTTGTTTTCGAGAGGTGGTAGACAAAATCAAGCCAGTGAGGAAACACAAGGCTTTGCTGCATTGTTTTGCACGATGTGTGTCTGTTTTTCAGTTTCTCTAACACTGCAGGCAACTGACATCACCTAACTGATCTGCAAGGCAACTGCCATTCAAAATACCAAGCCCATCCTGTTTTATTTGCGTAATTCAAGTAGGCATAGTGTTTGCCTGCCTGCACTCATCTCCAACAAGTGTGATAACAGTTTCCTTAATACATCTAACGCTAATTTTATATAAGATATTTTTTTAGGGATGCATCTTTTTTAAGCTTTTGTACTGAGAAGTCATTTTAATCTTGAAAAAACTCACAGTATGCAAGACAGACAATGCAGTATTATAATACTATGCTGAAGTTCAACTTACTCTGCACACAGCAGCTGGGGAATTGGTTTTCAGACTATCCCTGGACAACTCAGAATTCTTGGGGAATACCTGACAACACGCAGTTAAGACACAATCGAATCTGAGCATGCAACAATGACATTTACTGCCCTTGTTTACTCACATTCCCCGGTAATCACCCCAGTCTGGAATTCTACTGAGAAACTGATCAACAATGTAGAAAACAAATGTTTTGATCAGGCCTTTTCTCAGTTTTATTAAAATGGATGTTATAGTCTGTTTAATAAATCAGTCATGTAATTATGTCTGGGTTTGAAGAGTTAGCCTTGTCCTTTCAGCTAGAGCTGGGCCTGAGTGATAAGAGTAAAAAATATATTAAATAATAAATATATTTCAGTCTCTTAAAGCCCTCAATGATAGGGTCTGTATACAGGAATGATCTTTTAGATTTAGGTATTTTCTCTGTTTCTGATTATGTTTGAAAAAACAGAGTTCAACCTCCATTGTTTTGAAGTGGAGACATTGGAAAATAACAAAATTAAGAAATGCCAGAATACTCTTTTGGTCTTTACTGACTGTTGACTGCGAAGGCCCCAATTTGTGCATTTTCAGTTTCACATATAATATGATTTGAAATGTACATTTAATTTTTAGGAATGAAAATATAGAATTGGAAATGTGCATAATAGATCCCCTTTAAGTCAGTAATTTAATGGCTAAAGGAAATCTAAACTGTTCAATATTAAATACATAAATAAGACATTATGAAATACATTTTGAAAAAAATGATGTATGACTTAACCATTATGAAATGTTATTTTGTAATTCTTACATTATTTTCATATGAAGTCTTAGTTCATTTTATTTCATCATATTTCAAAATGCCCCTTTTCAAGAGGGAACTTTTAGGTCATGTTTTTTAAGATGTTTTTGCTGGCAGTTGGCCAGTGAAATAAAAAGTTACATTATTCAAAGAACAATCAGTAAAAACTGTTATGAAAATAAGAATAATGAAATAACTCATCATAATGAGTTGAATTTTAATTGTTTCTTATATTGTTTCACAGTTTATTGGTATGTTCAACATTTTATTCGGGTGATTATAATGTAATGTCTTATTTATTAATGTAATGTTAAACATTTTGAGACTCTGTAGTGCACAGGTCAAAGCTCAGTTAGTTCACTCACACCAGTGTTTCAGTCGTTTAGGTGATGTGTCAGCTGAACAGTGTTCATTCAAACAGGCTCGATAAATGAGGAATTCTTGAGTGGAGCTTTATGGTTGTGTTTGAGACAAAAAAAAACTCTCATAAAGTCACATTTCATGTATCCATATCAAGCTACCTGTGTAGTTTGTGTGACTTTTACAGTAGTAGCTGTAAGACAAAGTAACTTGGCTGCTACTAAAGATTTACACAAGCAGAAATAATTTCCCATAGTCATGCGGGAAAAAGAGCCCACTTCATCAGAATATGCACAATTAGATCCAGGGATTCTGTGACTTCAGTTTGCCTCCACATGGCTCTGTCTCTCATAGGAGCCATGTGAGTCCAGTTAGCTGGTCAGGGTAGTGCTGATTAACTCTGAAACAGGAATAATGTTGCATGCGTCCTCTTTACTCCGAGCAACAGAGTGGCTAGCTAACATTTCTCTTCAGCAGCCTCAGAGGATGGTGGATTATAAATCCTTCAGTTTTTAAACTTTTTCTTAATTTTTCTTTAAAGCCACAGGAGCTGGTAAAACAGGTTGATTCACCAGCTCGGAAATTGAACAGCATTTGAATAACTGCTGATTTTAACTGTAGCAGGAAGAAAGGGTAATTGCTACAGCAGAGAGGAGGACAAGAGGAAGGATAACACCAGAGTAAAATGGATGTGTGACTCGTGCTGGGATAGTTAATTTTTGAAAGCTGCGAAAAGAAATTTGCTGGATTCGCATTAAAGGGCATGGGCACCGTTGTATGTGTGCGTCTGTTTGTTTTATGGTTAATCAGTACAGTCTTCTTGTAGTAAACCAAAGCTACTTGATGGACATTTTGTTTTTGGAAGCAACATCAACACTGGACATGAGCTGATGTAAGTGGTGCACTCTTCAAATTTTGTTGACTTTTTGGTTGGTTAAATGATCTTTATTTTTTTGACTTTAAGGACAGTTTTGACGTGTCAAGAATGTTTCCATACCCGTGTCCACTATTTTTGTGATTATGTTCAGCTACAAATAAATTCATTGTAGTTACCATTTTTTAATCCACTGTTGACTGTTCTCACTTAAGTTTTAACACCATAGGTTTTTTTTAATTTTTTTATTGTAGTTAAGCAAGGTGTCAAATTAGGTTGAAATCAGTCCTCAGAAAAGAAGCTTTGAGCTTTGAGCCTTGACCCATTGCTTTTCTTCACTGTTAAACTTACATGTGGATTTATCCCTTTTTTTTTTATTTCACCTTGTTAGTTATACAGTTTCACATGTTTAGGTCAAGTAAGTCTTTAAATGCTTGGAAGTTGTACCTTGATTTTATATTTTAAAAGTCGCTTGAGTGTGCCTTTTTTTTTTTTTTTTTTCCCCCAATTAGTTTGTTGGGAAAGGGGGTTGCCATTCACTCGAAGGATTCAAGGGACTTTTCCATAAGGCCTTGTGGCCGGTTTGTGGCTTCTGGCCTCTCGGGGGATCTTAACTGTCTTGTGTTTTCTCTGAAAGGCAGGGCCTAAAACTAGCTGTCAGAAATTGTGTTACTGCGTCACATTTCTTGCAAAGGAAGCTGCTTGTTGAAAAGGATAGGCCAAACAAAAAGTGTGAAAACCAGAAACTGTTCGGGAAAAAAGGGTTGTTTAAACTTTTGTAGCCCGGAACGGCAGCGCAAAAAGGTATGGTGCTCTGGCGCAATATTATTTCAATAGTCAACTTTATTTGACAGGAATACTGAATACTGACTTTTTTCTGGAGGCAAATTGAGCGTGATTAGTTAAATGGGGCGTTTAATGTGAAAAATTCACTCATGTATCCAGACAGTAGGAAGGATACATAGAAAAACATTTTGTCTTAAAGTTATTAAGATGCATTTCATGGTAAAACCTGTATTAGAATATGGAAAACTGTTCAGTCCATCATATATCTACTCTCAAGGCTTGTTGACTGAGGTGTAGTTCTTCATAATGTCACAACTGATTAAGTATTTTTTTAGTTCATTGTAACGGCATACCAAGTTTGATGAATCTCATCCAGTTGTAGAGGGAATGCGTTTAGCAAAATCTCTTCCTCATCAACAATATAGACAATGTCACCATAGTTTGGCCATGGTTTCAGTGATATGATTATGTAATTGAATCATATTCCTGCTGACAAGCTGTCGTGATGCCATAACACTGCATGACTGGGCCACACGCATACTTGGTTAGGATGGACGCACCGAACAAGAAACTGACCCTGTGTAGCTGCAGTTAAGCTGTGGCCACTGTACCTCGGGTCAATGCAAGACACTAAGTGGTAAAAGTTTTAACCATAAACCTACAAAATCACAAAAGCCATTTTGGAGGTCATTTGGTTTTATAAAATGCTCTTGCGTGCGTCCAGCCTTGCATAGGCCTCTTCATGCAGCTGGGTGAACAGCACATAGCTGTTGTCAAGTAATCACGATGGCATGTGATCACTTGGATACAGAGTGGATCCTCTGTCCTCTAATTGTCCAAGGAAAAAGGGGAGCAAAAGGAGAAGGGCTAGGAGGTCAGACGGGACAGGAAAACGCAGGATTATTTGGGGAAAGAAGAGAGAAACATGTCGTAGGAAGACAATTAACAGGATTTGAATTTGTAGAACGCAAAATGAGAAATGCCATGCATCTTGTCCTGGACGCCTCCTCCGCCATTAAACGCAACAAAGCTGTAAACAAACGTGGTTCAAAATGTTTTGTACTTGTAGCTTTGGGCATATTTGTCTCAGGATTAAAATGGATTCACTTTTTTTTCTTTTATTGTGTAAGTTTAACATATCTCCCTAAATTTTCTGAAAAACATCTGCCCTACTGTCACCTCTCCTGGATTCTCACTATGTTTTTGCAAGTGTAGATGGCTATCAGTGTTGACCTGAGATAATCAATCCCCCGTTGTGGGGTTACAGAGTTCTTTTTAAACATCTCCACCTCTTATGACGTATTTCTGGGCTGTTTTTGTTGCTTAAAAACACGGCCCCTCCTCTTTGTCTGTTTTAGGGTGGCTGCGTGGATTCATCCAATCAAAGCCTGGCGCTGCTCTTGATGACCCTTGGCCAACAGGACGTGTCGAAGGTTCTGCTTGGACCCCTCTCCCCATACACGTAAGCCACTGTCATTCAGTAATAGACCCTCACAAAGCGCCCTGCCCCTCTGAACTTTACAAACAGGCCCTTGGCTTATTCATAAGTTATTCAACATATGCACTTTGTCCAAATGTAGAATGGACTGGACCTCGCATTTTGTTATTCTTTTACTTGTCCAATCTTGGCAAGTGACAATATTCCAAAGTTCTCACACAAAATTCTGGATAAATATACAACAGGGGCAATAAATGCTCTCATTTGTTTGCTATACACAAGACTCCTAGTTTGTTTTTGACTGATTTGTCAGTGAAAAATAGCACTTAACTTAATAACAGTTTTTTTAACTAATCCATACCTATATTTAACATCCCAATTCACTAGAAATGTGTTGCTTCGAGCTGCAAACACACAGGCTGCTGCAGTTCACAGTAAGCACGGTAATCTAGTGACCACAGCTCAGAAAGGTTATACAAAGGTAAATAGAAAAATAGTAGGAAAATGCAAGTGAACTGCTGATGAGGCACCAGGCAGA